>NC_141155.1:34021804-34338159 GCF_053477565.2 Lygodium microphyllum
CGGTGAAGCAAGAGGGCAGTATATGCTGCGGGAGATAGGTTTAGCTCTCGACGACCCTGTTTTTTTTATTTGAGGCCATTTCGGCACCTGTTGTGAAGGCGGAAGTTTTCTGCACGCACTCAGGAAAAGGCCCTGTTTTATGCTGTGCGACCACTGTTCTATAGGTCGGTGAAAAGTTACCACAGAGATTGCATCGTATGCTTGTGTGCAGAGACATTGGGAGTTACAGAATCATCCCTGTTGCCTGTTGATGCAAAATCGTCACTAGGAAGTGACTATGTGGTCAAATACCACTTTCGCCAGTTTTGCAGATTTGCCCTTGTGAGGGTGAAGCTGTGTTTTTTGCAGTGACAGAATTTTTTGCAGTATTCTGTAATGGCATCTGATTCTCTCTCACAGATTGTCACTGAAAAGCTTGACAAGAACAACTTCCAAGCATGGAAGTTTAGAATGAAGAATTTCCTTATGGGAAAAGGATATTGGGAATTTGTTGCAGGAAATGAAGAAGAACCAGTTCTTCCTGATGTTTCCAATCAATAGCAAATGCAAGCATTCAAAGCATGGCATGAGAGAGCCAGGAAAGTTATGTACTGGCTGTCTATCAGCATTTCAGACTCTATGATTGTGCATATTCAGGATGCAAGTACGCCAAAGGAGGCATGGGATACTCTGTCAAAGATGTATAGCACAAATACGCAAGCCAGGAAAATGCAGCTCAAGCAAGAGTTGCACAATGTGCGAAGAGAAAATATGAGCATCAATGACTACCACATGAAGGTGAAGAAGATTGCAGATGCACTTGCTTCCATTGGGTCGCCAGTGGAAGATGATGATTTAGTTTCTGTGACCTTGAATGGTCTAGGAAAGAATTATGCGCAGTTTCGGACATCCATTTCCGTCCGTGAAAGATTTCCTGATTTTGAGGAGTTGATTGCTCTTCTAATTTCTGAGGAGCAGAGAAATGGTGGTGCATCTTCTTCAGGAGGAACTTCAAAAGAAACTGTCTTCTACTCAAATGCTGGAAGAGGTAGAGGCAGAGGTAGAGGAGGCCGATTTGGAGGCCATGGTAGAAATCAGAATATGTAGCAAACTCAAGAAAACCAGTCCTATGGAGGAGGACGTGGTAACTCTAGAGGCAGGGGGAGCCAAAGAGGTTGTGGTGGATGGCAAAGAGGCCAAAATGCAAACAGTAATGTTGAATGCTACTATTGTGGTAAAATGGGTCATATGGCTAAAGACTGCTACAAAAAGCAGAATGACATCATGAATGGAAAACTGCAACAAGGAAATTATGCATCTTCTAGTAGACAGGGTGATGACAGAAATGAGCATTTGTTTATGGTGCAGCACATGAACAATTCTGTGACAAGTGCAGAAGAAAGCAACGATGTATGGTATGTTGACTCAGGTGCGTCAAACCACATGATAGGTCATGCAGAATGGATGGAGGATGCAAGGAAAATGGAAAAACTAGGATTTGTGGAGACTGGTGATGATACTGCACATCCGATTGTGCAGATTGGAAAAATTCCTTTGTCTATGCAGGATGGGAAAAAGAAATACATGTCCGATGTATTTCATGTCCCGAATATCACCAAGAATCTGGTTTCTGTGGGTCAAATGGTTGAACAGGGCTTGCAGGTCAGATTTAATCCTCATGGATGCTTTGTTGAGGATATGAAAAATAAAGGTCGCTTGATAGCAAAAGGAAAGAAGAAGGGCAGAATGTTTACATTGGATGCAGACATGCCTGAATTGAGTGCAGCAATGTTTGCACATGGGACCGGTGTAGTTGCAGATATTGATATCTGGCATAAACGCATTGGTCATGTTAATGTACAGCGACTTAAATCAATGCAGGCCCAAAACATTGTTGCAGGATTGCCTAAATTCAAGGTTGCAGAAATGCATAAGGTATGTGAAGCCTGTCAGTTTGGAAAACAGGCAAGGAAACTAATAATTCAATTTCATCGAGTCCATACCAAAGACAACAAATTGTTCCTTCCTACTAATCAAACTATCATGTCTACTAGTGTTTACATGTAGTGAGCTACTCAAATGTTAGCTAATAGTTAGTTAGTCATTTGTTACCTTCACATGGCTTGTTGCACCATTGAAATAAAATTTTGAAGGAGTAAGGAGAAAAAGTTATCAAATTAACAAAGCAAAAACAAGAAGCATTGTCACACTAGATGGGCGTGAATTAATGAACAAAATAGAGCTACATTGTTTAGCACAGGATTGAGCAACTAGCTTGAGGCTACCCATATGTATAGTATGGGGGCCATTTCCAATGATTTTTCTAACATTTAATACAAGGAAAACAAGTCCAAATTTGCATCTAGATATGACTTTTTAACTAGGAGTGGAGTGGGCATGTGTGTGTGTGCATGCATGTATACATGTGTATATGTGTGTAGTTGGGATAGATGGCTCTTAGACACCTTCATATGGTCAATTCAGACTTCAACAAATTTATAATTTTATTTATAACCTAGATCTTAAATACCTAGAGCAATGCTTGAATTTCGTATATTCTCCTATATAGAGATTTTTTAGCATGTAGGCAATTCTTCATATATACATATAATTCCCTATTATTAGAAGTGGGGATTGACATACTTACATTCTCTTATGTAGGGAATTTTGAGAGAACATATGAATTCAATACAATGATCTAAAATTCCCTACTATCAGAAGTGGGAAATCAAATTATCCTATTCTCTTACATAGGGAATTTTGAAAGAATGTAGGAAATTCTCTCTTTTGATGCTCAATTCCCTACTAGTAGATGAGGGTAATTTGATTCCCTAGTTATATGTAGGAAATACATGGATACATATATAGGAAATATCAATGAATTTCCTACATTGCATAAAATTTCCTATATAGGGAATGAATAAAAGTTCCTTGTGGATAGCAAGAGGAGGATCATATTGACCTTATGCGTAAGTAGCTATTGGATGCAGTTCTAGAATATTGTTGCCATGAAAACGATATTTGTCAAATTGTTTTCCAAATACACATATTAATCTTGTTTTTTTGTGGTAGAATAGGCCAATACACTGTGGCGATCTTGTGTGCTTTATTCTACATGATAGTCATGATTTAGGTATTAGGCCTAGAAGAAGGAAACTTGCAAGAGGATGATGGAATTCATGTAACTACTTATGAGAGAAAAGTGTCATTATCCATGGAGATGCAAGAGATATGTTTTTTTTTTTCATAGTAGAAGCTTGAAGATATTCTATGAATTCAAGGAAATTTTGAATCTTTAAGCATGCTTGTGCACTTTTACAAACAGAGGTTGTCAGATTATCCTATATTAGAATTCCCTACATTCAAGTTGTTTGAAGGTGGAGAGACATTCAAGCCATTTTAGGGAAGATAAACATTTAGGGTATTTCAATGCAAACACGCATGTAGACATTCAAGTTGTTTGAAGGTGGAGAGACATTCAATGGCTTTTAGGGAAGATAAACAGTTAGGGTATTTCAATGCAAACACGCATGTAGACAGATTTGTGTAATTCAAGCAGTTCTTGGAGTTTCCTCCAATTTACAGAGAAAGAATTGAGATTGTAATATTTTCAAGAGAACGTTTTCTTTGTATGATGTGTGGCACCCTGTCACCACATTTGCCGACGATATGATGCGTCGCAGCCTCTCATATCATGCACTGGCCGTTATATGCAGAGTGGTAAAGGCTCCAGACGAAGATAAATCTCCCTCCCCTCCCGTCTCTCTCTCCCACGAATGAAGATCGCGTGAAGGTCGACGTCCCCCCATCTCTCTCTCGATCGTCGACACGACTGCAGATCGTGAAGGTCGAGCAAGCAACATGAAGGTCCATGTCAGCCTGCCCTGCAACCAAGCTACTACGAGGAATCCGGATAATGGTTGCTTACCTGCAATATACAGTGAGAGGGCACTATACATTGCAGGTAAAAATTCCATAATCCCGATTCCTCATAGTATAAGTCTTGTTGCGAAGACACAATTGACAGAAATTTTCGGCAGCTTTTGTGCTTGTGGATCCAAAGTGAGTCCATGCATGACATTCGATCACCTCTCCACGAACAAGTTCATGTTATGTTATTATGACTATGCTGCTCCCTTTATGTAAATCAAATCATACGATCGTGATTATTCCAAATTGTCAATTCTCATATGTTTTATAGGATTGTGATTTGAGACATATTCAGCGTAATGGTAAATTCTCAGAAAATAAAGCCAGCTTACAGTTGTTCTATTGATGTAGCAACAGTCTAAACTATTAATGTTCCTAGATCACAACATTGGACAAGAAATTCCTTGTATAGCTTCGAATTATGCATATGTAAATCAACTTTTATAATACTAGGTAGATTAAGTAAAGATTAGATTGAGCCTCTATAGAGAGGCTAAATCATGATCAATTGTTTTGGAAATGAAAGTAGACCAATGGTATGAAACGTATTCCACTAATTATACTTACATTGATATGAGTTTTGATGTAGTCAAGGAAAACTGCTTTGGACTACTCTTATATATAATTAGCATGTGAATCTATCCCTTCTTGACGTGGCCATGATAATTAGAAAAATATGTATAGTTACATGTACACAATCATTTACTTTTACCTAGCATCAAAGTTGAGGATTCATCATTCGAGTTTAGAGAGGATTTATAAGACATTGTAAATCATTATAGATATGGAGCAACATAAATAAGTTGAAAATATGACAATTTATTTAAATTTAGAAAAAAAGATTAAGGGAGACATAGAGGAAGAAGCTTATATGTCATGGGTCTAAGGGGAGAATGGAACTAGATAAAATGTGAATATAACCTTCTCTCTCGTTGGTCCACCTTAAATCTCCTAGAACTAGGGAAGTCATTAACTACTAACCTAAGGGACCCTTCTTGAGTGCATATTTCTTCGAATGTAAAATTAAACTCTTCTAAAAGCGTATGAAACTTTTTTGAATAAGTTACAAGAATGGATACCTATACAGATCCATGCTATATTGCAATTAGCTGGCAATTCATGATTTTTTTGGATGATTATGCTATGTACAATGTGAAGTCAAAGAAGTTATGTGATGCACACAACATGTAATATGTGTGCATGGAAGGGATAAACTAGCATCCAATGCCCTAGTAAAAGTGAGCTATAAGGAGAAAAGGGCACTTATCATAGAGTTGGAGATCTAATGAAGGGAAACAATGCATTCTAGTGCCTTTCTTTGTACATTATCTATACATTTAAGGGTTGAGGGCACTTTAGCTTAGTCCCATCAAGTATCCTACAACCCCACAAATCTTTCCCCTTGAAATTTCATGGTATCTATGGATATACCCTTCTCAGAATTGGATGCATATACTTGCAACTTTGGATTAGTTGGACTAAATATTGGATGATTATAGGCACAAAAGTGAAAAACTCAGTGTCAAGAATGAGAAAGTGACTTCGATTTATGCATAGATTGACTTCACGCCCTTCATCTCATTTGCAAAGAAATATATTACCAAGATCTTGAATTCTCAAGAAAATATAATATCCACTGGGATCATTATTCACACCATAGAAATGGTTCCTAATACTAGACTAGCATCGCCTCAAATAACGGTCCTACATGATGAACCTTAGGTAATCAAAGAGAAGCATATATAGGCACAAGATGACCTTTCTAACTACATGGGGAGTCTCTCCATATATAGTTGTGCCATTTTTTAAGCCTAACCAATGTACCAATGAACCAATGCACTAATACACCAATGCAACTAAGGATTAATGTGTGATATATACAAGGATATGTTGAGAAACTTTGTCAAATTGATCTTATTAAAAACCTCAATGGGCTTCAATCTAAAAGATTACCTGCATCTAGCTTGTTGACAAAGGTGAGCCTTAGAGAGTGGAGGAAATAACCACTTCAAAGGCCAGTTTTGGGGAAAAAACAAATGTATCCTAGATCATTTGGTACTGAGAGATGAAGTTGCAATAGATTTCTTAAAGGTGAAGGTTGTCATCAGCCTTTCCCCTTCAATAGTACTAAGGCGTTTAGTCCCTTCTTGGGTAAATAATTATTATAGGAGTATTTTTTGAGTTATGCAATCATTCTTGAAGCTTTATGCAAAATTCTTATAATCTTGAATATCAACTATGAATAATGAAGCGTTATGAAAATCTTTTGAGAATCAAAGAGAAATCATCTAGATTGAATTTGGAGATCTTGCTTGTTTTTATATCTTTGTGGATAGCACTCATGTGGGTTCGAAATAACAGTAATCCATTATATTCTTAGTCCATTATCACAATCCTCCATTAGTCTTGTATCTCTTGTTGAGAGTCTTTCTAATAGGAGTTCATGGTTTATACCTATTATACCCATGAATTTAGTATGGATTGCACTCCTCCAATCTTAAAATGCCAGTTTTGGGGAAAACACAAATGTACTCGAAAGCAACAAATTTCTTAGGAGCAAGGGTAGTCCCCTCCAACTAGTACTAAGGATTTAGTGTTATCTTTTGTATATAGATTATAATCGGAGGATTCTTTTGAATTATGTAATCATTGCTAGACCTTTATGCAAGCTCCTTGTAGTCTTGAATACCATCAAATAATACTAAAGCAATATGAATCTTCTTTGAGCATCAAGAGATAGCATATAGGTTGAATTTGGAGTTGCTCTTACTTCTTTGTATATCTTTGTGGATGGCATTCATGCAAGTTATAAAAAATGCTAGTCAATTATGTTCTTAGTCCATTATCTTAATCCTCTATTAGTCTTGTATTTATCATTAAAGTTCTTCCTAATAGAACGTCATGGTATATGCCTTTCATAGCCATGACCTCACTAAGGATTACACTCCAATCTTAATTGACAAGTTCTTAAGGAATTCATGGGCTTTATCTTTAAAACATTGGCCATGGATTTGAAGGTCACATTCCCTTTATATGTATCAAAATCGAGTTCCTTCCTGTTGCTACTTAGCATGTGGATCGATTTGTTGAAGAATCAGGACTGGTATTCCTAAAGAATCATGCTTAGGAGATTTTAGGCTTTACACCATCAATTTCAAGTTCATAGGAGGGTAAACCCAACCCAACTTACTTTATTTAGGATTGTGCCACAAAAAAGAGCACATTCATCATAAGAAAATGAAATGATCCAAGTAATAAATGCATTAGAAAGATCTTATGCCAATTGCCAACTTTCCTATCTAGCTCTTAAGGAGGACATTGAAAATAAAAAAGGAAAATTTGGTGACACCCTTCTACTAGCTTGGAGCACTTTAGTATTAATGATAATTACCCTATTAGTTGTGTATAGTTCCTCTTAAGTAATGTTGCTTATGACTAACACTAGTAATACATGTGTAACTCGACTAAATTGGAGAAGGTATTTACTTCCAAGGCTCCTTGGATCTTGCTACATGCTATGTTAGAAACATATGTATATGATTTTAGCTCTTAGTCTATATCTACTAGTATACACTCTTGGAATCTTTTTATATCTCGATAATAGTGTATTTTTTGTGAGCAATAGACCAAGTAGCATTGAAACACTCATAGACTCCAAGATTATGAAAATTTTTGGGATTATTTCAAAGAATCTCAATTAGAAATATCTTGGAAATTTGGTGTTATCAATGTATATTGTCTTATCTTTGCAATTTTTGGTTTCTCTATTTGTTATATTCTTCCTAATTGTATCATATGGCAATAAGGTTACCTAAAGTAGCATTATTGCACTCTTGATCTTCAAGAGTAATCTTCCTAGCTTATTTTCTTAAAACACTATATTAGAGAATTTTGGAATCTCCGAAGTTCCACTCTCAAATTAGAAATAAATATTTGAGCATGTGGCTAAATCTGAATCCCTTTTTTTAAGATGGAGCTTGGTAATATTATCTATATAGTATCTAGAAAAAGTTTCACCTTCAAGGAAGGGGGTAATAATTTGACCATGTGACTACATCCTATAAATTCCCAAAGTGTATTAAAATTTGCAAACTCCCTAATATAGTGTTTTAATCCCTTCCTCATTTTTCTTCTTGATTGAAAACTCTCCATCATTGAAGGTTCTAGGATGATCCCACATGTTTGGTTTGATTTTTGGTAATAATATTTAAGAAGAAGATTCAAAATCCTTATCAAGGACCTCAAAATAATTGCCTTACTAGTGGATTATTTTATTTCTAGGGAGAGCACAAAAACATCTATGTGGCACCACACTTATGACATGGTTATTCTATTTAGCATCTTTGGCTTTGTCCTGTTCTAGGAACTAAGATGAGATATACCTTGATTTATCCAAATACCATCAAGAAATGTCCTCTCTTTCTTAGAATATGATGTGATGGATTTCTGTCATAGATTTTGAAAGTGGGATATGCTCTATCTTGTGAAAGAGCTCATGCTTTTTCTATGGAACGATAAGTGATAGACATTTTAGTTAGTGCACTTCTCTAATATGCTCACTGTCATGATAATAGGAGTTAATCACGTGTCATCTTGGGACTTAATGATGATGTGGCTTTGCATAGTGATTTATAGTCACTTAAGTGACTTGTTTTGTGGTCTATGTGGTGGAGAATGAAGTAGAGATCAATAAGAGCATTTGGTGAGATTTAGGGTTGCCAACATGACTAATTAGGTGGTTGTTGTCCAATGTGGCTAGAAAGGTGAAGGTGATTGCATCCTAACTAGAAGAGGACATAGAGAGAGGTGGGGGAAAGAGCCAAAGAAAGTAAGTGGGATGGAGGCTGATGGATTGGAGAGGGGAGAGGAGTGTATTAAGACTATTTTGAATAGGGAAAACAGGGAAAGAAAAGGTAGCAAGCTATCCTTGAAGATATTTGTCTCTTACAAGGTCTTTGAGGCCATCTCTCACTTGATTCTTGGTCCGAAACATAGCCTTCCTTGATTATCAAATAGGATTTTTTATGGATTTATGCTCTTCATGTGGACTATTTTGAGTCGTGAAGTAATATTCAAGAACATGTTAGTAGGTCGGAAATGGAGATTTGATGCTCAAACAGGGCTTCTCTTGAGTTCTACCACTTGATTCTTGATCTTTGCCTTTGGTATACATAATACAGACAATAAAGATAGAGTTTTTCTCAAATTTGGGATAGCATATACATCATGTTTTACTACTATAATAAAATTGTAATTACAAACTTGATGTGCTTTTGAAGGCCGTAGAGTGTATTTATAGGGTCTATACATTCCTGTTTATATTTCTTATCTACAATGGTGTCACCCATCATCTTCCATCAGCATATTGATGTGTGTATGATATTTTAAGGTGTTACCTACAATTTTTGGATTATGTTCAATAGAAATTATTCGTGTATTAGTGTATATATTGAGCCATAGTCTCAGTTTATGTTGAGATATTGTCTCAATTGTGTGCATATGCCTTTGTATTGGTCATATCTATAAGATCTTTCAGATGTATTGCTAATTGATTGCTCTATTGAGTTGTATGAAATAAAATCACTTTGTTTCACCTTTATCTATCTGCGTTACCTTTTCCAAATTCCAAATTCTCTTTCTTTGATCTTGTTCCATCTCTCAATCTCCCTACATCATTTTGTCTCTTACCCTTGTGGTAATCCTACACATTCTAACAAGAAGACATAAGGATTCTTATAAATATGTTTGTGTAGTAGTTCCTTAGCATATTCTTGAGGAATATCCTTTGTCAAGTTGTGATGATCAATTGGGTAGTCTTGCAATTCCCAATCAAATTATGGATACTCTATGCTAAATGTTGGATGCTACAAGTCTTTAGCCATGGGATGCTATTAGGACTAAGGGTTCTCATCTTCTATATGAAAGTTGTCTATATCTAGAATAGGATTGTTTGCCATGTTGTTGATTTGCTATGTCATTGTGAAGACTTCGATAGATGTATTTCAATGAAGTTAATTATTCTAATATGTTATTCTTGGCTAGTTTTGGTTGTCCTGATTTAGGGGTGATATATTGGTGCGCAGATCGGTTGCCGTATGCTCACGTAGTGAATCCCGGAAGGTCCCCAAGAACAATGAACTCTACCTTTTTGCACAAATTACAATGTAAAAAGTATGAACGACAAAAGCAAGAGACCAATTGGGTTCAATCTCCCCCCATGCCTTATGTGAGCGCTTCACAAAGCATGTATTTTATGTATATTTCCATCTTCATGCTCAATAATAGCCCAATTTACAAAAATATGACAAGCTTTTAGCTTTTGAGTTTGCTTTTACAAAAATAGAAATAAAGCTAGTGGACGGTGCCCAAAGAGTCTGGCACGCCCAACACAATGTCCAAATAGAAATAACATATCCGTGCGCATAGGCGCATACAAAATAATAATAAATAATCAATGCCTCAATATACATGAAAAAATATAGGCGTGGCGCCTATCAAAATATAATCCATAGGTCGAATACTCGCTAGACTCCAATGCTTTCCTCCACCACCACTGCTGCTATCTCTACACATCAACTGAAGCATTCACAATCGCTAGTAAAATAATACAATTAAACCGAGAAAAGCGAATACCTAGCAGTCTTTAGCTACATAAATAAATCAACTGGTTAGAAATAAATCCTAACCTTAACTTATTACGAGTGCGCACTCTAAACTCTTAAACGTTTATTACTTTAATATGCATTTTGCGGAATCACCCGCTATGGAATCACCCATGTACACACTAAATTAATGAAACGCCCGAAAAGGACAGGCGTCCCCATCAACTTCTCGCACAAAGAATCCTCTTTGTGTATGAGCCCCGGTCATCAAAGTTTACGGAATCCACCGTAAAACCTCACGAAATCCACCGTGGCACGGAATCCACCGTGAAATATGCCCTACTGGCATCATACCCCCGGGGTGGGATAGCAATTGACCTCAATTGCTTTTAGCTCAATGTGGAGCTAACAGAGTGGGGAAAGCATGTAAGTCTCTAGCGTGCATCCATTGTGCTTCCTCAACAGGATGGTTCTTAAATTTAACTAGATATCTAGAATACCTTCGGCCAGTTCTAGTGGTCATAAAGTCAATGTCTATAATAGCTTCTGGTTCAAGTATTTCAGTCTCTTCCTCTAATAAAGGTGGGTTTTCATAAACAGGGTGGATAGGTAATTGGCCTCTAAATGGTCTCAATAAACTAATGTGAAATGTATTGTGAATTTTCCAATGAGATGGTAATTCTAACTTGAATGCATTGTCATTAATTTTATGAATGATTCTAAATGGTCCATAAAATCTGGGAGCTAATTTGACAACTGGATGTTTATCTACACTTTGCAGTCTACGTTTTTCTATTCTCAGCCAAACATAATCATCAACTTTGAAATTCATAGCTTGTCTTTTCTTGTTGGCTTGTTTGGTATATGATTGCTGGGCTTTAGCAATCATATCTTTAACCTCATAAAAAATACTGTTATGTATACTAGCAATATCATCAGCACTCTGAATTCTATTAGACAAAGATGCAACAGGTGTATATAATCTATATCCATAAATGACTTCAAACGGTGCTTTCTTTGTAGATGTGTGCGGTGTATTGTTATATGCAAACTGTAATAAATGCAAATGAGTGTCCCATGTCTGAGGTTTAGAGATAGTATATGCACATAAAAGATCTAGAATGGTGCTGTTTGTGGCTTCTATTTGTCCATTAGTTTCTGGATGAAATGCAGATGAGAAATCAATCTTTGTGCCTAGATTAGCAAACAGTGTAATCCAAAAATTGTTACAAAATCTAGAATCAAGATCTGAAATAATCACGTTTGGCAATCCATGGTTAGTAAAAACAGTTTTCAAAAACAATTGTGCTGCTTGTGATGCTGTTAAAGTTTTCTTACATGGAATGAAATATGCTTGTTTACTAAATCTATCTACAACTGTCCAAATCATATCATGGTTAGATTTAGTATTTGGTAAACCAGTAATGAAATCCATAGAAATTTGTTCCCAAGGTTTAGATGGAATAGACAAAGGCATAAGTAATCCATACTGTTTACCATGATGTCTCTTAATTCTTTGACAAATCAAACATTCAAAAACGAAGTTAGATACATCTGCATCCATATGCGGCCAATAAAAATCTTCAGTTAACATACGTAATGTAGATATGATACCTCTATGACCTTGATATGGGGGACAATGAATTTCATTCAAAACAAAAGATCGGAATGGAATTGTAACACACAATCTCTTTTCATAAAACATAAATCCATCATTATATGAGAATGAATCAACAGGAATGAAATTATTTTGAACTAATTTATTCCAATCAGAATGAAAAGTAATATCCTGGTGATATGTATCTTTCATAGCAATCAAAGAATCAAAAGATATGATAGAAATATTATGAATGGCAGGTATTCTACTCAATGCATCAGCCACTACATTTTCTTTTCCAGGTTGGTATTGAATGATAGGATGAAAACTTTGAATGAAGGAAGCCCATTTGATATGACGGTCAGAGATTTGAGGTTGGCTAAGTAAATGTCTAATACTTTGCTGATCGGTCTTTATAATAAATTCTGAACCCATTAAGTAGTGTTTCCATTGTCTTAATGCTTGTACAACTGCTAATAGTTCTTTGTCATATGTGGAATATTTTAGCTCAGAGGGTTTCAGCTTACAACTAGAATATGCTATAGGATGATTGTCTTGCATAAGTACGGCTCCTATTCCTGATCCACTAGCATCGGTCACTACTAGAAAGAATGGTCTATTAAAGTCAGGCAACTGTAGAACAGGGGCATTGGTTAATGCATGTTTCAGTAAGTCAAAGGATCTCTGTTGATTTTCGATCCATTGATAAGCTATTCCTTTCTTGAGAAGTTGGGTTAATGGTAAAGCAAGTAATGAAAAATTATGTACAAACTTCCTATAAAAACTAGCAAGACCAAGGAATGAGCGTAACTCATGCACGTTTTTAGGAACATGCCAATTCAATATTGCATCAATTTTCTTAGGATCAACTTTAATTCCATCAGATGATACAATATGACCTAAATACTCAATTTCTGTCTTAAAGAATTCACTCTTTTCAGGATTTGCATACAGTTGATTTTCTTTCAATAACTGAAAAACCAATGACAAATGCTCATAATGTTCTTTCTCATTTTGACTAAACACCAAAATATCATCAAAGAAAACAATTACACAATACTGATATTTCAAAAAGATACGGTTCATCATTCTACTAAAGGTAGCAGGTGCATTAGTCAATCCGAATGGCATGACTAAAAATTCGTAATGACCAAACTGTGTTCTGAATGCAGTCTTGAATATGTCAGACTTATCTAGCTTCACCTGATGATAACCAGACTTAAGGTCAATTTTACTAAATATAGAAGATCCTTGAAGTTTGTCCATAAGGTCATCAACTCTAGGAATAGGGTACCTATTCTTTACAGTGATCTTATTTAAAGCTCGATAGTCAATACACATACGATAGGTATTATTCTTTTTCTTGACTAACAATACAGGTGCACCGAATGGAGAACTGCTAGGTCTAATCAAACCTCTATTTAGTAATTCCTCAACTTGACTCTGGATTTCTTTTTGCTCTATCTGGTTGTGCCTATATGGTGCTTTGCAAGGTGGTTGTGTGCCAGGGATCAAATCTATCTTATGGTCTTCTGGACGTGAAGGAGGTAAACCTGGTGGCAGGTCTTCTGCAAAACAATCCTTAAAATATGCAAGAAATTCCTTATGCCTAAGGTGCATATGATTTTCCTTTACTTGCAATTCATTCACCCAAATGAGATAGGATTTACTACTCTTGCGTAATGCACATTTAGCTTGAGTATGTGAAAGCAGTGGAAAAACATTAGATGCATGCATACCATATAATGTAATAGATTTTCCTTGAAAATTAATATTCATTGTGTGTGTGGAATAATCTATATCTGGATTATGCTGGTGTCACCAAGGCATTCCTAAAATAATGTCACTCGACTGTAATGGAACAACTAAGAAATTTCTTCTTTCAGTGTATTGGCCAATTTGAATCTCTAAGTCTTGCACTTCCTGTGTACCATTATACCTAGTGCCTAAAAATGCAGCTTTTATGCGATAATGCGTAGGTACAGTCTGTAATTTCAATTCCTTTACCAATTTTGCTGAAATAAAATCATGAGTACTACCATCATCATGCAAAATAGTCTTTTCCTTTCCATGCACCAAACATTTCATAGTCAATAAAGAATGTGGAGTAGGCATACCTAGTAAAGTATCGGAAATAGTAGTAGTGTCGTCCTCATCTTCAGTGAAATCAGGCATATCCTCATGTTCGTCTTCGTCCATGGCTCCAAGATAGTTAATATGAGCTCGTGGCTTCTTTGAATGACAATTTGCTGCGAGATGTCCAGGCTGGTGACATTTATAGCATACTATTGGCTTGGCTTTGGTTACATTATTTGCAATGGCGGGAAGTCTAGGTACATTTGGATTTGCTTGTGGAATAGGCTTAGGATTTGGATTGACATTAGATGGTAATGCAGGTGGTTTAGCACAATTCTTGCGGAAAGATGATGAAGAGAAACGACCTGGATTAAATCTTCTAAAATTGGAATTGAATTGTTTAGATCCATAATTACCATTGGCTTGGAATTGCTGTGGTCATTTGTCTCTACCGCGTAGCTTATCTTCAGTGTCGTGAGCTAGTGAAATGGCGTCTTCAAGAGTAGCAGGCTTGAACATGTTCACTTCAGCGTAGTAATGTCCAAGAAGTCCAAACATATACTTCTGCTTATGTGTCGTCTCTGGTACGTCTTCAAGCATGCGTAGCTGGAGGAGTGCATTCCAAAAATGCTATGTATACTGAGGAATAGGCTCACGATCCCATTGTTGGAGTAGATCCCATTGCTTGATAGCATTCTCATGAAATTGCGGTGGAAGGAAATTCTGCATGAACTTCTTCTTGAAATCTTCCCAAGTAGTAGGACATTCTATGCTCTTGCGTACTACAGTCCACCAAAGTGATGCTCTGTCTACCAAATGATTAGTAACACACTTGATTTTATCTTTTTCTAGATAGGTTTCCTCATGGAAATAGTCATCAAACTGACTAATGAATGCTAGAACAGTCTTTCCTTCTCGTATGCCATTGAAAGTGCGAAATTTGAAACTTCGTTTACTTATCTTTGATTCCTTACGAATGGTTTGAGCTTCAAGAGTGGCATCGATGGTACGTCGAATCAAATCTTCAGCTTGAGATTCTTCTTTGTCGGTAGACGCTCTTTGTAATTTTGCCAATTGCACTTGCAATGCTTGCCTAGCCTTTCGTTCTTCTTCCAATTGCATCATGATTAAGTCCAGATTTTGCTCCATCGTAGATTCAAGTAAGTCGTCTTCAGCCATAAGATCATCCATATGTGGTTCTGTCATCCTGTAAAACTCAAAAGACCTTTCTCACTCAAAATCAGGTTAGCGGGATGAGCGTAGCTCAAGTTCGGGGTTACAAGGCTTATGTGTTTTTGGGTATTTCTTTCTCAATCTCCAGAAAATTTGCGATTTTTCCTTCTTCGTATACTGAAAATACTTCAGCAAACGTGCGTATGGGTTGAATACCTTCCAACGAACAACTTTGCAGTTCGGAGTTTCTGCGCAGGAACAGCCCTTCTAGGAGTTTTGAGCACAAGTCAGTTCTGACTCCAGTTGACTAGTCCGACTTGCAGAGTTGCAGACTTATGTGACTTGCAGAGTTGTAGACTTGCAAAACTTAGCCGACTTAGTGAACTTGCAGAACTTGATCACAGATGACTTGCAGAACTTGATCTCTGAAGTGCGGGACCTGGAGTTGGTGACCAGAGGTGATTTGTCTGACTTGATTAAGGCTTAATGAATTAAGCTTAATTGTTTAAGCTTTGGAGGGGCATTACTTCAGAAAAACAACGCAATCGTGGGGGGGGGCTTTTTTTCCGCCACGTGAAATTTTCGGGCATCCTTCGATACCTCACAGATCAATTGTTGAAGCTATTAAGCTTCTTTTAAAGCTTATAAACTTCAAGATTCAACTTTGGAAGAGATTATATATGGAGTTTCTCACTGTATGCCCATGACTTGTTGATGAAGATGAAGGAGTAGTCCTCCGCCTGTACAGCTCGGTCCTTCGCGATCTGATGATAGAAACAAGGGTTCTTGATCGCCAGAAGTCTGCCTGTATCGACGGTTTGTGACGAGATTGACTGTAGAGCCCGATCGTTCCAGGAGCTTCGCCTTCGCATGAGATGGGCAGCAATTGGAAGCTCTTGATCTCAGCTCCGCTCTAATACCACTGGTGCGCAGATCGGTCGCCGTATGCTCACGTAGTGAATCCCGGAAGGTCCCCAAGAACAATGAACTCTACCTTTTTGCACAAATTACAATGTAAAAAGCATGAACGACAAGAGCAAGAGACCAATTGGGTTCAATCTCCCCCCATGCCTTGTGTGAGCGCTTCACAAAGCATGTATTTTATGTATATTTTCATCTTCATGCTCAATAATAGCCCAATTTACAAAAATATGACAAGCTTTTAGCTTTTGAGTTTGCTTTTACAAAAATAGAAATAAAGCTAGTGGACGGTGCCCAAAGAGTCTAGCACGCCCAACACAATGTCCAAATAGAAATAACATATCCGTGCGCATAGGCGCATACAAAATAATAATAAATAATCAATGTCTCAATAGACATGACAAAATATAGGCGTGGCGCCTATCAAAATATAATCCATAGGTCGAATACTCGCTAAACTCCAATGCTTTCCTCTGCCACTACTGCTATCTCTACACATCAACTGAAGCATTCACAATCATTAGTAAAATAATACAATTAAACCGACAAAAGTGAATACCTAGCAGTCTTCAGCTACATAAATAAATCAACTGGTTAGAAATAAATCCTAACCTTAATTTATTACGAGTGCGCACTCTAAACTCATAAACGTCTATTAATTTAATATGCATTTTGCGGAATCACCCGCTATGGAATCACCCATGTACACACTAAATTAATGAAACGCCCGAAAAAGACAGACGTCCCCATCAACTTCTCGCACAAAGAATCCTCTTTGTGTATGAGCCCCGGTCATCAAAGTTTACGGAATCCACCGTAAAACCACACGGAATCCACCGTGGCACGGAATCCACCGTGAAATATGCCTCCTGGCATTATATATAAGATTGGAGGTGGCAAATATCTTTGTGATTACTTTTACTTTAAGTAGTGTAAAATTGAGTGACAATAGCTGGCTTGAGCTCATGATGTAATACTCTTGGCTATTTGAGGGGGATTGTAATCATGAGGTGGAGAAAACTATATTTGATTGGTGTTAATATTTTTGGCATATAGGGAGTGCATATGGCAATATAAAAATCTAATGGGAGGAATCAATAATCTTTATGATGAGTAATATTGTTACTTATGGTGGGCATTATTGCTTAGGGGGGTCACTCATGGATATATGTATGTATCACATGGGTTTTAA
Source organism: Lygodium microphyllum (assembly GCF_053477565.2). Lineage (NCBI taxonomy): Eukaryota > Viridiplantae > Streptophyta > Polypodiopsida > Schizaeales > Lygodiaceae > Lygodium > Lygodium microphyllum. The sequence goes on from NC_141155.1 coordinate 34,039,275, forward strand.
AATAATATAAATTTTTAATACCATATTCATAAGTGTTATACTCACATGTTCAATTTTTTGCCCCTTAATAATATCACTCTCATCAAGTTTGAGGACAAACTTAAGCTTGCCTCTACATTCTTCCATAGACATATTCTAGAACTTGACCATAGCAATCTGAACCCTACATATATCCAATACAAAGTTGTTGGATGCATTCAATACAAATGCAACTTCTTTGGAACCGTACTTCAATATGTGTGTGTTTCCTAGATGCGTTGGCTCACCAATTAGTTCTAAAAATTTCTCATACATGATATGCATGTTGAATACCGCATTCCATAGCTTTGGCAATCAAAGATCTCCTAATCCGAGTGTCTTCTCTTACCTATAGCTATCTAGTGAGACATGGTATGGAAAAATTTGAAGATTTATTGATTTATTGTTGAAGGTCGATGTAACATTTTACTTTTGGATGACATAAGTATCTTCTAAAAGTTGTAGCAATGAGCTTTTGAATTTATGCAAGTTGCTTTGTCTTCAATGGAATACATGCATATATGGGTTTTCTTCCTCATAAAGGAGTCTATTTCTTGATTTTGGATCATGTTTATAGAAATTGGATTGATGCATATATGGTATGTTTGAGCTATTTCTTAGTGCAATTATCTCAAGCTATTGTCTCAAACTTGTATTAGTTGGACTCATGTATGTTGTATAAGATCTAAATCAAAGACACTCCTATAGCTAGGTTTCTGATAGTTTTTCTGTCTCTATTATTGAATACATTCTTTCTATTAGATATTTCTTGTCTCTCTTCTTTGTGACTCTTCTTAGTGAATCCTCGAGATTAATGCCTTTTACTTAACTACCCTTTCCACCTTAACATGAGAAAAAAGGTGATCTGTCTCTCTTACAATGTTGTTTAAAACTAACTATGAGACTTTTAATACATCATGCAATTTAAGAATGACAAACCACCACCTTTATCCAAAGAGGACTAATTTTTTTAAATGATTGATAGTGCATCTATAAAACTTTTAATACATTGGGAAGAGATGCATTACATGTTAAATTAAGACCTTCTCATAGTAGTACTCACAAGAGACATGGAAGTCCTTTAGAGGCATGGGAGGATTGGAGACATCAAAGGTGCTATATAAAGGTAAAGATGAAGGAAAACTATGTGTGTAGATGTCCTACCATATATCATGCATATGGATTTAGTATCATCATCTTTTCCACAAGTATGACAACCCTAACAAAAAATCTTTGAGCCTCTTTCAAAAGTTCTGGAAACATTGGAATCTAATGATCCAATCTCATGCAATAGTAGTTTGGACTAGTAACAAATATTTGACCTCACAAACTTTAGGACTCCCTCAATGACACATGAGCTTTACCACTAACACCCTCTGTACCTAGTACAAGATCATCCATGGTGACCAAAAATAGAGATATGATATTGTATTTTCACCTTAGTGAGTGCTTTGGCTCAGTGAACATAAATGCAACATTGGAAAACATTACATGTTCATTGATAGTTTACACACTACATAGTAATCCATAAGCACATGCTTATCCACATGCCTTTTTATCTATGCATTCTAATCATGCATATAGTGCAAATATTAAGAACAACATTTTACTTGTTTTTAGGGAATGAAATGAGCACACCAAGGTCTCAATTGATCTAGAGATTGAAAAAGGCAAGGCAGAAGACCACGTATTTGAGTAACTTATGCTAGATAGATTGGCTTGTCTAGTTTCTCAAGGTAGCAAATTGTGGTTTTATATCCAAAATTGAAGTGATGCCTATTGGATACACGTCCATTGCCACCATTATTTCTAGGTCCACATATGACCAAAACATGCATGTATTGTTGCCCTTCATAAACTTGTCCATGTATGAAACGCCTTAATTTAACCTTAAATGCAATTTTGTGAACTTAAACTTAAATACCTCAATTAAACCTATCAATGCATTAAATGCCTTAATTTACACTAAAATGAAACTTCATAAACAAAATTTATAAATAAAAAATACGTTTAAAAATAATTTATGGCTAAACAATACTCAATGATTCATTTAACAATATCTTAGACCTAAATGAAGTCATTTTATAGAAATAGCGTTATTTTAGGCCTAAACAAGTTGATTTTATAAAACAAATATTCTTCAATAAAATCATAGGAAATTAATCTCATAAATATAAAATTCTCTTAAACAAAGTAAAAACCAAACTCAAGTTGATAAACACATTTTATTGAAAGGTATTCATTTATTCATTTAATATTTTTTAGACCTAAAAGTTTTTCAAAAACCAAATTCTTATATAATTAATTTTATAAAATATAATTCTATAAAAATAAAAATTCTTTTGAAAATTTACATTTCAAAAAATTAATTGTATAAAACATGTGTGTGTGTGTGTGTGTGTGTGTGTGTGTTAGATGTAATCATTAAATAAGATTAAAAATAAAAAATTACCAAATTCTTTAAAATTTCAAATCCTTAGAAAATGAGATAAAATCTTTAAAAATTAAATATCATGATATATTTTTACATACCCAAATCTCACGAAAAAAAATTAATCAAACACAAATGAAGTTTTGTAAAATGAAATGCTCTTGGAGTTCTCATATCATTGTGGTACTTATGCTTTTGTTTACAGCCATGATCATCATGATCAACACTATACAAGCAAGTACGGCTCACATTGTCAATGGTTTGGAAAACATGATATAAAAACTCTTTGATGAAGCATCTTAGATAGAAACACAAGGCTTACTTGAAATGGACCTTGTTGGATATACATTGCACTTAACATATCATGCCAAACTTGAATATGGAAGCTCATTATTGATTCAATGTAGTTCAAGTGAGTAAACTTCAAGGTTGTAGGTCATATACTAAGTGTGAACTTGTGGACATAAAAAATAATCAAAAGATTCATGTTTAGAAAAGAAAGCATGACTTTTGGAGAGTTTGGAGTAGCCAATAAATGATTGAAAGGAAGGGAGAGAAGCGGTTGTGAGTTTCCAATTTCTGTGGAGAAAGGGATAAAGGCATAGAGAACATGCATACACTAGATGGATACTTTGTGGCTACGAAGGGTTTCAAAACAAGGTTGTTATATAGTAGGTCTACATTGTGGGAAAAGAGCACTACATTAATGTACTTCATCAACAAAGGAGAAGGACTGATCAGACGACACTCTCTTCATTGTTGTTTATCAAGAGGCTATTATAACTTGAAAAATACCTCATTCTTAATGAAAGGGATTGGTCATAGAGAAGAATAAAGCAAGATTTTAAGTGTTGCTTTGAACTGTATAGAGAGAAGTTGTGGATTGTTTTGAATTAGAACAATTCCCTATTTTCCTAAAGTAGTAGAGGCAAATTTTGCATTGATTTAAAGAAATGTCCTTAGCCTAGAACACATCTAAAATTATTGAATTTAAAATATATAGGAGTGATGTTTTTCAAATGAAACATAGAGGGCTATCCATAGCTAGGACATGGATGATTTCCTTCAATTGAAATATATGGGGCTATTCATGATTAAAAGAAGAGTATTATTGTTCTAAATCAATGTCTACAAGCTACTCTTAATTGAAAATAGTGTAAGGATTATCTATTTTTCAAATTCCACAAGTTTTCTATGAACCTTCTATGCTGAAATTTTCATACTAGAATCATACTCCATGGATTATCAACTACAATAAATTAAATCTCTCTTCTTATATCTTTTTTTGTAAACTCTCACAACAAGGGACTAAGTGTGTGTCTTTAGCTATATTGGCACATGATTTCTCTTAACATCTTTTCAATGAACCCAATGTGCAAAGGCCAAGGTGAAAATTTAGTAGCATGGGAGATGCTTTAGATATAGATATTGTATGATGGGTAGTTTTGTAGCAAACTATACATATATATGGAATGCATAAACATGAGAAAATTGCAAGAGATGTGCTTTAGTCAACTATGAATGTGTTGTCACACTTTGATGAGAAAGATATATCTAAATACCAGAGAATTTATTTAGAGAAAATGGAATTGGATTGAAGTTCCCGCATATTAGATGAGTTAGTAATTTCTATCCACTATTGTAGTCCCATAGATTAGGTCACATGCAACAGAATATGTAGCAGATCATGAGTCTACCTATGATGATTTTAAGAAAGTGCTCAAGGATAAATATTTCTTGAAAGATGCAAATTGGGTGGCTAAAATAATGTTCTTAGAGTGGTTTGTTAAGCCCAACAAGGGTTTATCAGTGTGATAGAACTGCTATGTTAATTTGAGCATAGCTATGGTATAGAATAGAATTGTGACTCTAGAGATGGAAAATTTTGAATTGTTTCTTCAAGTAATAGATTCTTCATTGCAATCAATCCTAGAGGAGCTTTTGGAAGATGATGATTTAGAACAAGGGATGAAAATTGATCGGAAAGATATATAAAATGTAGTTTCTAAGCTTATAAAGGGATAGATAGGAAGATACAAGTAGAATATGGTAGGATACATGCCATTTTTGACTAAAACACTTCAAGTGAGTAAATAACCGGTTATCATGGTTACTCTAAATAGGGATGACATAATGGCAGAAGTAGTAAAAGGTATTCAAGATTTCCACCTGAAGTTGCAAGGTTCAAAGAAAAAGAAATATATTCAAGATCATCTAGATAGAGGCCTCAAAATTATATATATAAAGCTACTTTGAGCATTTCTTTAAAGATAAAAAGATCCATTTGTGAGAAACTACAACATTGCTTGTGGTACTAATTTTGGGAAAGGTAGTATAAGGAATCTAGTGGAAGATGAGGTATACATTTGCTACTGATAAAGGTGTAAGTTATGGTCTACAAATTGAAAATATCACAAAATAGGATGCAAAAGAGAAGACATGGTTGGCAAGAAGAATAAGATGTAGTCTTATGCAATATAAACAATCTCTAAGAACGGAAAGATTACTAAGGAAAATAAATGTTGGGCTCCTTCTCATGATTTCTTGCACCTTGCATGTTGCGTACTTCTTGCAATTAACAAATTGCATTCGAAAAATGACTAGTTAGAATGGTCATGTGGATTTTTAGCCCATATAAGCTTACATCAGTAAAATTCAAAATGCTCAAGTTATTGTTCAAAAGAAGCATAAAGGTCATTGATGTAGATGAAGGAAATTCAAAAAGGGTAATGAAAGGAAGTGAGATGCCCAATTTTGAATAGCATATATCACATGAAAACTATCCGTATGATGTGTCCATGGATAATGTATGAAAGGAGAAGAAACATACCAAATAATCTAGCTTATAAATTGCAACTTGATATTGAAACGGTCACAGATTTTAGGAAAGTATTGGAATAAAGGATTTTGAATAAAAAGATGAGGTTTACTATGGGCAAAGTTCATGGGATTATTGAATGATGACTTCATGAACAAATCATAGACATAATTAAGAGAAAGTAGCAAATTTTGGGAGAATCAACCGATGCCACTTTGCAAAGAGAAGAAGAAAAACTTTCATATGATATGTAATGTATACAAAAATCACTTAATCATGAGATGTATAAGCAAGAAGAGGAATATGTTAAAAATGCAATAATTTGCATTCAAACTTCTTGAGGGGTAAGATAGGTCCAGTTCAATGAAGGAAAAACAGATGGAGTTACCTAAGAGCTACTAATCAAGAAATCATTGGGATAGAGCCATATAGAGATTCTAGTCAAAGTGGGTGATCTTGAGAAGCCACTCATTGCATTGGTAGATCACATTAAGAGAAATATGGACTCTCTTTTTTGCCCCTTAAGGGGTTTCTCTCACCTCTCTCTCTCTAAAAATAGATTCCAAAATAATATTAGAATAAGAGATCTTCTACAATCAAGAAAATCTTGTATTTGTATTTTCAATAGATTTCACCTATTATTTTATTTTGAAACTGTAACATAAGTCACTTTTTCTCAAAATCCTCATTTAAAAAAAATACAATTCTATTTTCTCTAAAAATTGAGTCAATCATTAATATCTTTAATGCCCTCGTGACTTTTCAACATGAAAATATATTAGAATTATTCTCATTCTTGCTTCTTAAAAGGTTGGAAGTTAAAAAACGATATAAAATGAAGTACACCATATTTTTAGATTATTTTTTACCCAAAGAAACCTTTTTTACTCGAGAGTTTCCTTGTAAATTTTTATCATTTTTGGACAAGTATATGCCTATTTCTGGGCATTTCTTCATTCCCTCTCAAAGCTCTAGTTTTGCCTGAAATTTTGTGTACTCTTCTCCTTCCCTCCAGAATATGGTTTCTTGCATATGAATTCTTCTAAGGAACACTCAGTATACTATCTACAACACTCTCTACCCTACTACAAGCAATCTTAGCAGTGGTTTTGATAGCATTTGCTGAAATCAAATAATCTCTATCTATAACACTCTCTACCTTGCTACAAGCAATCTCCCTCTTCAGTTTCTTCAGTACTGTGCTATAAGATATCTTCCTCTTCAACACTCTATACTACAAGAAATCAAGTGATAATGGAGGTATCTTTATTTTTTTAATCTCTGTGATGTTATCATTCTTCATAGTTGTTTTTTAATCCTTAAGTGTCAATTGAGAGAGAGAGAGAGAGAGAGAGAGAGAGAGAGAGAGAGGGAGGGAGAAGGGGGGAGAAGAGAGAGGACTGTGTGAGATGAACTAAGAAAATAAGTGATAGAGTGATAGAGATTAAATTAGGGTAGAAGATAAGATGATGTTATTGTTCTCCACTAGCCAAGCTTCTGTATAAATGTGTTTAAGTATCTTTGATCAATTCTTCTTGAGGGAGAGGGAGACACATACACACACACACACACACACACACACACACACACACAGATAATATTTTGGATTGAATAGAAGATAAGATTGGATGCTAATTAGAGGTAGATTAAAAGCTAAGATTACAAGTAGATTAGGGGTTGATTAGGATCTATCATGATTGAAATCAATAGAAAGAGACAAGATCCAACTGGGTAAAAAATAACATAGATATAATAAATCAAAGGGGTGTAATTTTTGTGATTTGAATGTTAATCCAAGTTAAATTGGCATATATTTTTCTTTACAGGATGCAGATGCAGGATGTACCAAGAGAAAGAGAGATATTCACATTCAATTGGAGGATGAATATGCACCAATGTTCAGAAGAACTGTAGAAAGGGAATGATGCAATAAGATACAGGATGCAACAAGAAAGAAATGCAAAAAAAAAAACGTGGACCTTTTGGGTTGATGGGTGCATTTATCCACCCGATCCAGTCACTCAAAGGCCACCACAACTTGAAGGGATTACATCATTTGTAAAGATCGTTTATGAAGGCAATGAAGGATTGTATGGATACACATGCAGACTTGTCACACAAGGATTAGCAGAGGTTCATCAAGCCTTAAAAAATATACATACAAGATTACAAGGGAATATGCTGTCTTTGATGGAAAAGGATAGATAATTGGTCGAGAAGGATAGGGAGAACAAGAGCCTACAACAAGCAACGTCTCTCATTGAAGATGCTATGCAGGCTACAGATGTGCAAAATATGGAGTTACAATCGAAAGATTTCTAAGCAAGGATATGGTAAAAAATGCATTGGAAAATCGTTAATTCAGGGACCTTGTAGATGGTGTCGCAAGTGAACATCTTAGGGATGTGAGCAACTTGTTTATAGCTACAGATGCTCAGGGATTATGTGACAAGGTGGAAATGAGTTCTGAGTCATACAGTATGCTTTATCAAAAATTGGATATAGGATTTAGGCAAGTCTTCAAAACTAAGAAAATAATGCCTTTGCCAAAACCATTTCATTTGAAGAAGGCTCAAATACAACTAAATGAGAAAGTTTTAGAACTAAATTGTGAGCCAATGCATCTGAAAACTACACACATATTGAAGTATGGTTCCAAAGAAGTTAGATTTGTTTTGATGCATCCAACAATTTTTTATTGGATATATGTAGGGTTTAGATTGCTATGGTCAAGTTCTACAATATGTCTATTGAAGAATGTAGAGGCAAGCTTAAGTTTGTCCTCAAACTTGATGAGAGTGAGATTATTAAGGGGCAAAAACTTGAATGTGTGAGTATAACACTTATTAATCGAGCATTGGATCCCATCATCAATGAAAACTATCATTTATACTTCACTATACTGTTAGAGAATGAAATATGGTGGCTTGCAGCATTTGAAGTACCAAAGGAGGACCATGAAGTAAAAGTTTTTTTAAACCTCACTAATATAACTAGTGTTATTCAACAATAAAATAATGGAGCAATTTCATACATCGAGAGGTTGGGGGACTATCAAGTTGAATGGCATCTTGCAGGTGATTTAAAAAACATTGAAGTGTATGTTTGGTTTATCAAATGTAGCGAATGAAAAATTTTCGTGCATATACTGCATGCAAACTAGGAAGAAAGGGAAAGATGGAAAGAAAGAATGGCTTGCCAAGGCAGGACAACAAAGTGCTCCAATACGTGATCAAAAAGTCATGAGAAATGGAATGCTAGCTCCAGTGGATCCAAATTGGTATCCTATTTTGGAAATACCACTAACAAGGGTTCACTTTTGCACATTGCATTGTTTGGTTAGAATAATTGAGAAGCTAGTATATGAATATATATGCTTTGCATACAAGATACAGCCTGTGTCAAAAGCTAATGCTACATGCAAGAAGTTAGAACAACTCCTCTCTGAAGTTGGATTGCAGGGAGGACCAAGTAGAAATAAAAAAGGACCAGAAAAATTCGGGAAAGAGTGAAAATATCCCTCCTAAATCATGCTTTGGTAGACCCATGGCTAGGAAGTTTATATCTCTACTTTGAGATGGGAAAGAAAATATACTTGTAAAATAACCAAAGAAGTATGAAGCATGGAAAAAGTTGCACCTTACTTTTCTGGATTGGAGCAATGGGAAATGAACGAGGATTGCAAAGGCAGAAGTGTGGATACACCTAGATAGATTAGTAGCTCTCTTAGAAAAGTTGAGGTTTAGGGATAGTAATGCCATTAGATTTAAAGATACAATTGCTAAATTTGATAAGTCCATGGTGGAGGCATGGACTACAAGCATCATAACACACTACATGGTCAGTATTGTCATCATTACAAAAAATTATCATCATTTCAAACTAGTTTTTGTTTCTAATCTCTCTTCTTGTGTAGCATATACTTGAAGCACATGGTCCATACTGTGTAGATCAAGGAAGTTTGGAAGTATGGTCAACTCAAGGCATGGAACGATTTCACTAGCAAGCTCATTGTGTTTTTCAAAAGGCAACTAATCATGGAGGTGGTATCAATGATTCCAATTCTATGAGGCAATTATTACAATGGTGATATAGGAGATTAGAGATATGATACGAGGAAAAAGAAAAGAAGTCCAAAACCTCTCAAGAAAAATTTATAAGTAGAGACATATATGAAGTGAGAAAAGCAAGATATGAAAACAACATAGCTAGACAACACCACGCAGAATGGCTGGCAACAAAAGAGAGAGATGGCAAGAAATGGAGACCTAGATAAAGATAATCATTTTGATACATTTAGAGTCCATGAGAGAGCATACGTACCTAGGATATGACACATCAATACTCCTATCTTTAACATGAGATGTCTTGCAAATTTTGTTTAAAATTTTGAAGGTTTGTCACTATATTTTTCAAAGTCAATTTCGAACTATGTTTTCTAATTTTAAAGTTCATTTACACCACAGTAAGTTTAAAAGTTTCATTCTTAGGTCAAGTCTCTTCTTTCAAATTTTCCCATTACTCTTCACTCTACCCTCCATCTTTCTATCCTTCACCATCACAACTATGGCACATTCCAAGCTTCCTATCAAGAAGGTGCCTACAAGAGCAAGAGCTCAACACTCTTCCAAATCTAGTGTGCAAACTATGAGTGAAAAAGGTCCCTTGGTTGGCCGAAAATGGTGGCCCTACTACAGCTAATAATGATGGTGCTACTGTGTCCAACAATGGTAGCCCTAGTGTGGTCAATAATGATGGTTCGCCATTGTCCAAAAATGGTGGTCCACATGCTCTAGTTGCTCCACCTCCCACTACTACTCCAACTGGTAACTCTAGTTGGTAATACACATTCTCCAACACATATGAAGCGAAGATGGAGATCACGCACAGATGCGCTATGTGAGATAAGGAAATTCAATAAGAGTGCCAACTTGATTATTCTTAAGCCACCATTCTCTAGATTGGTGTGAGAAATACTACTCTACAGTTAGGGCATCATCACAAGTTCTTTTCAAAGAACTAGGCAAGGAATGTGGAGCAATGGTCAAGCCAAGCCTTGCTTACTCTCTAAGAAGCAACTGAAAGTTACTTGATTGATCTAATGGGTGATTCTTAACTTTTATGTTGAGATGGCAAGCTCAACATGTGCGGACATTGATGATGGACCGCCTTTCTAGATGGGTCCGCATGTCTACACTTAGCACGTTGGTGGTCATTATGATACTCACATGGCCATTGACTTATACTTATTATATTTAGTTTATTACACCTACCTACAGCTGGCAAAGACATAGCGCCAGTCAATTAGTGTAGTCAGTTATGCACTGTTTGACTTAGTAGGCCACTTTCCTTTATGTTATATCTTATCTATAATTTGTGTATATTGTATAGTGTGTGGAAGAAGAAGAAAAAACCAACAAGAAAACGTTTTGGCCTCCATCTCTCTTCATGTGTTCTTGAGTGAGCTTCCTCTTGTGTATACAGTGTGTATTTGGCGCCACAGCTCAAGCAAGTCCCCCCACCACGCAATTCTTGACATGGTATCAAAGCCGCGCCACTGAGAGAGGCTGATTTTGAAGGCTGAACTGAAGGAGAAGAAGCAAGGTTCGAGCAAGCAAGCCACGAGTAAGAAGATCTCCCATTTTTCCACTCTCTCTCTTGGATAATGCCTGTGGAGGCATCGGAAGCAGGGTCGAGCAAAAATCTCAGATTGCTACGAGATTCGGTGTGTGAGCAGATCACTGTATAATTTGCAAATAGGCGCTTTAGGGCTTGTCCGCAGTTATTTCGGGTGTCTGAGGCCATTTCAGGCCCCGTTTTAGAGTCGTAAGGTTGCGGACAACAGTTTGAGGGTACACTGTGATTTCAACTGTATTGACCGAAAGTGGGTGCGCAGGTTACATATTACAAATTTATAATTTTTTAGGTATTTGCAGGAAACAAACATAAGGTTTATCTGCAAACAGGTTGTCGATATTGTTTGGAAATCATGTCCGTATAATGCTTCATCATATCCTTGACTTCGCCAAGGACATTAGATGCACTAGACTCGTAGCCGCGATCATCGACCCGTCGTTCCATTGGCCCAACAATCTGATTTGGCATTGGCTGTTGACCCACAGGAACAACATTAGAGTTCGAAACTTGGCCTCCAACATTTGGTGGAGCCAACTGACTTGCCATATGCATAGTCACACTGGGAGGGGCTGGCAGCAAAGGTACATTCTGAACCACGTTCCCTCTGCTAGTAGGGTTAGTCATAGGCATCCCTTGACTTCCATTCGTCAATGATGGATTTCCGCCAAGTACTAAACCCCCATTAACATTCATTCGAGAGGAGTAGGCCGTTTGTAATCGTGCTTCTACTCCCTCTGCCAGTGTAATAGCGGTGTCTATATCTACCAAGGCCACACTGCTCAATTGTACTTGGATATTAAAGTCCAACCCATGCAAAAAGTATTGCAATTGGGCAGCCGGTGGAATGGGAATGTAAGTTTGTAACTTACGAAATACTTCCTTTAGCTTCTTGGCATATGCTTTCACATTCTCATGAGGGTCTTGGCGTGTTACATTCAAGACCCGTAACCAATATTGGCCACCTCTTCAGGGGCATATTCTGCTCGAAAAGCTGCATAGAATTGATCAATTGTGGTTACGGTCCCAGACTCTATGCTGTGATACTATACCGCAACCCTTCCTTTTAACGTCATATTGAACAACATCATGAGATGTCCCTCGTCTTGGATGTGATAATTGAACATCAATCTTTGAAACTCACAAATGTGAAATTCAGCATCCTCTTCCGCTAACCCATTAAAAATGGACAAGGGAACTCCTAAGGCTGGTAAATCCTGCATCCCTGCAAGAATTGCAATAGGCTATGCCAATGTGACAATCGGATTAGCAATAGGAGCTTGAACCGACGGAATCACACCCCCACTTGAAGTGGGTAGACTTGGTGGAGGAGAGGAAGAACTTACGCTTCCTCCTGAACCTAATGGACTATGTAGAGTAGTTGGGTTACTAAGACCACTGCCTCGTATGCGTACTAGGCTACTTCTTTGAGGAGAATAATGACTTACAATCTCTAACCGCCGTCTAGCCCTCTCAACACGTTCTACTCTCTAGATTTCGGCTTGACGGTCCTTGTCGTCCAACGATCCCCTAAAACTCCTCAAAGAGAGATCTCAAGGTACATAGGCATAACGCCTCGTCACACATACATAGGAGGCACTCCACTGACTAATAGTCGAAGCCCCACTGCAGCTCTCCTACATCTCAGGGATTGGCCCTTTGATGCGCTGCTAAACATATAACACAAACGAGCACAAACTCCTCTCAAGGTACCAATATTTTACGTTCCAGGATGTACCATTCCTCACTACACTTTCCCCTTAGGACCCAACCACTAACCTACAGCTTAGGACATCCTCTCACGCTCATCGTTGGTCACAACCTAAGGAAGACACGTGCCATGCATCCATGAGGTTTTTCTGATACCTTTTAATTATTATGCTTAATGCAAATCGTGTATGGCTATGTTCTTAGACAAAAGAAATATCACCATCGTGCATGGTGCATTTTACTAATGCGTGCTGCGTTGAAATGAGGCACTAAGCCATATGCTCATGCTACCATCCTCTTTATTTAAACCATTTCCTATTTGCCAAGTGCAATGCATAAATCAAATCTTTTCTTTATCTTTCAATTTTTCAGCCCCTTTTCATTCAACTCTTAGCATTTTGCATCATTAATCGGTTAGATAGGGTTTCTATGCATTTTCCCTTTTAAAAAAACTCGATAAATATGCACAAAACATAGAAATGGGGACAAACCGCGACCAACCTCATTCTTTGCCATCGTTATACATTACACAAACATAGATATAATTTTCCCTAATTTTGCTCAGTCCATTTTTCATTTTTTCCTAATTTTAAACCCATTTTTCCAAATTTTTGGTATTTTTCCCTATTTTTCTTTAATAAATAATGATTAAAAATAAATATTAATTGTGGAATGTGGCCCTTAGGTTCATTGACATCAAAAAATCAGATTTAGTTGGTGTGACATATCATATTTCTCATTTATGTGGCAAAAATCCCAATTTTACCCTTAAAATGCGTGTTTTTCATGTATTTTAACACTAATTCCGGCCAGGTAGCCTTATATTTTCTTATTTTCAGGTTGCAATCAGTTGAAACTCATGGAAAACAATATTATAATGAACTTTCATCCCATATGAACAAGATTTCATAAAGCAAATTGCATAAAAAGATCATTTTTCTTCATAAAAATAGCATTACCGCTTATTTTCAGGTCTCGGTTTCTTGATCTTGATTACGGGACTGATTTCTAGCATGCATTTAATTCTCAGCATATTTAAGAATAGCATTCTTCATGCCTTCATCCATGCGGAAGCAATCCGGTCTCATCTAGACAAGCTTTCCTCCATCATTCTTCATTGTCTTCATCCACACAAGAACAGCCCCTTAAGGGAGAGAGAGGGAGGAGAGAGAAAGACTAAAATCAGAGATCTTCATCCAGGCCACCATTGCGCAAGGGAAGAGCAGTGATAGAGTTAGCATACAGGAGGGAATCAAGTCCCATGATCACTTGGGGGGTTGCTCACAGGCAGGAGGATCCATCATCAACTTATGGGCGCATTTTTCGGCGTGATGCATGGCGCCTTCTCTCCATGTTTTCTTCCTCATCCAAATGCCCATGATTTCATGTTTCATAAAATGCTACATCCCCCCCAAAGGTCATGACCACTTGGCCAAAAATAAGTCCACCTCTTCAAATCTTGCCCATTTGTTGGCCATTTCCTCGTCCGGTGTCCAAATCAAGTGCTGTAAATTTATGCGCATTCGGCTTGATATCCCGCATTGGCCGGAAACTCTTGACAACCTGTCCCTCAATCTAAAAAATTATCAAAAATTAACAAGTGTCGCTCGGACGCCTTTAAAGCACTTGACGCTTAAAATCGTCCTAGCCGGAGCCGCCACCTTCGACATTGAATATTTTTCCCTTGATATTCGTAAATTTTAGCTATTTTTAAGCAATTCTTGGCATCAAAACTTCACTCTCAGCAACTTCTACAATATGTATGTTTTTTCTTTCTGCAACACCATTTTGTTGTGGGATATATCTACAAGTAAATTGCCTCTTTATCCCATGAGTCCTTAAGAAGCCACTAAACTCATTAGAGAGGTACACTCCCCCTCCATTTGATCTCAAGCACTTTACCTTTAAGCATGTTTCTGTTTCAACAACTGCCTTAAAAGATCACCAAGTATGTTTCTGCTCACTTCTCTATCATGCGAGAAGGGTTGTCTCTCCTACTTACCAAACTCGCATGCTTCACAGACTTTATGCAATTCTACAACTCTAAAAGAAGGCAACCCTGTAACCAATCCTCTAGACTGCATTAATTTTAGCTTTTGCACATTTGCATGTCCAGTACGTTTATGCCATATTTCAATATCTGCAAGTACTCCTTTTCCTTTAGCATACATAGCAGCATCCATTGCAAGAATTCCAACATCCAAAGTGAACATTCAGCCAACTCTACTTCCTTTTGTGACCAACCTGTACTTATCATTAAAGTCTTCTACAAAATAACCTTTTGCATTGAATCGGACGTGCAACCCCTGCTCTACAATTGGGCCAACAGATACTAGATTCTTTGTAATTGATGGCACATATAATACATCTGTCAAACTCTTTGTCTGGATATCATACAAGGACAAGGGAACCTTTCCAATGTGTGAAATTGGGCGGCATGAATCATCACCCGGCTGCACATAACTTGGGTTTTGTAAGTCCTGCATCTCTCCAAACCATTCAACATGACTGGTCATATGATTAGATGCACCTGAATCGACATACCATACATCATCATGTGTCCCCTTTCCTGTAACTGCATTCATCATATGCTGCATAACAAGCAGACGCTCATTTTTGTCTTCATTCTGTCGTGAAGACGATGCATAGTTTCCTTGCTGCAATTTACCACTGCGAATATCATCCTTCTTTGTATAGCAATGGACTGCAATATGGCCTGTTTTGCCACAATAATGGCAAAAAACAATAGCAGAATTGCCAGAACCTCTATTCTACCATCCACCTCTTTCTTTAGAGCTCCCCCTACCTCTAAAGTTTCCTTTGCCTCTAGAAACCTACATTGCACCAAACTATTGATTGAACATGTTTTTGCTGGTTATCGCCAGAACGTCCCATACCACGGCCTCTCAAAGAGGATCTACCACATTGTCAAGTGTTTTTCTGAAAACTGAAAAGCCCTAGTCAAACTGTAGTTAGGTTTGATTTCTGCTAGCTTAGTTGTTTGCGTGACAGTTTGTTTTGTTATTTTGTAATTGGATTTCTTGTGTTTGACTAGCATAGGATTTGTTTCTGTCATTTTGCTTAATTTATTGAGTGTGAAACTTGATAGCCTTGGTCGAGTTTGGTATTTTTTTTGGACACGTATGAAGTTTGTGTTTGCTATTAGCTACTGGACATTGAGGAGCTAGGTATGTATTCTTGTCGAGACTTTTACACATCACGGGGATAATGTCAGTTCAGCTTGCACTTGTTGATGCACTACACTCGGGGGTCATCTCATGTTCTTATCAAATGCTTCCATGCCATGGGTTGGGATTATGCATGCTTTGCACCATCATTGAGCACTAGCACAGCATGAGGTCCATTGCAGCTATATGTAATAAGTTTTAGATGCACGCACATTTCTTGCATGCACAATATTTGGGATGCTCATCACAAAGTTAGGAACCTTTGGTTGAGTGTGTAAGGAGATTGGGTGAGTTAGAGCGTCCTAAAGGACGCCACCAATTGTGAGATGGGTTGTTCTTATCAGGTCAACATCTTGAGGATCATCATTTTCTAGAGTGATTATGAGATTTTGGATGGGTGGAGTGAAGTATATCATATCTTTTTTATGAGAGTTGAGAGGTGAGGATAAGGAATTTTGTTTGCATTTTGCATGATGCATGAGCACATCTAGATAGGCTTTGCACAATTTCTTCAATGCATACATTATTTTTGTGTGTAGCATTGATTGATTGGTTGTATATCATGAATCCAACATTGCATATTTTTCCAAATCATGAATGATTGGGCACCGAGTTCTCTGTCATAGCATATTCTTGCTAGGGCACACTACAAAAAAAAAACAAGTTCATATCTCGATTATATTTATTTTGAAGACTCAAGGATCAAAGGAAAAGATCATACGTTTTACGTCGTCAGCCAAGTATTTCTTTAAGGAAAAGAGGACATGTGTGGTGAAAGTGTGTGCAATTACAATAACAATAGACCAAGGAAGGGAATAAGTCGTCCAAGATAAAAGATGGAGAAAAATTATGCGATTTACAAATTTCAGTATTTTTGCCCATTTTTTATGGATTTTCGTAATTATGCCCACGCTGGCTTTTCGACCAGATGTGTTTCGATCGTTTTGAGTACTCGAAAGACTATATTTGGAGTTCAAATGACGAAGTTATGATCCAAACAAGCTGCAAACATGCATATGGCAAAAAAAATGAAAATAGTGAAAAGCAGAAGAAAAGCTGAAAGCAAAAAGCCTAATGTGTGTGAGTATGGATAGAAAACTATATAAGGAGAGAAGATTGAAGAGTTAAAGGCCTTCCCCCTTGATTACAATTGTATTTTGTGAGAGAGGGGAGGGTTGCATGCTAAAGTGAGCTCTTGTCATGCAAATTTGGAAGCTGGAGCTTTTAGGTGTCAAAGCACCGAGCATCGGCTCAAGGTTGTTAAGGTACGAAAATATATTTCACTTGGTTTGTTTTTGAATTGTTTGTATTTTCATTGTGTTGTGGTTGTGTGATGCTCTACCCGCATACAGGTTTTAAATTTTTTGAGCTATAAGAGGCATTATTTTTAGTCTTGTTTTTTGTATGGCTTGCGGTGTTTTATCGAATATTTGAATTTTTCAAATTGAGTTGTGCATTCGACAAAGTCAATTGCCCCAACCGGCACTCCTTAACGTCTCGTTATCGGGTTGTGAGTTAGGCTTGCTCTCGATCACCGCTCGTGTAACAACATCCCCTTCCTGAACTCGAGTAAAATGCTTGGACCTGTTCACCATTTCTTTCAGACAAATCACCCTGCATATTGATCTCTTCAGTAATCATGAGAGAAATCAACTCATCAAAATCTGGAAATGGTTTCCGTACATATATTGAAGTAACAAATGATTTCCATGCCTTCTCATTGTTAAGGCCACTCAGAGTGGATGAAACCAAATCATCATTATCTGGCATTGCATCAATCGCTGCTAAAGTATTTGCAATGCTCCTCACCTTCAACACATACTCATTGACATACATTTTTCCTTTCCTCAAGGCATTCAACTCTTGCTAGAGTTGAATCTTTCGTGACTTTGTATTTACTAAAAACATGCTCTCAAAAATTATCCAAGCTACATGTGAAGTTTCTGCATTCCTGATATGTCCCAACATAGTATCATCAATTATTGCAGATAGCCAGTACATCACCTTTTTGTCTTTCGCATTCCACTCTTTCCATGCTTTTAACTCATCTGCAGTCGAAGGGATACCCAGCTCTAGCTTCTTTTCTTCACTTGAGACAAACTCATAAAGGCTCTTTCCAATGACGAAGTTCGTCACACGGAACTTCCATGAAGGATAGTTGTTTTTATCCAGCTTCTCAATAATGGTATTTCCACTGTTCTCTACCATTATCACAAACAAGGATATAACACAACAAGCTAGTCTTTTACAATCTTCCACAACACGTGCATAATAATACACCAAGCAACCTTTTTCACTAATTGCTCAATAGTACGACATTAATTTCTTAAAGAAGTAACAAAATTTGATAGGGAGTCGACGCCCTGAAGAGGGTGGACCCTCTAGATTCAGTTGTAAATGCTGTGGTGGACAACACTTCCCCAGAAACTGTCCAAATGTTAAATGTGATATTTGTGGGAAGGCGGGCCATTTAGCTGCTATCTGTTGGAGTAAGATTAGTTCCCTCCAACAAGGGAGTAAACAGTCAGGCCCTGTGAATCATAAAGCACAAGGAAATAGCTTGCAACAGGATGATACACCAAGACAAATATTGCAGAGGGGAAAAACAACTGTAGAAGAGTTGCCACAAGGCAACGGAGTCAGTCTTATTGAGGCTGTATGAGTCAATGATGCTAAAACCTCTAACTTAAGAGCCGTGACAAGAGGCCAAAAGGCTAAAGAGGTTGACAAAGATAATGCAAAACCGGTCGAGGGAAACCCTAAACAAGGGGATAAGGGGACACAAGTCCAGAGTCCTAGCATGGAAGGGGGACCGCTAAGGCCGGTAGACAGAAAAGGCGACCCTAAAAAGGATGAGGAAGTGCCAAGAAAGAAGGCAAGAGCTAAGAAAGAAGCACCAAAACCAGTCCAAAGACCAAAAGAGAGGATGGTTTGGCGAGAAAAGAGAGCTTTGGCTACTTATCATGACTTTGATTTAGAAAGTTCTCTTTTCATGTGAACCTCTTGCAATTTATTAAATTATCTCTAGGAGTACACAAGGAATTTAAGAAAATCCTGCATATTGGGTATATTGTAGAACCCTTGGGCATAGCACGAGTAGGAGAAGATTGGTTTGACCATGCTGAAAAGAATTGCCCTAGGGTTCCAGCTTATGTGGATGGAATATTAGTGGAACATGCTATTGTAGACATTGGATCCTCAGTCAATATCATGAGTTCAGAGTTGATGGAGAGGTTGGGTCTAGGCATCCAAAAAGATAGCTCCACTCTTCTCAGAATGGCTGATGATAGTCTAAGAAAACCAGAAGGTTGCGTTACTAAGCTCCATGTTATAGTTACAAGTGTAGAATGCTTCTTGGACTTTAGGGTGATAAGATTTGCAGGACGTCCTAGCTATCGAGTTTTGCTAGGTAGGCCTTGGATCTTACGAACAGACTGTCAAGTTGATATACCCGCCGATCGAGTGGTTCTAGGTAGAGGTGCTAATCGAGTAATAGTTGATGCTTATCTTGAGTCTCCTCAGAGTCAGAGAGCTCCTTTATCTTCTACTGAATTAGAAACAGAAGACGATCCATATGGTAGTGAGACATCATCCAGTGATGAATCTAAAGAGGGGTCCACTACAGAGGATATTTATCAGATAACTTTAAACAAGCCGATAAAGCCGCAAGATAGGATAAGACACGCAGATGTGATTGAGTTGGACCTTGGCACGCCGAATGATTCGCGGCCAATTAAATTAGGTTCCATGCTCAGTTTAGCAGAAAGGGAGGACTATGTGTCATTGATTCAAGAATTCTGCGATATCTTTGCTTGGAGTTATGATGAGCTGAGAGGCATTCCTCCCAGCCTGGCTATTCATACTATTCCTATAAAAGAAGGTAGTCAGCCTGTGCATCAGAAAGTAAGGCGTATGCCTTTTGAATTGAGGGACGGGTTGTTTGAGGAGTTACAGAAGCTAAGAAAAGGTGGTTTAATCTTTCCTGTACAACACACAGAATGGTGTTCACCAGTTGTCATCAGGAAGAAGAAAAACAACCAGATCCGACTATGTGTAGATTTTAGAGAGCTAAATAAGCAGATAGTTAAGGATTACTACCCATTGCCATTTATTGATCAGATTTTGGATCAATTAGCAGGTAGGGAAATATATTCGTTCATGGATTGCTTTGTGGGATATAACCAGATGGCAATTGCAGAAGAGGATAAGTTGAAAACAACTTTTATTACTGTCTTTGGTACTTTTGCGTACCATGTGATGGCCTTTGGTTTGTGCAATGCACCTAAATCGTGGCAACGAACAATAGACAAGACCTTTGGTGACATCTCCTCAGACGAGTTAAAAGTATTTATCGATGACCTGGGGGCAGCCACCGTGAGGGAAAGGATGTTGGTTATTTTAAGAAAGTGCTTTGAGCGCTGCAGACAGTTTTGCATCGCTCTTAACCCACGAAAGTGTGTCTTTGGAGTGCCTTATGGGATATTGCTAGGTCATGTGGTCAGTTCAGCAGGAATCGCAAACTGACCCTGAAAAGATCAAGGTCATAGTTGCTATGAGTCCACCACACACTCCAAAACAGGTTCATAGCTTTCTGTCATCAATAGGGTACTATCGGAGGTTTATAAATGCCTTGGCAGAAAAAACGTTGCCATTAACGAACTTATTATCCTTTAGCTGTCTATTTGAATGGAGCGACCCTTGTAAGGTAGCTTTCGAGGATGTGAAACAGGAGCTAGTAAAAGCATCCGTTTTAAAAGCACCTAAAAGAGGCGAGGTGTTCTATATATTTTCAGCAACAGCACCATGCATAGTATCAGTTGCTGTTTAGCCCAAATCTGGGAGAAAACGTGGTATCATCCGATAGCTTTTGCTAGTCGAAAATTGGGCATTTTAGAGATTAACTATACCTACATGGAGAAGTTGTGTCTTGCGATGGTCTTCGGGACTAAGAAATTCAAGCACTACATCCTCTATGAAAAGGTAGTGTTCTATACGAAGCCGGAGGGGCTTAGATTGCTTATGAATAAGCTACAACCGCCTGATCGTTTGGCAAAGTGGTTAATCACTTTGCAGGAGTTAGATTATAAGATTAAGAGTAAGCCAATGAGGCTGCAGGGTATTGTGGAATGCCTTGTGGATTTCGGCAAGCCGAAAGAGATTTTGGCTGAAGGAAGTGATATTGAGGAAATGTTTAAAATTGATACAACTTCTATCCCATCTTGGTATGCTGCTATTACGCATTATCTATCAACAAGAGAGACTGGAGCTGGTCTATCAAAGTCTAAAAAGAGGAAAATCAAACAACAGGCTTTGAAGTTTTCCTTGATCGCAGGGACACTATATCAACAGGGTGTTGATGATATCTACCGCTGATGTGTGATGCCTGACGAGGTTCCTTTTATCTTAGAAGAGTGCCATGACTCTGCATGTGGAGGGCACTTTGCGGGACAGTTGATGGCGCATAAAGCTTTAAGAGCTGGATATTGGTGGCCATCCATCTTCCAAGATTCTTTTGAGTATGTTAAGAGATGTGATACTTGTCAAAGACATGACAGTAGAGAGAATAGGAAACGTCCACTTACCCCTATCATGGCTATCCTTCCATTTGAGAAGTGGGGCATTGATTTTGTGGGTCCTATTACCCTGTCGTCTACTACTCAGAAGAGGTACATTATAGTAGCAACTGATTATTTTACAAAATGGTCAGAAGCGCAGGCGACGAGATAGGACAATACAAAAGAGACTGCAAGTTTCCTTTTAGAGCAGATTATCTACCATTTTGGTCCCTCGAAGGAACTAGTGTCGGACCGTGGTACGCATTTTTTGAATAAAGTGATCAAAAGCTTGACAGAAGCTTGGCAAATCAAGCAAAATAAAATGACTCCTTATAATCCGCAAGCAAACGGACAATTTGAAAGTACTAATAAGCAGCTTGTGGGTATCTTGTCTAAAATAGTCTCTGAGAAGAAATGAGACTGGGACAGGAAGTTGTATGTGGCAGTATGGGCGTACAATACAACGTTCAAGCGCGCTACCGGCCATACTCCATTTAAATTAGTTTATGGGGAAGAGTGTGTATTACCCCTTGAAATTGAATTGCCAACCATACAGTTTGCAATTAACTATTCTTTGGGAGATGAGGATTCCCTTTTTGAACATTTCACGACCATAGCCCACCTGGATGAGCTGAAGTTGCAGAGCTTACTACACCAGGAGGTAGCCAAACGTCGGATGAAGCAGTTGCATGACCTTAGAGCAAAGAAGTATACCTTTAAAAAAGGGCAATTAGTTCTATACTATGATGCGCGTAGGGAGCTGTTTCCAAGGAAGCTGGAACCTAAATGGGATGGCCCCTACAACATTGTCAGGTTAGGGAAAAATAGGTCTACGGCTCTATTAGCTGATCTACAGGGAGTAGAGTTTAAAAATAAGGTTAATCTTAATAAGATTAAACCTTATTATTTCTAAGTATGCTAATACAAAGAAAATGCATCGCAGGTCCATGCTGGGGATGATTTGAGACCTGCAAAAGAGCTTAAAGCCGGTTGATGGGGCGGTTAATTCCTTATTTGGAGCACCCATATCTGGAGCAGAGATACCATCAGGGGAAACTCATCTGGTGGAGCAAAGGATACAAAGTGATTGAGCAAGAAGACTGAACCTTTGTGTGGGAGATCAAAGTCTTTTGCCATCACTGCTTACGACTTTGACAAGTATCCCTGTTGAGTTCAGTGAAGAAGGTGGGATGGAGCCGTCAGTTCATCCTCTAAACATGCTAAACTTTGATTATCATAATTATGAATAGAGGATTTCGTGATGGTAGGCTGTGTAAACCCATTGTGGACATATACATTATATTTTGACAAAGCGTCCAGGGACCCTAATAAAAAAGGGAGTGTTGGAGTAGTAATCCGAGATCCCCGACGTAGAGTTACGATAAAGTTAACTGCTTATCTCCGGGTACGATTCACTAACAATATGGTGGAGTATAAAGCCTTGATTATGGGACTGAATATTGCCAAACAAGGTGGTATTCGTTGGTTGTTAGTAAAAGGGGATTCCCAATTGATCCTGAATCAGCTAGATGGGACATACACAGTGCGGAATCCCATCCTTTGTATGTATCATTGGACTGCGATGGCCCTACTTGAGGAGTTTGAGAGAGTGTCTTTTCAGCTGATTCCACATTACTGGAATCAGTTTGCCGATTCACTGGCAAATCTTGCTTATGAGGAAGACCTCTTCTTTAATTGTGGTCCTAGTTTGGATATTGTTATCAATGATAAGACAAGACCCGATCGCTTGTGGGGATTGTTATCATAGCATGCAATATATGGCAGATGATGGTTGATATGGGTGATGCAAAGAGTAGCCGAGACCAATCTATCGTTATTATCCTGGACCCATAGGCTGATTAGACAACATGTTATGCATACACCTCTTGCTATCTATGCAGAAGGGATAGGTCATAACCTTATGCATTTAGTTTAGGGCTCGGAGCCTAGGGTTTTCCTCCTTGGAAAGAAGCCCTGGTTTTTTCTCGGAAAGGAGCCCATTATTGTATATTTGTGCTATTTCAGGGAGGGATGTGTAGGTGCTATTCTGTTTTACCTCGTTAGGCCAAGAGGGCCAGTTTTGCGAGGTTTTAAATGTTTTATTTCGTTAGGCCAAGAGGGCTAGTTGTCTGTTTAGTGTAGGTACAATTAATGGTTTCTTGTTTTAGTTCTGTGCTAAACAGGTTCGAAGAAGAGCTTGGACGGAGCCTTTTGTTACGTGGAAGCTTCTTGTGGCCCTATCGAGGTGATATCCCTCCTTTATGAGTATCGTGTTTTATGTTATATGCATCTGTGTACTGGTAAGGGATTTTTCTTTTCTTGTTGGGGACCAGAGTCCAAGGCATGAAGTCCCAGGTTTAGGTTCAGTATGTTTGAGGGAGGGCTGAGTAGTCGTTGCCTCCTATAAAGACATTGTCAGGCATTGAAAGACCTGTTTTAGAAGGGAGTCCTAGTGACCCTGTTCTGCTAGCCTGCTAGGCAGCCATTCTAGGAGTTCTTGTTAGTTGTGAGGCAGTTAGAGAAGCCTGCCAGAAGAAAAATAAAGATGATAAAGGAAAAGAAACCTTGAATATCTTACAGACAATAAATATATACAAAGGTGTGTAAAAAGGGGTTCTAACCCCTATAAAAGTAGAAAAGAAAAGAAAGGAAAATGTATAAGCAGTTGATCATCGCCTTGTGAGGGCCTGGTAGGTTCCTGGGAACGAGTCAGACCCAAGGCCGATGCCTTGTCTTCCTAGGGGTGGCATCTTGCTGGAAAAGACCAAAGTAAGGAAGGTTGGAGCGAAAATAAAAGTGAGCGTCAGAAAAGGATTAAGTGTCGCCTTGCGAGGGCTTGGTAGGTTCTTGAGTACCGAGACAGGACCTGAGGTCGATGCCCTGTTCTCCTTGGGTCACTACGCTGAGCTCCCTCCTTTTTACATGCCCGAGTATGGGGAAAAGAAAAACCAAAAAGAAGAAATGTGCTAAAAGAAAACACTTCTTGATCAAGCTATAGGAGTCCTCGCCTAGTAGGAGTTCCTGGTTGAGTTTTCCTTAGTTAGGTAGGTAGTTCAGACCACCACTTAGGGCAACCTCTTTGATAGTTCTTTTTAGTTTGGCCGTGTTGGAGCAGTCGGTTAGTGGCTAGATTCAGACCTTCTATCAGATTATGCTAGGCCTACTCCTTGTGGATGTCACGCATTGGTTTTTGTCAGGGGGTAGCGTGAGCGTTGTGCTATGTTTCATATGTATCTATTTTGTATCAGCTTGATGCTTCCTTTGGTTGTTTTGTGCAGATCTATTGTGGGATTCGACAGGCTGAGTCGCCCTATCCTGTGGTCACCAATGAGAGCAGAGTTTTGATGTCAAGAAGTGCTTAAAATAGCTAAAAATTATGAATATCAAGGGAAAAATATTCAACGTCGAAGGTGGCGGCTCCGGCTAGGACGATTTTAAGCGTCAAGTGCTTTAAAGGCGCCCGAGCGACACTTGTTGATTTTTTATAATTTTTCAGATTGAGGGATGGGTTGTCAGGAGTTTTCGGCCAATGCGGGATGTCAAGCCGGACGTGCAAAAATTTATAGCACTCGATTTGGACACACGGACAGGGAAATGGCCAACAAATGGGCAAGATTTGAAGAGGTGGACTTATTTTTGGCCAAGTGATCATGACCTTTGGGGGTGGGACGTAGCATTTTATGAAACATGAAATTGTGGACATTTGGATGACAAAGAAAATGTGGAGAGAAGGCACCCTGCATCACGTCAAAAAATGCACTCACATGTTGATGATGGATCCTCCTGCTTGTGAGCAACCCCCCCAAGTGATCATGGGGCTTGATTCCCTCCTGTATGCTGACTCTATCGCCGCCCTTCGCTCACGCAATGGTGGCCTAGATGAAGATCTCTAATTTTAGTCTTTCTCTCTCCTCCCTCTCTCTCCCTTAAGGGGCTGTTCTTGTGTGGATGAAGACAATGAAGAATAATGGAGGAAAGCTTGTCTGGATGAGACCGGATTGCTTTCGGATGGATGAAGGCATGAAGAGTGTTGTTCTTAAAGATGATGAGCATTAAATGCATGCTGGAAATCAGTCCGGTAATCAAGATCAAGAAACCGAGACCTGAAAATAAGCGGTAATGCTATTTTTATGAAGAAAAATGATCTTTTTATGCTATTTTCTTTATGAAATCTTGTTCATATGGGATGAAAGTTCATTATAATATTGTTTACCATGAGTTTCAACTGTTTGCAACCTATAAATAAAAAAAAATAAGGCTACATGGCCGGAATTAGTGTTAAAATACATGAAAAACACGCGTTTTAAGGATAAAATTGGGATTTTTGCATAAATGATAAATATGATGTCACACCAACTAGATTTGAGTTTTTGCTGTCAATGAACCTAAGGGCCACAGCCCACAATTAATCTTCATTTTTAGTCATTATTTATTAAAGAAAAATAAGAAAAAATGCCAAAAATGAAAAAATGGGTTTAAAATTAGGGAAAAATGGAAAATGGGATGAGAAAAATTAGGAAAAATTATATCTATGTTTGTGCAATGTATAACAATGGCAAAGAATGAGGTTGGCATTGGTTTGTCCCCGTTTCTATGTTTTGTGCGTATTTATCAGGTTTTTTTTAAAGGGAAAAATGCATAGAAACCCTATCTAATCGGTCAATGATTCAAAATGCTAAGAGTTGGATGAAAAGGGGCTGAAACACTGAAAGATAAAGAAAATATTTGATTTATGCATTGCACTTGGCAAATAGGAAATGGTTTAAATAAAGAGGATGGTAGCATGAGCATATGGCTCGGTGCCTCCTTTCAACGCAGCACGCATTAGTAAATTCATGGAAAAGAATGCTTTACGCACCATGCACGATGCTGATCTTTCTTTTGTCTGAGCACATAGCCATACACGATTTGCATTAAGAATAATAATTAAAAGGTATCAGAAAAACCTCTTGGATGCATGGGACCTGTCTTCCTTAGGTTGTGACCAACGATGAGCGTGAGAGGATGTCCTAAGATGTAGGTTAGTCGTTGGGTCCTAAGGGAAAAATGTAGTGAGGAATGGTACATCCTAGAATGTAAAATATTGGTACCTTGAGAGGATTTTGTACTCGTTTGTGTTATATGTTTAGCAACGCATCAAAGGGCCAATCCCTGCAATGTAGGAGAGCTGTAGTGGGGCTCCGACTATTAGTCAGTGGAGTGCCTCCTATGTGTGTGTGACGAGGCGTTATGCCTATGTACTTTGGGATCTCTCTTTGAGCTTCCTTGTGAAGCTTCCTAAGGGGGGGCTAATTAAGCCCCTTTCACCCCCTCATATCCCTTCCACTCCATAAATTCCCCCCCCCCCCTCCCCCGGGTTTTTAAAACCCTCAAGTTCCCCTTCCTATACCCATAACCCTTCTACTCCATCATTTTTCCCCGGGGTTTTTAAAACCCTCAAACCCCCCCCCCCCCTATACTCATATTCCTTTTGCCCTTCACCCCCTCATAATATTTTTTTTCCTTCCACCCCCATACTTCTTTTAACACACCCCCTAAGCCCTTACCCCCATGTACCCTTTTTCCTTCACACCTTCTCCCCGTGCTATAATCCCTTGTGTTAATCTTCAAAAATTTCCCCTAGGTTTGAAAACCCCTAAGTCCTTTCACCCCCATGCCCAAAAATCTCTCAAGGTGCGTATGTTGCGAAGCCACACTCACGCACAACTTTTTTTGTCGTGTATATACCCTATAGGGCCTTTTTAGGCTTTATAAACCTTTCCCTCTCCGAAGAAGCTAAGAACCTAAAATTTTTATTATTCCTTCTCGTGATCAACCATTTAAACGGCTCCTTGCCTCGAAAGAGAGACGGTGGAAATCCAGAAGAAAGAGTAAAAGCTGCCTTCACGTTCGAATTGTGATGCCACCTAAGAAAGTCCAAGGAGTAGCTGCGGGAGGGTCATCTCCCGGTATCCATGTGGATATCTCACCCCAAAACCAGGTTTCTCCTTCTTGATTTTATATCGGTTTTAAGTCAATCATGCAAAGATGAATTGTTAGAGATAAGATATATTTTTTCGAGTTATTTACAATGAAGGAGTTTAGTTTAATTGAACAAATGATATTGTATAGAACATAGTTTCCTTCGAATAGCATTATGCATCAAAACGAATTATGGGCAAGATTATCTACTTACTATAATAATATATTTCGGTTAAGTCTTAAAGGTATAAAAACTGCATCTTACACCATTAAACCCTTTTTTTTTGCAACATAGAAGATGAAATTCATGAAAGGTTTCTTACGTTGCTGAATTCTAGGAAGTTATCATTGCTAATTGCATATCTTAGCAAGGAAAAGATTGTTATTTGGCATGAGTTTCTTTTGCAAGGAAAAAGGAGGATTAATTGAATTTACCTAACCTCAAAGCATTAAAGTTTAGGATTGAAAAAAATCAATTGTCACAAGGATAACAAATCGTGTCGAGGTTATCTCAATATTACCTCCTAAAGGATAACCGATTTTAATGTAAACTGGTCAATAAATTCGTAAAATGTAAAAGAACTAGGGTTTGTCCCTGAGGTTCTTAAAAAGAGACCCTAGGTCCAACAAACATCAGCTGAAAGAAACGAAAACGGATTATTTCATCGTATATTATGATGCAGGACTTGCGCAGCAAGTACGAAGTCATATAGTCTTGTGATTAATTCACAAGAAGAAAGGTTAAATACCCTCAACAAGGATGGCGGATCCTTATGCAAGTTATCTTGAAAAAGGATGTTTTTTTTTTTGATATCCTTCTAAATAAGGAAAGTTTTAAAAAAAAGGGAATCTAAAGTATCCAATGAACTTTATGGTTGACCAAGTTGGGTTAATAAGGTATGCCCTAACCCAGAATATAAGGGATCTTGGCAAGTTGCAGACACCTTGGAATGAGTGCTGATACATTCAAAAGGAAAGAATCATTACTTAGCAGTTTGCCAACAACAAGATCGGTTAATGAAAGTGTTTGTGCTTGCTAGAGAATTTAGAGCATTGTTTGAATTATGAATTACAAATTAAATGAATATCTACGCTTCAGGTTGAAGGCATGAAGGGAGAGGCAGTTTCAGTTACCCCTGACGGCCTGCCTGACCCTAACCAAGGGGGTTGTTGACCACGTCGGGACCGAACCCACCGCGAGAGGTCTCTCCGTTGAGCTCTACTTGGAGCAGGAGGACGCTTGGGTGCCAAGGGGGGCTCTGGCCGTAAATCCCTCGCCTTTCGGGTCCTGCACAAGAGGCTAACGTGACTCAGGATTGGATCTCGAGGCCCGCATACTAGTTTACGGGCGGAAGCTTGGAA
Organism: Lygodium microphyllum; assembly: GCF_053477565.2. NCBI lineage: Eukaryota > Viridiplantae > Streptophyta > Polypodiopsida > Schizaeales > Lygodiaceae > Lygodium > Lygodium microphyllum. Next base: position 34,067,952 of record NC_141155.1, read on the forward strand.
TAGTGATCCCTGTGGATTACTGGATAGCCTTCGGGCGGATTATGAACAAGCCTACGGGCGGAAACTCCTTGTATTTCAAAGATGAAAATGATGATATGTTAATAAAGAACTTGTTTGATATTGTTTTTCTATGTCACGTGATAAGATTACTTAAAGGAACTAGTGCTTAACGGATTAATTAAAGAAGCTGATTGTTACATGTCAAATTAATGTGTTAGATAATTACATAACTAAAACAAACCGAGGAAAGTGCGGAGGATGGGCCATGGGTCCATCCTACGGTTTGGTGGTCCCGGTTAGCCGGGAACTTTTCTCAAAATCTCGAAGAACAACGGGATGATTGTCAAAGAAAACGAATAACGAAAACAATGACCTAGAGTTATGTCTTAACCGATTTACGCTGTTTTAGGGGAACGAAATGGAACTATACCTTATGGCAGAGAGGTTGAGCTTTGCATCCCTCTCGTTTCCTATTCTCCTTGAACCAAGTGCAGCATGAATCTGCTTCGGACCTGGTGTCTCTGCGTAAAGTAGTTCGCTTGGGCCCGATGCTAGTTGCTGATAGATAATGACCAATCAAGAAAACCCTAATTCCGATCGATCCTAAGTGGGAACGGCCAGGATACTTCTGCTACGTGGCAGACGCAGAAAGACCTAGATCGCAAATCCCGTAACATTCCATGGGAGTGCCGGGCGGAGCTTTCTAGACTTTCTTTCCGATGGACTACTAAGACGTGTCCTGGATGATACTAGTGGACACATTACAATTGGTATCAGAGCCGACCAACAACGAAATTGTTTTTATGAGATCTCATTAAAATGAAGTAAAGAAATTGTTGATGTCCAAATATTTTCTTACCTTCAATGTTGTCTTGCAGAATTATGAAGCGTGGAACAAGTTTTTGGTATTCCGAGTCATGTTTATGACTGCAATGCATTCTCCGCTTTATAGACAAAGAATTGGGATGATGAACATCCTAGAGAAAATTTATAATCCATCACCTTTATACATGGAATGAAGATGGACGGGTGCTTTAGGAATCTACTATATAGCTGTCCACCGGTTTGCTTATCTACAGACCAACCTAAAGAGGATCAAGTGGTTGGAAGACTTGAAAATCGTGAAGCTGTTCATTTTTGTGGAAGCTCACGTAAATTCGACTTTACATACTCAAGGTGGAAGGGTTGAAATGAACTCATATGTATATGAGGAACTAACCTGTGTAATCCTCGCCGACAAGATTAAAGTGTTGGGCCGCCATGAGAAGTATGGATTCCAACGGAAAGGATATCCTAAACTTCCAATGACTTATCGATTCCTAAAGATCCATGACCCAAAACCCTATTATTACACAGTTCCTGTAGATAAATGCAATACAACGTTGTTCTCCCCAAACTAAATGTAACAATTGACTAATCATCACAGGGAACTTTGTATTCGAAAGGGCTATGCCCATGTAAATACAAATAAAGACTTCTTTTTATCAATGTCTGGTTGTACATAAGAGTTGATAAAAAGTTAAGTAGTTGCATTGTTTACGAGATAGTTGAATTAAAGATAAGCTAACGTCGATAATCATATAATAACGTTAAGAAAACCTTTATTTAGGCACAACCCCACATACAGGTTCCAAAATCGCCTCCTACATCAAGTACTGTTGTGATCCAGGAGAAGAAGTTCCTCCGCAAGCAAATTAAGCCACTCGAGTTTGACGGGAGAGGCAGATTCGTCCAGGCTGATGCTGAAATTTGGATTGAATCCATGGATGATTACTTCGAAGCAGCCGGTACTGCACCCACCAATCAGGCTATGCTCACCAAGTTAAAGCTCACCGGCAAAGCCAGACTTTGGTGGAAGCAATGGTGCAGGGATCAAGGGATCGCAGAGGGATCCGTTACCTGGGAGAAGCTGAAAAAAGCCGTGCAGGGAAGATACTTACCACCTGGATATCGCACGCAGAAAATGAACGAGTTCTATGAGCTAAAACAGCTAGGACTCACTCTTGACGCATACTACTCCAAATTCGTCTCACTTTTAAAGTATGCACCACAGATGGACATGACACAGCAGGTGTCCAAATTTTGTACATGCTTAAATCCACCAGTAAATACCCGTCTCGAATCTATGCGTCCATCACATCTTCAGGATGCACTCATTCGAGCGGCGCCTATAATTCAGGAGGTGCAAGCTAGACCAAGGGGTAGCAAAACTTGGTCGTATAGTGACCCAAACAGAGGAGCATTTAGACCTCAAATGAAGAGAGTTCAAGGTCATAATCAGGGACAAAGAGAGAAAGCAAGGAGAAATAACGTGAACAACTTTGTTCCTACTCAAAGTAATGGCGGAAACCTCCGTTATTTCCACTGCAATGAACCCAGTCACTTCAAGAGGCAATGTCCCAAGCTCAGCGGAGGACATCGCCAAACGGCTTTCCAAGGAGCAGGCCGTGGTCAAGGAGCCGCTACCTGTGGAAGAGGAAGAACCGCCTCCATTGCCAATAGGCAAAGATGCGAAGAAGAAGAAGAGGAAGATCCGACCATGGAAGCAGAATTCGAAAGAGCGACAGTCCATGCCGCTTTACACAAGAAAGGGCCGAATTACCAGTTCTCAGTGATTCAGACACCGTCAGACTATTAAGGTAAAGGTTTCAAAACCTTGATTGATTGTGGCAGTACACATTCCTTTATCTCACCAGCATGTTCAAAAAGATTAGGAATAGCCACAGTAGAAGAACCTATCCTACTTGTGGAATTGGCAAATGGTCGTGAGGTATCTGGCCTAGCAATTCACCGTGGGGAGCTCCAGTACTATTCCAGAAAAAGAAAGATGGGACACTTCGACTATATATTGATTACCGAGGGTTGAATCAATCAACAATCAAGAACAAGTATCCTATTCCTAGAATAGATGAGCTTCTTGATCGTCTTCAAGGTGCAAAGATCTTCTCCAAGATTGATCTCAGGTCAGGTTACTATCAGATAAGGATCAAGGAAGAAGATATTCCAAAGACGGCCTTCAATACAAGATATGGGCACTTTGAGTTTCTAGTTATGTCATTCGGGCTTACGAATGCACCTGCCACCTTCAATAGATTAATGCAAGATATCTTTAGACCATATCTTGATGATTTCGTGCTTGTCTTCTTCGATGACACTTTAGTCTATTCTAAACAGGAAGAAGATCATGAACCTCAACTTCGGATTGTCCTTCAGACAATGAGGTCACATAAGCTGTATGCAAAAATGAAGAAGTGTGCATTCTTCAAGCGTCAGATTGAATATCTGGGATTCATAGTATCATCAGAAGGAATATCAGTAGACCCAGCCAAGGTCAGAGATGTGCTTGAATGGCCAATACCAGTATCCGTCAAAGAGATACGTAGCTTTCTTGGATTGATAGGATGGTATAGGGTCTTCATCAAAAACTATGCTTTGATTGCAGCACCTCTGACGGATTTACTAAAAAAGCAGACTTCCATTACATGGTCAACTCCCGAACAGAATAGCTTCGACAAATTGAAGAAAAGTTTGGTATCAACACCTATTCTAAAACTTCCAGACCTCAATAAAGAGTTCGAGGTAGTAATAGATGCTAGCATTCTTGCCTTGGGGCGTGTACTTATGCAGGAAGGTCTTCCAGTAGCATACTCTTCAAGAAAATTGAAGAGTCATGAAAAGAATTATGCCACGCATGATCTGGAATTACTAGTTGTTATCCATGCTCTAAAGCTTTGGAGACACTACCTGCTGGGTAACAAGTTTACTCTAGTAATTACCCAGAACGAGCTCAACATGAGGCAACGTCGGTGGATTGAAGTGTTGGAGGAATATGATTTTGAAATCAAGTACCGACCAAGGAAAGAGAATGTAGTTGCCGATGCACTTAGTCGCAAGGCATTCCTAAATTCCCTAATCTTGCAAAATCCATCAACGGCCAGATCTCTGGCTACAAAAGTATCTATGCCAAACAACCCTATAGTTGAATTAGCTAGAGAGGAAGCATGCCATGATTTGACCTACCAAACAATGCTAAAGGAAATATCTACCAAGAAGCAGAATCAAAAGTTGCAAGCTAAGTATCAAGAATTTTCCATTGATAATGGACTTGTCTACTACAGAACAAGGCTCTGTATACCAGTAAGCCAGTCACTTAAGCAGAAGATAATGTGGGAAGCTCATGATTCCCCTTTTGCAGGACATCCTGGCTATGCTAAGACTCTTAATGCAGTTAGGAAGAGCTACCATTGGGAGAGGCTTAAAGGTGACGTTCTCAAATATGACACTGAGTGTTTGTCTTGCCAACGTATCAAAGCCGAACATGTCATGATGCCAAGGAAACTGCAACCGCTTGACATTCCCCAAATGAAATGGGAATTCATCAATATGGATTTTGTTGTAGGCTTACCCCAAGTCCAGGGAGGATATAATTCTATCATGGTTGTGGTTGACATGCTTACCAAGGTTGCACACCTGATTCCAGTAAAGACAAACTATAAAGCCTCCGACATTGCAAGATTGTTTATCAAGGAGATATTCAAGCTACATGGTTTACCCAGAAGAATCATTAGTGATCGAGATTATCTCTTCACATCACACTTCTGGAGAGCTATCTTTGAAGCTATTGGGACTCAACTCTGTTTTAGCACCGCCTACCATCCCCAAACGAATGGCCAAACAGAGTGAGCAAATCAAGTCATCGAGGATATGCTTAGGGCATACTGCTCTCGAGAACCCAAGAAGTGGATTCAATACTTGCCTTTGGTAGAATTTGCCTACAATGCTTCTTACCAGCAAAGCATTCAGATGACCCCTTTCCAAGCATTATATGGTCATGATTGTCGAAGTCCTCTAAACTTTTCTGATCCAACCCTAAGGGTTGAAGCATCAAGGCAGATGTTGGAAGACATGGATGATCAAATAAATTCAATAAGACAAGACATACAAGCGGCCAAGGATAGACAGAAGGCATATGCGGATTTGAAGCGTCATGGAAGAGTCTTCGATGAAGGAGACATGGTCTTCATTCGCGTACGCCCTAAAAAGAGTTCTCTATCCCTTGGAGATTGCAAGAAGCTAAGTCCAAGGTATTGTGGGCCGTACAAAATCGTCAAATGCCTAGGACCCAATGCTTATAGATTACAACTCCCTAAGAACCTAAACGTTCATAATGTATTCCATATTAGCCTATTGAAAAAATATGTACCCAACCCTAACCATATACTTGATACCAACAAATTGTAATGCCTAGTCAAGGAGTCCTTGCACTAAGGCCGGATAGGATCTTAGATGTTAGGGAGAGATAGTTAAGATCCAAAACCTTGAGAGAATGCCTCATCCAGTAGAAGGATTATCCCAAAGAGAATGCCACCTGGGTAGATGAAGGCACTCTCAACCATCAATATCACTAGTTTATCTCGAGATGAGGACATCTCGATTCTTCCAAGGGGGAGAGAATGTAATATATTAAATATATATATTTTCGCCTTTGCAGTGGCGCATCGAGCTGGAGCATCGAGGGAGGATAGAGGAGCCAGCAAGCTCCTCGCTGGAGCTTGCTCGGCTCCTTCAACATGCATTGGGGGAGGATTCCCTCCCCTCCCCTATAAAAGCAGGGGTGGGCGGCTGAGATATGGAGGCCGGGAGGGGGTTGAAACAAGCTCTAGCGCTACTGGTGCTGCTACCAAGGGAGGACGAAGATAAGGAGAAGTCGCCTGATGCTGCCAAGGTGCCGCCTATCACCTCCAGCTTCTCTCCCCACAGCGCCATCGTCGGCCACCGGTAGAATTTTCCATCCCCGCCACATTGTCCCCCCCCAACTCATGCCACGTGGTCCTAAGGGGGGGCTAATTAAGCCCCTTTCACCCCCTCATATCCCTTCCACTCCAGAAATTTCCCCCCCCCCTCCCACGGGTTTTTAAAACCCTCAAGTTCCCCTTCCTATACCCATAACCCTTCTACTCCATCATTTTTCCCCAGGGTTTTTAAAACCCTCAACCCCCCCCCCCCCCCCATACTCATATTCCTTTTACCCTTCACCCCCTCATAATCTTTTTTTTCCTTCCACCCCCATACTCCTTTTAACACACCCCCTAAGCCCTTACCCTTGTGTACCCTTTTTCCTTCACACCTTCTCCCCGTGCTATAATCCCTTGTGTTACCCTTCAAAAAATTTCCCCTAGGTTTGAAAACCCCTAAGTCCTTTCACCCCCATGCCCAAAAATCTCTCAAGATGCGTATGTTGCGAAGCCACACTCATGCACAACTTTTTTTGCCGTGTATATACCCTATAGGGCCTTTTTAGGCTTTATAAACCTTTCCCTCTCCGAAGAAGCTAAGAACCTAAAAGTCTTATTATTCCTTCTCGTGATCAACCATTTAAATGGCTCCTTGCCTCGAAAGAGAGACCGTGGAAATCTGGAAGAAAGAGTAAAAGCTGCCTTCACGTTCGAATTGTGATGCCGCCTAAGAAAGTCCAAGGAGTAGCTGCGGGAGGGTCATCTCTCGGTATCCATGTGGATATCTCACCCCAAAACCAGGTTTCTCCTTCTTGATTTTATATTGGTTTTAAGTCAATCATGCAAAGATGAATTGTTAGGGATAAGATATATTTTTCCGAGTTATTTACAATGAAGGAGTTTAGTTTAATTGAACAAATGATATTGTATAGAACATAGTTTCCTTCGAATAGCATCATGCATCAAAACGAATTACGAGCAAGATTATCTACTTACTATAATAATATATTTCGATTAAGTTGTAAAGGTATAAGAACTGCATCTTACACCATTAAACCCTTTTTTTTTTTGCAACATAGAAGATGAAATTCATGAAAGGTTTCTTACGTTGCTGAATTCTAGGAAGTTATCATTGCTAATTGCATATCTTAGCAAGGAAAAGGTTGTTATATGGCATGAGTTTCGTTTGCAAGGAAAAGGGAGGATTAATTGAATTTACCTAACCTCAAAGCATTAAAGTTTAGGATTGAAAAAAATCAATTGTCACAAGGATAACAAATCGTGTCGAGGTGATCTCAATATTACCTCCTAAAGGATAACCTATTTTAATGTAAACTTAGAAATACCTATGTTGCGAAATATGCCTTGGGAATGATTTAAAGGCCAAGAAACGTTTATACCTTAAACAATTGACTATCTTCCCTGATTGTAGGGTCAATAAATTCGTAAAATGTAAAAGAACTAGGGTTTGTCCCTGAGGTTCTTAAAAAGAGACCCTAGGTCCAACAAACGTCAGCTTAAAGAAACGAAAACAGATTATTTCATCGTATATTACGATGCACGACTTGTGCAGCAAGTATGAAGTCATATAGTCTTGTGATTAATTCACAAGAAGAAAGGTTAAATACCCTCAACAAGGATGGCGGATCCTTACGCAAGTTATCTTGAAAAAGGATGTATTTTCTTTTTGATATCCTTCTAAATAAGGAAAGTTAAAAAAAATGGAATCTAAAGTATCCAATGAACTTTAGGGTTGACCAAGTTGGGTTAATAAGGTATGCCCTAACCTAGAATATAAGCGATCTTGGCAAGTTGCAAGACACCTTGGAACGAGTGCTGATACATTCGAAAGGAAAGAATCATTCCTTAGCAGTTTGCCAACAACAAGATCGATTAATGAAAGTGTTTGTGCTTGCTAGAGAATTTAGAGCACTATTTGATTTATAAATTACAAATTAAATGAATATCTATGCTTCAGGTTGAAGGCCTGAAGGGAGAGGCAGTTTCAGTTACCCCCGACTGCCTGCCTGACCCTAACTAAGGGGGTTGTTGACTGTGCCGGGAACGTGGACCGAACCCGCCATGAGAGGTCTCTCCATTGAGCTCTACTTGGAGCAGGAGGACGCTTGGGTGCCAGGGGGGGCTCTGGCTGTAAATCCCTCGCCTTCTGGGTCTTGCACAAGAGGCTAATGTGACTCAGGATTGGATCTCGAGGTCCGCATTCTAGTTTACGGGCGGAAGCTTGGAATAGTGATCCCTGTGGATTACTGGATAGCCTTCGGGCAGATTATGGACAAGCCTACGGGCGGAAACTCCTTGTATTTCAAAGATAAAAATGATGATATGTTAATAAAGAACTTGTTTGATATTGTTTTTCTATGTCACGTGATAAGATTACGTAAAGGAACCAATACTTAACGGATTAATTAAAGAAGTTGATTGTTACATGTCAAATTAATGTGTTAGATAATTACATAACTAAAACAAACCGAGGAAAGTGCGGAGAATGGTCCATGGGTCCGTCCTACGGTTGGGTGGTCCCGGTTAGCCGGGAACTTTTCTCAAAATCTCGAAGAACAGCGGGATGATCGTCAAAGAAAACAAATAACGAAAGCGATGACCTAGAAAATGACCAATCAAGAAAACCCTAATTCTGGTCGATCCTAAGTGGGGAACGGCCAGAATACTTCGGCTACGTGGCAGACGCGGAAAACCCTAGATCCCAAACCCGGTAGCATTCCATGGGAAAGCCGGACGGAGCTTTCTAGACATCCTTTCCGATGGACTGCTAAGACGTGTCCTGGATTATACTAGTAGACACATTACAGTTGGTATCAGAGCCGACCAATAACGGAATTGTTTTTATGAAATCTCAAAGAAATGAAGTAAAGCAATTGTTGCTGTCCAAACATCTCTTTACCTTTAATGTTGTCTTGCAGAATTACGAAGCGTAGAACAAGTTTTTGGTATTTCGGGTCATGTTTATGACTGCAATGCATTCTCCACTTTATAGATAAAGAATTGCGATGATGAACATCGTAGAGCAGATTTATAATCCATCACCTTTGTACATGGAACGAAGATGGACGGGTGCTTCAGGAATCTACTATATAGCCACCCACCGGTTTGCTTATCTACAGACCAACCTAAAAAGGATCAAGTGGTTGGAAGACTTGAAAGTCGTGAAGCTATTCGTTTTTGTGGAAGCTCACGTAAATTCGACTTTACATATTCGAGGTCAGACGGTTGAAATGAACTCATATGTATATGAGGAAGTAACCCGTGTAATCCCCGCCGACAGGATTAAAGTGTTGGGCCGCCATGAGAAGTATGGATTCCAACGGAAAGGATATCCTGAACTTCCAATGACTTATCGATTCCTGAAGATCCATGATCCAAAACCTTACTATTACAGAGTTCCTGTAGATAAATGTAATACAATGTTGTTCTCCCCAAACTAAATGTGACAATTGGTTTATCATCACATAAAACATTGGATTCGAAAGGGCTATGCCCATGTAAATACAAATAAAGACTTCTTTTTATCAATGTCTAGCTGTGCATAAGAGTTTATAAAAAGTTAATAGCTACATTGTTTACGAGATAGCTGAATTAAAGATAAGCTAATGTCCATTATCGTATAATAACGTTAAGAAAACCTTTATTCAGGCACAACCCCAGGTACACGTTCCTAATTCGACTCCTACATCAAGTAGTGCTGTAATCCAGGAGAAGAAGTTCCTTGTCAAGTAGATTAAGCCTCCCGAGTTTGACGGGAGAGGCAGATTCGTTTAGGCTGATGCTGAAATTTGGATTGAATCCATGGAGGATTAATTCGAAGCAGTCGGTACTGCACCGGCCAATCAAGAAATGCTCGCCAAGTTAAAACTCACCGGCGAAACCAGACTTTGGTGGAAGCAATGGTGGAGGGATCGAGGGATCCGAGAGGGATCCGTTACCTGGGAGAAGTAGAAGAAAGCCGTGCAGGGTAGATACTTACCACCTGCATATCGCACGTAGAAAATGAACGAGTTCTACGAGCTAAAATAGCTAGGACTCAATCTTGACGCATACTACTCTAAATTCATCTCACTTTTAAAGTATGTGCCACAAATGGACATGACACAGCAGGTGTCCAAGTTTTGTGCGGGTTTAAATCCACCAGTAAATACCCGTCTCAAATCTATGCGTCCATTAGATCTTCAGGATGTACTCATTCGAGAAGTGCCTATAATTCAGGAGGTACAAGCTAGACCAAGGGGTAACAAAACTTGGTCTTATAATGACCCGAACAGAGGAGCATTCACACCTCAAATGAAGAGAGTTCAAGGTCATAATCAAGGACAACGAAAGAAAGCAAGGATGAATAATGTCAACAACTTTGTTCCTACTCAAAGTAATGGCCGAAACCTCCCTTGTTTCCATTGCAACGAACCCAGTCACTTCAAGAGGCAATGTCCCAAGCTCGACGGAGGACATCGCCAAGCGCCTTTCCAAGGAACAAGCCGTGGTCAAGGAGCCGCTACCCAAGGAAGAGGAAGAATCGCCTGCATTGCCAATAAGCAAATGTGCGAAGGACGGGAAGAAGAAGATCTGACCATGGAAGCAGATTTCGAAAGAGCGAGAGTCCACACTGCTTTACACAAGAAAGGGCGGAATCGCCAGTTCTCGATGATTTGGACTATCAAGGTAAAGGTTTCAAAACCTTGATTGATTGTGGCAGTACACATTCCTTTATCTCACCAGCATGTGCAAAAAGATTAGGTATAGCCACAGTAGAAGCACCTACCCTGCTTGTGGAATTGGCAAATGGTTGTGAGGTAACTTGTACCAGGTAGACTGCTAAGGTGGAATTCTTTTTGGGAGGAAAGAAGACTTCGATTAAATTCAGAGTCACGAATTTAGGTATCCATGAGTGTCTACTCGGAATGGATTGACTTAAGCCCTTGACTTAAGCCCAACGACACCCACATTCATTGTGGAAAGGGTCAAGGTTCCTTTCGAAACTCTGAAAGGGAATTAGTCAACTCAAGGTGAGGCTGGAGTGCCAGGAATCCAATTGGCCAAAGTATCTCGGATCATAAAGGAGTTAGAAAAGGATTACCCGTTTACTTGATCAAACTCAACAAGTTAGATCAAAAGCAAGAGTCTCATGAAGGACCTTCTTGGCTAAAGGAATACGCGGACGTATTCCCTGAAGAGTTGACTGAGCTTTTGCCTCAAAGAGAAGTGGATCATGAGATTAGGTTAGTTCCTGGAGCTACACCAATTGCCAAGAGACCTTATAGAATGTCCATACTAGAAGCAATTGAGCTGAAGGAACAACTCAAGTAACTGTTAGATCAGGGCTATATTAGGCCCTAGCAATTCACCATGGGGAGCTCCAGTACTATTCCAAAAAAAGAAGGATGGGACACTTCGACTATGTATTGATTACCGAGGGCTGAATCAATCTACAGTCAAGAACAAGTATCCTATTCCTAGAATAGATGAGCTTCTTGATCGTCTTCAGGTTGCAAAGATCTTCTTCAAGATTGATCTCAGGTCAGGTTACTATTAGATAAGGATCATGGAAGAAGATATCCCAAAGACAGCCTTTAATACAAGATATGGGCACTTTGAGTTCCTAGTTATGTCATTCGAGATTACGAATGCACCTGCCACCTTCAATAGATTAATGCAGGACATCTTTAGGCCATATCTTGATGATTTCATGCTTGTCTTCTTCGATGACACTTTAGTCTATTCTAAACAGGAAGAAGATCATGAACCTCAACTTCGGATTGTCCTTCAGACAATGAGGTCACATAAGCTGTATGCAAAAATGAAGAAGTGTGCATTCTTCAAGCGTCAGATTGAATATCTGGGATTCATAGTATCATCTGATGGAATATCAGTAGACCTAGACAAGGTCACAGATGTGCTTAAGTGGCCAATACCAGTATCCGTCAAAGAGATACGTAGCTTTATTGGATTGACAGGATGGTATAGGGTCTTCATCAAAAACTATGCTTTGATTGCAGCACCTCTGACGGATTTACTGAAGAAGCAGACTTCTATTGCATGGTCAACTCCCGAACAAAATAGCTTCAACAAATTGAAGCAAAGTTTGGTATCAACACCTATTCTAAAACTTCCAGACCTCAATAAGGAATTCGAGGTAGTAACTGATGCTAGCATTCTTGCCTTGGGATGTGTACTTATGCAGGAAGGTCACCCAGTAGCGTACTCATCAAGGAAATTGAAGAGTCATGAAAGGAATTATGCTACGCATGATCTGGAATTGCTAGCTGTCATCCATGCTCTAAAGCTTTGGAGACACTACCTGTTGGGTAATAAATTTACTCTAGTAACCGACCATAAGAGTCTCAAATGGATCTTTACCCAGAACGAGCTCCACATGAGGCAATGTCGGTGGATTGAAGTGTTGGAAGAATACAACTCCATCATGGTTGTGGTTGACATGCTTACTAAGGTTGCACACCTTATTCCAGTAAAGACAAAATATAAAGCCTTCGACATTGCAAGATTATTTATCAAGGAGATATTTAAGCTACATGGTTTACCCAGAAGAATCATTAGTGACCGTGATTCTCTCTTCACATCACACTTCTGGAGAGCTATCTTTCAAGCTATTGGGACTCAACTCTGTTTTAGCACCGCCTACCATCCCCAAACGGATGGCCAAACAAAGCGAGTAAATCAAGTTATCGAGGATATGCTTAGGGCATACTACTCTCAAGAACCGAAGAGGTGGATTCAATACTTGCCTTTGGTAGAATTTGCATACAATTCTTCTTACCAGCAGAGCATTAAGATGACCCCTTTTCAAGCATTATATGGTCATGATTGCAGAAGTCCCCTAAACTTCTCAGATCCAACCTTAAGGGTTGAAGCATCAAGGCAGATGTTGGAAGACATGGATGATCAAATAAAGTCAATAAGACAAGATATACAAGCGGCCAAGGATAGACAAAAGGCATACACGGATTTGAAGCGTCAAGAAAGAGTCTTCGAAGAAGGAGACATGGTCTTCATTCGCGTACGCCCTAAAAAGGGCTCCCTATCCTTAGGAGATTGCAAGAAGCTAAGTCCAAGGTATTGTGGGCCGTACAAAATCCTCAATTGCTTAGGACCCAATGCTTATAGATTGCAACTCCCTGAGAACTTAAAGTTTCACAATGTATTCCATATCAGCCTATTGAAAAAATATGTCTCCAACCCTAACCATGTACTTGATGACCAAAAAATTGTAATTTCTAGTGAAGGAGTCCTTGAACTAAGGCCGGATAGGATCTTAGATGTTAGCAAGAGACAGTTAAGATCCAGAACCTTGAGAGAATGTCTCGTCCAGTGGAAAGATTATCCCGAAGAGGATGCCACTTGGGTAGATGAAGGCACTCTCAACCATCAATATCCCCAGTTTATCTCAAGACGAGGACATCTCGATTCCTCTAAGGGGGAGAGAATGTAATATATATCAAGTATTTATTTTTTTCCCTCTCAGGCGGCGGCGCGTCGTGCTGCAAGGGGGAAGGGGATAGAGGAGCCAGCAAGCTCCTTGCTGGAGCTTGCTCGGCTCCACAGGCATGCATAGTGACACGCTTGAGAGGGAGGATTCCCTCCCCTCCCCTATATAAATGAGGGAGGGCCGCACACTAATGGGTAGGAAGGAGGGAGAGGCACAAAAGAAAAGGAAATACTGCCGCCTGCTCGCCATGAGGTAGATGCCAACACCAAACTGTCATGAGGGAGCTTGTTGAGGAAGAGGAGGAGCAGACCTGCCGCCAGTTGCAGCCGCTGCCGCCATCAAACATCTGCCGTCGTGAAGCGACTCCACTCCCTCTCCCCATGTGGTCCTTTGAACTCATAGAAGCTTCAAGGAGCTTCTTGAAGCTTCCAAGGGGGGGCCTCCTTAAGCCGCCCTTCCTATACTTTCATAAATCCTTTCACCCCCCTCCCGGTTTTATCCCCTTAGAACCCTTTCACCCCCCTCATATCCCTTTTTTTCTCACCCTTTTCCCCCGTTCTAAAACCCAATAGCCTTTATCCTGGGCTGTACAAACCCCTTTCACCCCTTGATGAGCCTTTCAAAAACCTTTCACCCCCTTTTATGCGCCTTATAAAAACCGTTTTACTCCCTGATTTAGCCTTAAACCCTTTCTCCCTTAAGTACCTTCCCGGGGAGCCCTTAATCCTTTCCGTGGAACCATTAAGCCTTCCCGAGGAGCCCCCATAAAACCCTTCCCATGGATGGAATCCCCAAAATGAACTAAGGCTTGAAAAGCCTTATTACCCTTTTCCCCCGTGCTATATGCCCTTCACCCTTCACCTTGTCCCTTTCAGCCAGGGTTAAAATCCCTAAAATTTTTACTACTCCGTGTCCCAAAAACCTCTCCAAAAATCCCCCTTCCTATACCTTTTACCCCAACCCCAAAGATCTCCCAAGGCCTTTATATGTTTTTTTTTTTGAAACCACACTCACGCACACCATTTTTCACCACGTATAAATCCCTATAGGGTCTTTTTCTTTTAGGCTTTATAAACCTTTCCCTCTTTGAAGAAGCTAAGACCTTAAAGGTCTTGTTACCCCTTTCTCGTGGTCAATCCCTTAACGATTCCTTTGTTGGACAGTGCGCGAGGGAGACGAGGAACGGAGGAAGAGAGAGGCAAAGAGAGACACAAGACACCGAAAGTGGAACCCCAGAAGTGTGTCAACTGAGCACACATGATAGGAATATATAGAGGGGACCTGGGGCGCTATATATAGACAGACTATATATAGCTGGGGCGCTATATAAAGATAGATTATATATAGCTAACACCCCCGCTCAAATAAAGGTCCCTTATTATGGATGAAAAAAACCCTTGGGGGCTCAAGGGAAAAACCCACAACTCTATATAGACCTGTCGTTATATTAATATTCAAAATATAAAATTACAAAGTTGAACTTACAAGAGCCTATTCATAGGCATCAAAGGAGCTACATCACTCGCGAATTACAACATCAACGGAGAAGGAGCTACATCACTCTTGAATTACAACAGCCTATTGAAAGGCATCAAAAGAGCTTTACCACTCCTAAATATACAACATGTAAAATAAGGATAAGCGACATCATTGCAAAAGATAAAATCTCCAAGAAATGCCTTCAACTGAACTTGGGATGTAAGCAGTATATCTGTCACATCAAAACTTAAAGAAAAACGTTACAGTGACATTATAACAACACAAGGTCTATATAGACGGTTCGCGACGCCACTCTATAGACAACATAACACATGTGGGGCCCCATGAACACAATATAAATAAAAAAAATTGTCATCAGCTCGAATATAGACGCTCATCAGCTAGAAAGAATATAAATGAAATAATGTGTCATCAGCTGGAATATAGACCCTCATCAGAGCTGGAAAGAATATAAACGAAACAATGTATTATCAACTAGAATATAGACGCTCATCAATGGAATAACAAACGAGGATGATCATCATGAAGCATGGCAATATCAACATCCAAAAGTAATGTTGATGTTGAAATGTACCGAAGGTTGTAATACGATGCATAACATCCACCAGGGCCAGCATGTAGGCTAGCTTGTCGTCCGTCTGACAAGCGATCTCAGTGTTGTACTCGGCCCTGACCTTCTGTACGATAGAAAGGAACCTGTTGGTAAAGAGGAAGGGAATTGGACCCCCTGAATGTTGTAGTCAGAACCTATGAGAAGTGCCAATGCAATCAGGTGCTCTTGGTAAAGTCCCAGAGTTAATTCAATGTCTTCAATCAACTTTATACAACTCAATGTGCGGATCCCTTGGATCTGCCTGGAGTGTTTTGATAACCCATTTCGCACCATGAAGAAAAGCATCACTGTCTGATGTTACACATGCATGCACAAGGCCTTGTCTGTTTAGATCAGCACATAAAGCTTCTGCTTCATGTTTGGCCCTGAGTACCAGCAATCCAAGAAGTTCCAGCAATTCCAGACACTCCTGAATATTTACAGTAAAAGGCTATTCCGTGGAGTTGAACAATCCACACCTGCAGAACTTTCAAAAATTAATCCTGATATTCTACTAAACCTGTCAAGTCGCACTTGTTTCTTCAATACCGGCGGTTCTCCATCTTGGCAAACAGATGGATGCTGCGAAAGAAGAGCAGGCGTATGTGAGGCTTGAGAAGAGAGACACCCTTGAAAGTTGTTAAGATCCGGCACATCCAGTAGGAGAGGTCAATAGCCAACACCTTCCCTCGAAGAAAATCCAAGCTCTCCATGCGAGCCACGGGTCTTAGGATCTCCCAGAACCCTCGGGATACCCCCATAATCTTCTTTCCCCTCCTACCTTTCCCTTCCTTAAGCCTTCTCCTCCCTTCTCCTTTGAAGTTCACTCTATTGAGATGATGGCGACGACCTGGGTCTCCCTTCTACATCATCTTATTAGGATCCATGTCGATCTTGGCCACCTACTCCTCGAGGTCGAGCTCAGACGGGGAAGGGAGAGGCTCACGCCGATAGGCGCGCTGGAAGGAAGGACGGATGATGCCGAAGGCAGATGAAGAGGAGGCCCGGAGGAGAGAAGGCACCTTGGGGACAGGGCAAAGCTCGGGGAAAGCCATGGAGGCAGCTGGCGGTGTGACACAAGGTAGGAAGTTGCACGGGTGTCGCAGCTGGCAGTGTGACACAGGGCAGGAAGCTGCACGGGTGTCGCAACTGGCAGATCTGACATCGCAGTTGGCAGGCACACAGGGATAGAGCCAGGGGGCAAGCATGGCCACAGGGGAGGCACTGCCAGGTACAAACAGGCTAACAAGTGGGCTCCCAGGCTGACGCAAGGGCGCTGCGGGCAGCACTGCTGCTAACACTAGTGGTATGATTCTCGCATGGGGTGCGAGAGGCTCTCTTCAACTAAGATTTTTTCAATCTCTGGGAGTTCTTGCTGATCTTGAGAGAGAAACAGAGAGATTTTATCTATGCTTTGCTCTTTTTTGGAGACGCAGCAAGAGAGGATCCTTCCCGTGAGCGCAACAGCAGCGGCAGCAGGCCAGGGCTTCAGCTCTAATACCATGTTGGACAGTGCGCGAGGGAGACAAGGAACGGAGGAAGAGAGAGGCAAAGAGAGACACGAGACACCGAAAGTGGAACCCTAGAAGTGTGTCAACTGAGCACACATGATAGGAATATATAGAGGGGACCTGGGGCGCTATATATAGATAGACTATATATAGCTGGGGCGCTATATAAAGATAGACTATATATAGCTAACATCCTTGACTCGAAAGAGAGAAGAGGAATATTGAAGTGATGGTGAATTCCGAAAAGGAGTATAAAGCTACTTTCACGTTCGAAGGATTACAACTGCAGTGCCGCCTAAGAAAGTCCAAGGAGTAGCTGCGGGAGGGTCATCTCCCGGTATCCATGTGGATATCTCACCCCAAAACTAGGTTTTTCCTTCTTGGTTTTATATCGGTTTTAATTCAATCATGCAAGATAAATTGTTAGGGATAAGATATATTTGTCTTAGTTATTTACGATGAAGGAATTTAGTTTAGTTGAACATGCAAAATGGATAAAGTATAAAACGTAGTTTTCCTTCAAATTGCATTATGCACTGAAACGAATTATGAGCAAGATTATTTACCCACTAAAGTAGTATATTCCAGTTAAATCTTGAAGGAATAAAAACTGCATCTTACACCATTAACCCCTATTCTTTTTTTGCAACGAATCATCATAGAATGTGAAATTCATGAAAGGTTTGTTACGTTTCTTAAACTCTGGGAAGTTATCATTGCTAACTGCATATCTTAGCAAGGGAAAGATTGTTTATTTGGCATGAGTTTTGTTCGCAAGGAAAAAGGAAGTTTAATTGAATTTACCTAACCTCAAAGCAATAAAGTTTAGGACTGCAAAATCAATTGTTACATAGATAACAAATCGTGCCGAGGTGATCTCGATATTACCTTCTAAAAGTTAAGCGAACTAATATAAACTTAGAAATACTTATGCTGCGAAATATGCATTGGGAATGATTTAAAAATCCAAGAGACGTTATACCTTAAATACTTGCCTACCTTCCCTGATTGTAGGGTCAATAAATCGTAAATGAAAAAGAACTAGGGTTTGTCCCTGAGGTTCTTAAAAAGAGACCCCAGGTCTGACAAACGTCAGCTTAAAGAAACTAAAAAGGATTGTTTCATCGTATATTACGATGCAGGACTTGCGCAACAAGTATGAAGTCATATGGTCTTGTGATTGATTCACAAGAAGAAAGGTTAAATACCCTCAACAAGGATGGCGGATCCTTACGTAAGTTATCTTGCAAAAGGATGCATTCTTTGATATCTTTCTAAGTAAGGAAGGTTAAAAACCGAAAACTAAAGTATCCAATGAACTTTTGGGTTGACCAAGTTGGGTTAATAGGGTACGCCCTAACCCAGAATATAAGGGATCTTGCCAAGTTGCAAGACACCCTGGAACTAGTGCTGATGCATTCGAAAGGAAAGAATCATTCCTTAGCAGTTTGCCAACAACAAGATCGGTTAATGGAAATGTTTGTGCTTGCTAGAGATTTTACAGCACTTTTTGATTTATGAATTACAAATTAAATGAATATATATACTTTAGGTTGAAGACTTGAAGGGAGAGGCAGTTTCAGTTACCCTCGACTGCCTGCCTGACCCTAACCAAGGGGGTTGTTGACCGCACCGGGAACGTGGACCGAACCCGTTGCGAGAGGTCTCTTTGTTGAGCTCTACTTGGAGCAGGAGGATGCTTGGGTGCCAGGGGGGGCTCTGGCCGTAAATCCCTCACCTTCCGGGTCCTGCACAAGAGGCTAACGTGACTCGGGATTGATCTCGAGGCCCGCATACTAGTCTACGGGCGGAAGCTTGGAATACTGATCCCTGTGGATTACTGGATAGCCTTCGAGCGGATTATGGACAAGCCTACGGGCGAAACTCCTTGTATTTCAAAGATAAATATAATGATATGTTTAAGAAAGAAATTGTTTGATATTGTTTTTCTATGTCACGTGATAAGATTACGTGAAGGAACGAGTGCTTAACGGATTAATTAAAGAAGCTGATTGTTACATGTCCCATTAATGTGTTAGATAATTACATAACTAAAACGAACCGAGGAAAGTGCGGAGGATGGGCCATGGGTCCGTTCTATGGTTGGGTAGTCTCGATTTGCCGAGAACTTTTCTCAAATCTCGAAGAACAGCGGGATGATCGTCAAAGGACACGAACAACGAAAGCGATGACCTAGAGTTATGTCTTAACCGATTTACGCTGTTTTAGGGGAACGGAATGGGACTATGCCTTATGGCAGAGAGGTTGAGCTTTGCATCCCTCTCGTTTCCCATTCTCCTTGAACTAAGTGCAGCGTGAATCCGCTTCAGACCTGGCGTTTCTGCGTAAACTAGTTCGCTTGGATCCGATGCTAGTTGCTGTTAGAAAATGACCAATCAGGAAAACCCTAATTCCGGTCGATCCTAAGTGGGGAACGACCAGAATACTTCCGCTACGTGGCAGATGTGGAAAACCCTAGATCACAAACCCCGTAGCATTCCATGGGAGTTCCGGGCGGAGCTTTCTAGATATCCTTTCTGATGGACTGCTAAGACGTATCCTGGATGATACTAGTGGACATGTTACACTATCCATCTTCTTTTCCTCGTGTTTAGGTCAGCTTGGGTGAAGATCCACTTAAGACTTTCATGATCTATCACTAAAGTGAATTCCCTTCCCAATAGATAGTGTCTCCACAGTTTCAAGGCATGGGTTACTATGAGTAACTCAAGGTCATGAGTGGCATAGTTGGACTCATAGGGTTTCAATTGAAAGTATAGGCTACTGGTTTTCCTTCTTTTACTAGCAACGTACCAATTGCAAATCCACTTGCATCAGTGATCATCTCAAATGGTTGATTGAATTTAGGAAGTTTTAATACAGATGTAGTGGTTATAGCTTCTTTAAGCTTATCAAAGCTTTCTTGATGCTCAATGCTCCAAATTATTATTGTATTTTTCTTCAAAAGATTTGTTAAGGGTGCAACAATGAGGGAATAATCCTTGATGAAGATTTGGTACCATCTTGTCAGTCCAAAAAATCCTCAATTTCCTTTTACTATCTTAGGTATTGGCCATTCTAAGATATCTTTTACTTTGGTAGGGTCTACAAATATTCCATTAGCAGAAACAATGTATCCAAGATATTCAATCTTGTCAGTGAGAAATATGCATTTACTCATCTTAGCATAGAGTTGATTTTCACAGAGTGTTACTAGGGCGATATTTAAGTGACCTTCATGTTCCTCTATTGATTTGGAGTATCCTAGTATATCATCAAAGAATACTAGCACAAAATCATCTAAATATGGTCGAAAGATGCCTTGCATTAGATGATTGAATGTAACCAGGGCATTAGTCAATCCAAATGGCATGACTAAAAATTCATAATGATCATACCTAGTGGTAAAGGCACTCTTTGGGATATCTTATTCCTTAATTCAAATTTGATAGTATCCGGACCTTAGATCACAATCTTGGAAAAAACCTTGGCTCCATGTAGGCCATCTAATAGTTCATCTATCCTGGGTGTGGAGTACTTGTATTTTTTTTGGACCGTAACCTCGTTTAGTTGTCTAAAGTCAATGCAGAATCCGGACCTTAGATCACAAACTTGGAAAAAACCTTGGCTCCATGTAGGCCATCTAATAGTTCATCTATCCTGGGTGTGGAGTACTTGTATTTTTTTTGGATCGTAACCTCGTTTAGTTTTCTGAAGTCAATGCAGAATCTAAGTGTTTGGTTCTTTTTTTGGAAGACGACAAGTACTCCCCAAGGTGAATTTCTTGGGCGGATAAATCCTTGCTCTATTAGTTGCCTCATTTTTTCCTTAAGCTCAATAGCTTCAGGAATAGACACTTTGTACTGTCATTTTGACACTAGCGCCAAGAATCGATTTTATTTCATGATCAACCTCACGCTTTGGAGGTAGTTGAGTCAATTCTTCTGGAAAGACATCCTTGAAGTCGTTGATCCAGGAAGGTAGAGTGCCTTGATTAGTCTTTTTGACCTTATTCAACCGTATCATATAGATTGGCTGATCTTTCTTCAATCCGTTCCTGAGTCGACTGGACTTGGCTAGTAGGACTCTAGTTCTTCCAGCTTTCTCATATGCCTTTACAATTTCTCCTTTCAAGTCTTGAAATATTATTTCCTCTTCAGCACATAGAATCTGGGCGTTGTTCTTCTTGAGCCAATCCATTCTCAGAACGCAATCGTAGCATCTTAATCATAGGATTCGAAATTCAACTTCATTTGTATGGTTGTCTAGCTCAAATTTTTACATTTCTCTATAGTTTCCGTTGAGATGATTTCCTTCCCACTAGTCAATTATACTATCATTTTCCTTCTCCCCCGTGGATTCTAGATTCAATCTTTTAACTATCTTGGGTGCATGAAAGGAATGTGTGCTACCACAATCAACTAAGATTATAAACGACCTACCCTTGTAAGTAGGTGGAGATTGAATTACTGAACATTGGTGGCCTGCTTCTTTCCTTTCCACGACATCATGAATGGATCCTCTTTCAATTTCTTCACCTAACATGCATTCCTCAGGTTGTCAAATCATGGTATTTACCTGGACATCAGCTATTCTTCTAAGTCCATAGCCTAGGTTGTTGTTGATGTTCACTGGGCCTCTTTCACCAACCTAGTTTGGACTAGGATTTTGAGGATGATTAGGACAATTTGCCCTTAGGTGTCCAACCCTTCTGCACTGGTAGCTTTGTGTGATTCCCATCCCATTTGGTCCTTGGGTGATTGCATTAGCTCTACCATTTCTTTTGGCATTGGCCATATTGATACCACATTTTCGGTGGGTAGCCCCTTCCATAGTTGTTTATTGAATGGTTTGTTTGGCCATTTTGAGTGATTTTCTTGGCCATAGGTTTTACTCGCATAAGAGCATATTCGCATTTATTCAAGATGAGTGTCCAAAAGTGGATTTATTCCTTGGCAAATCCTTGCAATCTACTAAGATGTTGTCATTGGGGGTGCATAATTGCATAGACTCACATTCTTAGAATAGTATCCTTCCAAGGTTAGGCTTTATTGCCATAAGTTGTAGAATTCATTCATCTTGGTTGATTCAAAAGATAGGGAAAGATAACATCCTCTCACAGCTTCTTTGATATCTTGTCAAGTTTGGGAAGCTTTTGTTACCCCTTTATCTCAGCAAAACGGTTTCCACCAAAGCTTAGCTTTGCCAGTAAGATGAAGACGAGCAGTCATGGAATGATTTGCACCAGTAGTTTCAGTGGCTAGGAAATAGTCATCCAAAGCCTCAATCCAAGCTTTTGCATCTTGCTCCACCTTGGGTCCTTCACCCCTAAACCTAGGTGTTGCTGTTTGTTTGAGAAGAAACGTCTTCTTTTGGAATTCCTTGTATGTTTCATCAATTTGCACCAATTGGCGATCTTGATTATCTCCGTAACTTGTTTGTTACAAAATGATGTAGTTTGGCTTTTGTCTCTAGGGATCCATAAGATTTTTGGGAGATTAGGATACTTTGGAAGCTCATAATTTTTTGACTTTACACTCCCAGTATAAGGGTTGTCCTATCAAGAGAGATAACCTTTGTATATTGGTCATAAACCCAACAATGTAAGGTCATTGGCTCCCCATTAATTTTCACAATATAAGAACATCAAAATAGTTTTTGTTCTTCAAGCCATTTCAGCAACTTGAGATGCACTTTCACATCTTCATATACATAGTTGAGTTTAAGTACAGGTAAGGATCGTCCCTTCCCTAGATTTGGGCTCTAGTTTTAGCCCCTTCATAAGCTTAAAAAACTCCATAAATGAGTCTTCTCTAAGATAGCCATTACACTTTCTCTTAATTCTAACATGTTTGACTAGCAAGCAGTGGAGTACATGATCTCAAAAAACACTCACATAAAGTGTATTTCATCATTAACTTGTCAAAGTAAGTCAACTATCATTATAAGCTCATAACTCACATTTTTCAATGATAACGAGACTTTATATTTATGAAAAAAATTTACAAAGATTTATTGATCATACTATGATCTACCAATACATGATCTCATGGATCATTTCCTCATGAAAACTATCAGGGCCTATGTTCTCATATCTTGGTGGATTCTCATGTACATGACAAACGAACATAATAAGGTAGCTCTTGGGGATAACCAAAACATCCCGTATAAAAATAAGGCCTTCTTAGTACTACAACAACTCTCTTGGGTGGCACTATTTGTAGCACTTTTCGGATGTACCCACAAGGTTTTAGATACATGCCATTCCCAATTTCTAGCAACCATTCAACAAAGGCACTGAACAAAAGGTATATCTTAACTATCCTTAATTGTTTAGCCCATCGAATCCTCCATAGCTCATAATGAAGAAGGTCACTATTAGAAAGAATGGTCTATTAAAATCAAGCAAGTATAGTATAGGAGCATGGGTTAATGTATGTTTCAATAAGTCAAAGGATTTCTGTTGATTATCGGACCAATGATAAACAATACCTTTCTTCAGAAGTTTGATTAATGGTATAGCAAGTAATGAAAAATTACACACAAACTTCCTATAGAAACTAGCAAGACCTAGGAATGATCGTAACTCATGCACATTTTTAGGTACAGGCCAGTTCAATATTGCTTCTATTTTCTTAGGGTCAACTTTAATTCCATCAGATGATACTATATGACCTAAATACTCAATTTCTGTTTTAAAGAACTCACTCTTTTCCGAATTTGCATACAGTTGATTATCTTTTAATAACTAGAAAACCAATGACAAATGCTCATAATGTTCTTTCTCATTTTGAGTAAACACCAAAATATCATCAAAGAAGACAATAACACAATACTGATATTTTAAAAATATACGATTCATCATTCTACTAAATGTAGCAAGTGCATTAGTCAATCCGAAAGGCATCACTAAAAATTCATAATGACCAAACTCTATCCTAAATGCAGTCTTGAATATGTCTGACTTATCTAGTCTCACCTGATGATAACCAGACTTAAGGTCTATTTTACTAAATATGGCAGAACCTTGCAGTTTATCCATAAGGTCATCGACTCTAGGAATTGGATACCTATTCTTTACAGTGATCTTATTTAAACCTCGATAGTCAATGCACATACGATAGGTATTATTTTTCTTCTTTACTAACAGAACAGGTGCACCAAATGGAGAACTACTAGGTCTAATCAATCCTCTATTTAGTAATTCCTCAACTTGACTTTGAATTTCTTTTTGCTCTATCTGGTTATGCCTATATGGTGCTTTACAAGGTGGTTGTGTACCAGGAATCAAATCTATTTTATGGTCTTCTGGACGTGAAGGAGGTAAACTAGGTGGTAGATCTTCAGCAAAACAGTCTTTAAAGTATGCGAGAAATTCTTTATGCCTAGGATGCATATGATTTTCTTTAACTTGCAGTTCATTCACCCAAATGAGATAAGATTTACTACTTTTGCGTAATGCACGTTTAGCTTGAGTATGTGAAAGCAGTGGAAAAGCATTAGATGCATGCATACCATACAATGTAATATGTTTTCCTTGAAATTGAATATTAATTGAATGTGTGGAATAATCTATATCTGGGTTATGCTGATGACGCCAAGGCATACCTAAAATAATGTCACTAGACTGTAATGGTACAACTAGAAAATTTCTTCTTTCAGTGTATTGACCAATTTGAATTTCTAAGTCATGCACTTCCTGTGTACCATTATACCTAGTGCCTAAGAATGCTGCTTTAATGCGATAATGCATAGGTACAGTCTCTAATTTCAATTCTTTCACTAACTTTGCAGAAATAAAATCATGAGTACTACCATCGTCATGCAAAATAATATTTTCCTTTCCATGCACTAAACATTTCATTGTCAATAAAGAATGTGGAGTTGGCATACCTGGTAAAGTATCCGAAGGAGTAGTAGTGTCGTCCTCATCTTCCGTGAAATCTGGCATTTCTTCATGTTCGTCATCTTCTATTGCTCCAAGGTAGTTGATATGGACAGGTGGCTTCTTTGAATGGCAATTTGCTGCTACATGTCTAGGCTGGTGGCATTTATAACATACTATAGGTTTGGCTTTGGTTACATTGTTTGCAATGGCAAGAAGTCTAGGGATATTAGGATTTGGCTGTGGAATAGGCTTGGGTTTTTGGTTGGTATTGGATGGTAAAGCAGGTGGTTTTGCCCAATTCTTACAGAAAGATGATGAAGGAAAACGACCTTGATTAAATCTTCTAAAATTTGAGTTGAATTGCTTAGATCCATAGTTACCATTGGCTTGAAATTGCTGTGGACGCTTGTCTCTTCCTCCCAGCTTGTCTTCAGCGTCATGAGCTAATGAAATTGCGTCTTCAAGAGTTGCAGCCTTGAATATACATATTAACTTCAGCGTAGTAATGCCCAAGTATTCCAGACATATACTTGCGCTTGTGTGTCGGTTCAGGTACGTCTTCAAGCATGCGTAACTGGAGTAATGCATTCCAAAAGCATTCGATGTACTGAGGAATAGGCTCACGATCCCGTTGCTGAAGAAGATCCCATTGCTTTATGGCTTTTTCATGAAATTGTGGAGGAAGGAAATTCTGCATAAACTTCTTCTTGAAATTCTCCCAGGTAGTGGGACAATCTATACTTTTACGAATGACAGTCCACCAAAGAGATGCTCTATCCACTAAATGATTAGTAACACACTTGATTTTATCTTTTTCTGCATAGGTTTCCTCATGAAAATAGTCATCAAACTGACTAATGAATGCAAGAATAGTTTTTCCCTCTCGAGTGCCATTGAAAGTATGGAATTTGAAATTTCTTTTACTTATCTTTGTTTCCCTGGAGATGGATTGAGCTTCAAGATTCGCGTTGATGGTACGTCGAATAAGATCTTCAGATTGAGGTTCCTCTTTGTTGGTAGTCAATCTTTGTAAATTAGCCTATTGAACTTGTAATGCTTGCCTAGCTCGTCGTTCTTCATCCAACTGCATCACAATTAAGTCCAGCTTTTGCTCCATCGTAGGTTCAGGTAGGTCGCCTTCAGCCATTAAATCATCCATATGTGATTCCGTCATCCTGCAAAACTCAAAAGACCTCTCACTCTCAAAATCAAGTTAGCGGGATGAGTGTAGCTCAAGATCGGGTGTACAAGGCTTATATATTTTTGGGTGTGACTTTCACAATCTTCGTCTTTGACTATTGTGAAATTTGTAATTTTTGAAAAATTTGTGTTTTATCCTTCTTCGTGTGCTGAAAATGCTTCAGCAAACCTACGTATGCGAAGAGTACCTTCTAATGAACAACTTTGCAGTTCGGAGTTTTTGCGCAGGAACAGCCCTTCTATGATTTTTGAATAGAAGTCAGTTTTGACTCCAGGTGACTTGTCTGACTTGCACAGTTGTAGACTTTTGTGACTTGTAGAATACCAGGACTTGCAGAACTTGGTTGACTTATCTGACTTGCAGAATTTTGACTTGATAGACTTGCAGAACTTGATTGCTTGTGTGACTTGCAGAATTGAGAGGACTTATGTGATTGTAGCTTTAGTGATTAAGCTTTAAGCTTAATCTTATTAAAAACGGTGAATCGTGGGGAGAGGGGGCGTTTTTTCCAGCGCGGCGAAAATTTTGAGCCTCCTCTGATACCTCGCGATGCAATTTAGACGCTTAAAACTTCTTTAAGCTTTACTATTAAGGTTAATAATAATGAAAGCTTTTTAGCTATGGAGTCTTATCTCTCTGTTTGAAGACGACTTGATGTAGGAGATATCCACGTGGTCCTTCGCCTCTGCAAGCTGGTCCTTCGCAGTCTGATGATGGAAACAGAGGTTCTTGATTGCCAGGAATCCACCCATATCGACCGTTCGCGATGACGAGATTGACCGTAGAGCTCGATCGTTCCAGGAGCTCCGCCTTCGCACAAGATGGGTAGTGATTGGAAGCTCTTGATCTCAGCTTCACTCTAATACCACTGGTGCGCAGATCGGAGGCTGTACGCTTGCGTAGTGAATGCCGGAAGGTCCCCAAGAACAATAAAACTCTACTTTTTGCACAAAATTCAAGGTAAAAAGCATGAACGACATGAACAAGAGACCAATTGGGTGCAATCTCCCCCCATGCCTTGTGTGAGTGCTCCACAAAGCATGTATTTTATGTATTAATCCTCTTCAAGCTCAAATAATAGCCCAAATTACAAAATAGCAAGCTTTTAGCTTTTGAGTTTGCTTTAGCACAAAATAGGAATAAAGCTAACGGGCGGTGCCCAAAGAGTCTGGCATGCCCAATACAATGTGCAAGTATAAGTAACATAATCGTGCGCCCATGCACATACAAAATAATAAATAAATATCCAACGCCTCAATAAATAGGCGCGATAAAATATAGGCGCCATGCCTAAGGTATGCGCCCATCAAAATATAAGTGATAAATCGAATACTCGCTATCCTCCAATGCTTTCCTCCGCCACTGTTGCTATTCTCTACACATCAACTGAAGCATTCACAATCGTTAGTAAAATAATACAATTAAACCGACAAAAGTGAATACCTAGCAGTCTTCAGCTACATAAATAAATCAATGTGTTAGAAATCAATCCTAACCTAAATTTATTACGAGTGCGCACTCTAAACTCATAAACGTTTATTAATTTAATATGCATTTTGCGGAATCACCCGCTATGGAATCACCCATGTACACACTAAATTAATGAAACGCCAGAAAAGGACAGGCGTCCACATCAGCTTCTCGCACAAAGAATCCACTTTGTGTATGAGCCCCGGTCATCAAAGTTTACGGAATCCACTGTAAAACCTCACGGAATCCATCGTGGCACGGAATCCACCGTGAAATATGCCTCCTGGCATCAAGAAAAATGCCAAAAAAATAGTGCAAACCCAAAAAAATCCCAGATGACAATGACAATGTTTGGCAAGTGTAGATAGACTATGGAAAGCATAAACTAGCCTAGAAATTCACACATGAAACTAATAAATAAAGAAAGTGTAGCTAAATTTCTAGAGCGCCTGTGTCTCCATTAGACTTTGATAGGAGATCACAACCAGGAGATGACAGATTGACAAGTCTGACACAGGCATGCTAACATTGCCTTCACATTTAAGCCCTACTACTACTAACATTTTGTACTCATTTTACTAGAGAATATGGTGGATAGCATGTTTGCAATGTGCAGGTTTCCTTTCTATCCAAAGTCATCACTAAAGCTTTGTGAATCTATCATAGAATATCTTCTCAACAAGAAATTTCTTTAGCATACACTGAGGTGATGTTTATTGCAAAGCGAAGGAAGTGGAAAACGAGGCATCAAGAGGGAGGAAAAGCGCAAGGTGGAAAAAGGAAAAAGGTGCCCTCCAAGAGAGTGGGCCCATCAAGAGTACAAGATGCAACCATGGAAGCCGCAAGAAGCCAAAAGCAGGAAGGCGCACCTTTAAATATAAAGGCGCAGCCAAAACCTCTGTAAAAGAGCTCTAGGCTCCCTCCTCTGCAATTTATAATGATGAACGGGTGGTAGGACTAAGCTATAAGGAAAGGAGGACAATGGGAAAAAGGGCCTAGGCCATGGCCGGTGGCCTTGTAAGAAAAAGGGGATAAGCAGATGACTGCCCAAAAGGGATTTAGAGTTTTGTATATAAAGTTCAAAAAGCAAAAAAGGGCTCATTATTTTGGTGTGTGGAAAAGTGGACTCTTCTTCTTCTCTTCTCCTCTTCTCTTGCTTGCTTGTGAGTATTTAAGGGAGGGAGTGTGAGTGAGTGAGAGAGTGAGTGTGAGTGAGGGATCTTGGAGGAGAAGCCCTCCTCCTTCTCCTCTCTTCTCTTCTTCTCTTCTCTTCTTTAGTCTGCTGTGTGGCTATGTAGGATGGAGCTTGGAGCAAGAGGCTCGAGGATGCTTGAGCTTGCATCACAAATCTTGGAGCTATTGGAGTGCTTGAGAGAGGAAGCAAGTCAATCACGAATCAAGGTAAGCTCACTACACTCATAGAGAGGAATAGCGTATCAGCTAGGTGAGAGGTAGACATTAGTGCTCACTTGAAACTCTTGAACAGTAAAAGCAGTTTGCGGGTCTTGGCAGTTGAGCTTCAGCTCATTGCCTCCACATTTTGGTTCCATTGCTCGGATCAACGGATTCAATATTGAGCGCTTACGTGCTTCAAATCTAGCTTCAAAGTAAGGGTTTCACCCTCGAACCAAAGCTTGCGATAGATAGGAGATTTTGGGTCTTTAATCCATGCTACAAGTAAGTATTTTTTATTTTTGATGGTTAGTTGGATAGGAGAAATTAGGTCAATAATTTGTTTCCAATTCTTGTTGCATTTAGAGTAGGTTAAGGTTAAGAGATCGGTTGGAAAAGCATGGGATTTTCTGCCATAAAACAAGCCAAACAAGACTTAGATCTGGGAAAAATGAGGAGAAGGAGTGCTAAAGGGGGTTAAGGTCCACAAGAGAGGGGGCACGAGTGGCAAGAATCATGTGAAATAGGGGTGTAATAGCCAGGAGACCAAGGGGGAGCTCATTTGAAACCCTATTTTTTTAGAGAGAGAGAGAGTGTGTGTGTGAGTGAGTGAGCTCCATTGTGTGGATCCACTTCAATCTTGTCTTCAATACGTTTGTTGTCTACTACACGTATACCCACACCTTCTCCTTCATGTATAGGTAGGATCTAGAGATGCTCAATTAGTATGAAGGCCACAATCGCTCGATGCAGCAAATTTTTTGTCGACTCGAAAAAATTGTGTCATGTTTAGCACGTCCCATCGAACTCTAGGCTGAGTCCCAGAATCAGCTCTTGGCCCTCTTATATTCAGCCTTCAGCCCACTCAACTTGGACACGTCAAAATTTGACCCTCGATCATCCAGCCCTCGGTCCACTCCCATTTGACCATTCGGCCCACTCGACTCAGACACGTTGAAATTTGGCCCTCGGCCCACTCCACTCGAAGACCGACTGCTCAACGTGTCAGAAATAGTCACTCTGCTTGTCTGAATTAGTCATTTGGCCCCAACAATTTAGACCTCTTGGGCTAGTCTGATTTTCCAAGAACTTTTGAAATTCAGATCAAACCACCTAGACACAGGCATAGAGGTGATGCTAGTCAAATATCTAGCGATCCAATCTGCCGTCAGCAATATTAAGTGGAGTCTTAGAGCATAATGAATTATGACTGACTGGAGGGAATAGGAGAGAACCCTATAACTTGCGAGGATAGTAAAAAACCAAGCATACACCACGATGAGAGTGCGAGAGTTGTCTAGGCACTTGTTTTCTCACTCACTCTCATTTCCAACCCTCAAAGTACACTTAGAAAGAGCAAAAGCCTTGGTTAAGCACAATACACTAAAAAGAACACACTTGCACACATGCGCACAAAGATTGAGGGTAAGTTGAGGATTAGTTGTAATTAACAAGGAACTCACCCAAAATTAAGAACTTGAAGGAACCCACTAGTTTAAGAGAAGACCCAAAGACTTAGAAGGGTGATCAAATCACCAAAGGTAGGCCCAAGTGAAGACCACAGCCAAGAAGCGAACATAGCAAGGACTGGCACTATCGTGGAAGTGAATTTAGACGGCCTTACCAACTTGATCAACAACTTTATGAGGCAAGAAGCTTTGGAGATGGAAGAGGGCAACTGAGACCGTAGAAGCAACAAAGAGCTAGAGCTAGGTGATTTTCCAGAGGCCGTCCAACAGTTAGTGCAAAAGTACGATGTTCAAACCTAGTGAGAACACCGCAGTAAACCTATAAAGGATGTCATAGTAGACCTCGAGGAAGAGAGAAAGTTGGCTCACACGGCTTTGCAAGGCTTAGCTGTGTACAACCATGACCAGAAAAATAGGAGCTTGCACTAGGTTTTGGAAATGCGAGAGGAGTTTGCTAGCCCTAGCAAGCAGAAATCGATCCAATAGCAAGAGAGTGCTAGAGGGAGACCTCACGCTGAGCGATCTTTTGACGCGATCTTTTGATGAAGCAACTGCTAGATAACACAACACAAGAGGAAAGTGCTACAGCATTAGCAACATCATTGCTAGCAGGATTAGGGGTTAACCAAGGCTATAAGAACAAATCTAAAATCCTTGTGGTGGCGAAGTAGTTGGACAAATACCAATAAAATGACGATACGTACAACTTTGTGGAACAATTCAAGCTTGTCTACAAGACCAACGACCTTACCGATCTTGCTCAATGCTCCCAAGCTTTTGGACTGTGCTTAGGTGACAATGGCCAAACTTGGTACATAAGTTTTGATGTTGCAGAGCATGCTAATTTCAATAGCTTGAAAAATCTCTTCATTAAAAGATTTACCGAACCTGGGTGCTCTCACTAACCAACTGCTCCAACACAGCCACACTAAAAAGAACTATCAAAGAGGTCACCCTAAGTAGTGGTTTGAACTACCTACCTAACTAAGGACAACACAACCAGGAGCTCCTACTAGGCGAGGACTCCTATAGCCTGATCAAGAAGTATTTTCTTATAGCACATTTCTGCTGTTAGGGTTTTTATTTTTCCATACTTGGGCATGTAGAAAGGAGGGAGCTGAGCGTAGTGACCCAAGGAGAACAGGGCATCGGCCTCAGATCCTGTCTCGGTACCCAAGAACCTACCAAGCCCTCGCGAGGTGACACTTAACCCTTTTCTGACGCTCACTTTCATTTTCGCTCCAACCTTCCTTACTTTCTTCTTTTCCAGCAAGGCGCCAACCCTAGGAAGACAAGGCATTGGCCCCGGGTGTGACTCGTCCCCACGAACCTACCAGGCCTTCGCAAAGCGATGAGCAACTGCTTATAAATTTTTCTTTCTTTTTTTTTCTATTTTTATAGGGGTTAGAACCCCTTTTTACACACCTTTGTATATATTTATTGTCTTTGAGATATTCAAGATTTTTTTTCCTCTCTATCATCATCATTTTTCCTCGGCAGGCTTCTCTAACTGCCTCACAACTAATAAGAATTCCTAGAACGGCTGCCTAGCAGGCTAGCAGAACAGGGTTACTAGAATTACCTTCTAAAACATGTCTTTTGATGCCTGGCAATGTCTTTACAGGAGGCAACAACTACTCAGACCTCCCTAAGACATACCTAATCTAAACCTGGGACTTCATGCCTTGGACTTTGGTCCCCAACAAGAAAAGAAAATCCCCTACAAGTACATAGACTATATAGTATAAAAGCAGGGTACTTATAAAGGAGAGATATCACCTGGATAGAGCCACGAGAAGCTTTCGTGCAACAAAGACTCCTTCCAAGCTCTTCTTTGAACCTGTCTAGCACAGAACTAAAACAAGAAACCATTAACCGCACCTGTACTAAACAGACGACTGGCCCTCTTGGCCTAATGAGATAAAGCACTTCTCTACAAAGACTGATCAGCCCTCTTGGCCTAACGAGATCAAACAGAATAGCACCTACACATCCCTTTCCAAAATAGTACAAATATACAATACTATGCTCCTTTCCAAGGAGGAAAAATAGGGTTCACAGTCCTAAACTAAATGCATAAGATCTAGGAGGGCGCAAGATACAAGGAAAGAGAAGGAGAAGGTAGTAGAAGTAGGAAGTAAGAAGAAAGGCAAGAAGAAGAAGAAGATTATGACCCATCCCTCCTGCATATATAGCAAGAGGCATACGCATAACATGTTTTCTAATCAGCCTATGGGTCCAGGATAACAACGGTAGATTGGTCTCGGCTACTTTTTGCATCACCCATATCAACCATTGCCTACCATATATTGCATGCTCTGATAACATTCCCCACAAGCGACCGGGTCCTGCCTCATTATTGATAGCAATATCCAAACTAGGACTACAGTTGAAGAAAATGTCTTCTTCATAAGCAAGATTTACCAATGAATCCGCAAACTGATTCTAGTAACGTGGAATCAGGTGAAGAGACACTCTCTCAAACTCCTCAAGTAGGGTCATAGCAGTTCGATGATACATACAAAGGATGGGATTCTACACTATGTATGTCCCATCTAGCTAATTCAAGATCAACTGGGAATCCCCTTTTACTAACAACCATCGCATACCACCTTGTTTGGCAATATGCAGTCCCATAATCAAGGCTTTATACTCCGCCATATTTTTAGTGAATCCTACCCTGAGATAAGCTGCTAATTTCATCGTAACTCTACGTCGGGAATCTCGGATTACTACTCCAACACTCCCTTTTTTATTAGGACCCCTGGACGCTCCGTCAAAATATAATGTGTATGTCCACAATGGGTTTACACAGCCTGCCATCACGAACTTCTCTATTCGTAATTACGATAGTCAAAATTTAGCATGTTTAGAGGATGCATTGACGGCTCCATCCCACCTTCTTCATTAAACTCAATTGGGATATTTGTCAACATTCGTAAGCAGTGATGGCAGAAGACTTTGATCTCCCACACAAAGGTTTCGTCTTCTTGCTCAATCATTTTGTATCCTTTGCTCCACTAGATGAGTTTTCCCTAATGGTATCTCTGCTCCAAATAAGGAATTAATCGCCCCATCAACCAGCTTTAAGCTCTTTTGCAGGTCTCAAATCAGCCCCAGCATGGACGTGCAATGCACTTTCCATGTTAGCATACTCAGAAATAATAAGGTTTAATCTTATTAAGATTAACCTTATTTTTAAATTCTACTCCCTGCAAATCAGCTAGTAGAGCCATAGACCTATTTTTCCCTATCCTGACAATCCTGTAGGGGCCATCCCATCTAGGTTCTAGCTTTCCTAGAGATAGCTCCCTACACACATCGTAGTACAGAACTAATTGCCCTTTTTTAAAGGTATACTTCTTTGCTTTAAGGTCGTGCAACTGCTTCATTCGACGTTTAGCTACCTCCTGCTGTAATAAGCTCTGCAATTTCAGCTCATCCAGGTGGGCTATGGTTGTGAAATGTTCAAAGAGTGAATCCTTATCTCCCAAAGAGTGGTTAATTGCAAACCGTATGGTTGGCAACTCGATTTCGAGGGGTAACACACATTCTTCCCCATAAACTAATTTAAGCCGGTAGCTCGCTTGAACGTTGTACTGTACGCCCATAGTGCCACATACAACTTCCTGTCCCAATCTCGTTTCTTCTCCAAGACTATTTTAGACAAGATACCCACAAGCTGCTTATTAGAGCTTTTGACTTGTCCATTTACTTGCGGATTATAGGGGTCATTTTATTATGCTTGATTTGCCAAGCTTCAGTCAGGCTTTTAATCACTTTATTCAAAAAGTGGGTTCCACGGTCGGATAGTAGTTCCTTCGGTGGACCGAAACGGCAGATAATCTACTCTAAAAGAAAACTTGCAGTCTCTTTTGCATTGTCTTGCCTCATTGCCCGTACTTCTGACCATTTTGTAAAATAATCAGTTACTACTATAATGTACCTCTTCTGGGTAGTAGATGACAGGGTGATAGGACCCACAAAGTCAAAGCCCCACTTCTCAAATGGAAGAATAGCCATGATAGGCGTAAGTGGCCGTTTCCTATTCTTTCTATTGTCATGTGTTTGACAGGTATCACATCTCTTAAAATACTCAAAGGAATCTTGGAAAATGGATGGCCACCAATATCGAGCTCTTAAAGCTTTTTGTGCCGTCAACCGTCCAGCGAAGTGTCCTCCACATGCAGAGTCATGGCACTCTTCCAAGTTGAAAGGAACCTCATCAGGCATCACACATCGGTGGTAGATATCATCAACACCCTACCGATATAGTGTTCCTACAATCAAGGAAAACTTCAAAGCTTGTTGTCTAATTTTACTCTTTTCAGATGTTGATAAACCAGCTCCAGTCTCTCCTGTTGATAGATAATGCGTAATAGCAACATACCAAGATGGGATAGAAGCTATATCGATTTTAAACATTTCTTCAATATTACTTCCTTCAGCCAAAGTCTTTTTCGGCTCCCCGAAATCCACAAGGCATTCCCCAATACCCTGCAACCTTGATGGCTTACTCTTAATCTTATAATTGAACTCCTGCTAAGTGATTAACCACTTTGCTAAATGATCAGGCGGTTGTAGCTTGTTCATAAGCAATCTAAGCCCTTCCGCCTTCGTATAGAAAACTACCTTTTCATAGAGGATGTAGTGCTTGAATTTTTTAGTCGCAAAGACCATCGCAAGGCACAACTTCTCCATGTAGGTGTAGTTAATTTCTGAAATGCCTAATTTCCGACTAGCAAAAGCTATCGGATGATACCACTTTTCCTCCCAGATTTGGGCTAAACAGCAACTAATACTATGCATAGTGGCTGTTGAAAATATGTAAAATATCTCACCTCTTTTAGGTGCTTTTAAAACTGGTGCTTTTACTAGCTCCTGTTTCACATCCTCGAAAGCTACCTTACAAGGGTCGCTCCATACAAATGAATAGCTGAAGGATAATAAGTTCGTTTATGGCAACGTCCTTTCTACCAAGGCATTTATAAACCTCCGATAGTACCCTATCAATGTGACAAAAAGCTATTTACCTCTTTCGGAGTGCGTGGTGGACTCATAGCGACTATAACCTTGATCTTTTCAGGGTCAGTTGTGATCCGTATTGAACCGACCACATGGCCTAGCAATAGCCCATAAGGCACTCCAAAGACACACTTCCGTGGATTAAGAGCGATACAAAATTATATGCAGCACTCAAAGAACTTTCTTAAAATAATCAACATCCTTTCCCTTACAGTGGGTGCCCCCAGGTCATCGATAAATACTTTCAACTCGTCTGGTGAGATGTCACCAAAGGTCTTGTCTGTTGTTCGTTGCCATGATCCAGGTGCATTGCACAAACCAAAGGCCATCACATGGTATGAAAAAGTACCAAAGACAGTAATGAAAGTTGTTATCAACTTGTCCTCTTCTACAATTGCCATCTGTTTGTATCCCACAAAGAAATCCATAAACGAATATATTTCCCTACCCGCTAATTGATCCAAAATCTGGTCAATAAATGGCAACGGGTAGTAATCCTTAACTGTTTGCTTATTCAGCTCTCTAAAATCTACACATAGTCAGATCTGGTTATTTTTCTTCTTCCTGATGACAACCGGTGAACACCACTCCGTGTGCTGTACAGGGAAAATTAAACCAACTTTTCGTAACCTCTGTAACTCCTCAAACAGCCCGTCCCTCAATTCAAAAGATGACTGCACAGGACGCACAGGACGACTTCCTTCTTTTACAGGAATAGTATAAACAGCTAGGCTAGGAGGAATGCTTCTTAGCTCGTCATAACTCCAAGCAAATATGTCGCGGAATTCTTGAATCAAGTACACATAATCCTCCCTTTCTGCTGAACTGAGCATGAAACCTAATTTAATTGGCCGCGAATCATTTGGAGTGCCAAGGTCCAACTCAATCACATCCGTGTCTCTTATCCTATCTTGCAGCTCTATCGGCTTATTTAGAGTTATCTAATAAATATCCTCTGTAGTGGACCCCTCTTTGGATTCATCACTGGATGATATCTCACTACTAAATGGATCATCTGTTGTTTCTAATTCAGTAGAGGATAAAGGAGCTCTCTCACTTTGAGGAGACTCAAGGTAAGCATCCACTATTACTCGATTAGCACCTCTACCTAGTACCACTCAACCAGCGGGTATATCGACTTGACAGTCTGTTCGTAAAATCCAAGGCCTACCTAGCAAGACTAGATAGCTAGGACGTCCTGCAAATCTTATTACCCTAAAGTCCAAGAAGCATTCTACACTTGCAACTGTAACATGGACTTTAGTAACACAACCTTTTGGTTGCCTTAGACTATCATCAGCCATTCTAAGAAGGGTGGAGCTATCTTTTTGGATGCCTAGACCCAACCTCTCCATCAACTCTAAACTCATGATATTGACGGAGGACCCAGTGTCTACGATAGCATGCTCTACTAATATTCCATCCACGTATGGTGGAACCCTAGGGCAATTCTTTTCAGTATGATCAAACCAATCTTCCCCTACTTGTGCTATGCCCAAAGGTTCTACAATATACCCAATACGCAGGATCTTCTTGAATTCCTTGCATACTCTTGGAGATAATTTAATCAACTGTAAGAGGTTTACATCTGGTTTGACTTCGCAAAGAGAACTTGCTAAATCAAAATCATGATAGCTAGCCAAAGCTCTCTTTTCTCGCCAAACCATCCTTTCTTTTGGTCTTGGGACCGACTTTGGTGCTTCTTTTTTAGCTCTTGCCTTCTTTCTTGGAACTTCCTCATCCTTCTTAGGATCTCGACTTTTTTGTCAACCGGCCTTAGAGGTCCACCTTCCACTGTAGGATTCAAGACTTGCGTCCCCTTATCCCCTTGCTTAGGGTTTCCCTCGACTAATTTTTCGTTATCTTTATGAACCTCGTTAGCCTTTTGGTCTCTTGTCATGGCTTGTAGGTTAGAGGTTTCAGTAGCATCGACACGTACAGCCTCAATAAGGCTGACTCCATTGCCTTGTGGCAACTCTTCTATAGTGGTCTTTCCCCTTTACAATATTTGTCTTGATCCATCATTTTGTTGGAGGTTACTACCTTGTACTCTATGATTAATTGGACCTGGCTATTTACTCCCTTGTTGGAGGGAGCTAATATTACTCCAATAGGTAGCCGCTAAGTGGCCCGACTTCCTACAAATATCACATTTAACATTTGGACAATTTCTAGGGAAATGTTGTCCGCCACACCACTTACAACTGAATCTTGAGGAGCCATCCTCTTCAGGGCGTCGATTCCCTATCAAATTCTGCTTCTTCTTCAAGAAATTGACGTCAACTTGAAGAAATTGACGTCAACAACTATTTGCCGATATTGTTCAGAAATCATGTCAGTGTAGTGCTTCATCATATCCTTAACTTCGCCAAGGACATTAGATGCACTCCACTCATAGCCTTGATCATCTATCCATCGTTCCATTGGACTAACAATTTGATTGGGCATTGGTTGTTGACTCACATGAACAACATTAGGGTTCAAAACTTGGCCTCCAACATTTAGTGGAGCTAACTGACTAGCCATAAGCATAGTCACATTGGGAGGAGCTGGCAGCAAAGGTACATTTTGGACCATGCTTCCTCTCCCATTAGGGTTATTCATAGGCATCCCTTGACTTCCATTCATCAATGGTAAATTGCCTCTAGGTACTAGACCCGCATTTAGATTTATTCGTGAGGAGTAGGCCGTTTGTAATCGTGACTCTACTCCCTCTGCCCGTGCGATGACTGCTCAACTATACCTGAATATTGAAATCCAATCCATGCAAGAAGTATTGCAATTGGGCAGCCCACGCAATAGGAATGTAAGTTTGTAACTTACGAAACACTTCCTTAAGCTTCTTGGCATAGGCTTTCACATTCTCATGGGGATCTTGGCATGTTACATTCAAAACACGCAACTAGTATTGGCCAGCTCTTTCAGGGGCATATTCTCCTCGGAAAGCTGCATAAAATTGGTCGATTGTGGTTATGGTTCTAGTCTCTATGCTATAATACCACACTACAACCCTTCCTCTTTTAATGTCATGTTAAAGAACATCATAAGATGTCCCCCATATTAGCTGTGGTAATTAAACATTAATCTTTGGAATTCACAAATGTGAAACTTTGCAT
This sequence comes from Lygodium microphyllum, assembly GCF_053477565.2. Taxonomy (NCBI): domain Eukaryota; kingdom Viridiplantae; phylum Streptophyta; class Polypodiopsida; order Schizaeales; family Lygodiaceae; genus Lygodium; species Lygodium microphyllum. The sequence goes on from NC_141155.1 coordinate 34,106,322, forward strand.
CTTCTTCGGCTAACCCATTAAAAATGGGCAAAGGAACTCCTAAAGCTGGCAAATCCGACGTCCCTGTAGGAATTGCAATGGGTTGTGCCATGACGACAATCGGATTGACAATGGGAGTTTGAACTGATGGAATCACACCCCCACTTGAAGTGGGTTGACTTGGTGGAAGAGAGGAAGAACTTGTGCTTCCTAATGCACCTAAAGGACTATGTGCAGCAGTTGGGTTACTAAGACCACTGCCTCTTATGCATATCGGGCTACTCCTTTGAGGGGAGTAGCGACTAATAATCTCCAACTGCCATCTAGCCCTCTCAACATGTTTCGCTTTTTGTATTTCGACTTGACAGTCCTTGTCAGAGGACATAAACCAACTTTTTGGTCCCTAAAAACCCTAGATTCGAGAACGACCACTTGTTGGCAGCTCCCAGCAAACGCACCACTGATGGGACCTAAAATGGGTCGGCACTGGCTATGGCACTAGCCAGACCTCATGCTCATAACAGACAAACACACTGTCACAGCCTTGTGGACCAGGAGCGTCAATCTACTACTAAAGGACAAACTGTCCTAAAGCCTAATCTATGCGTTTATAGTTTTATAGTTTTGTAGTCCAACGTTTCCCTTTCTATAAACTCCTCAGAGGGAGAACCCATACACATTGGCAATAAATACCATCATAATCACATACATGGAGGCAACCTCTCGGTAGAAACACTGCGGTCCCACTGTAGCTCTCCTACATGGCAGGGATTAGCCCCTTGATGCGCTGCTCAACATATAAAATAAACGAACAAACTCCACTCTTTCATTTCAAATCCAAGAGATATACCATGTTTCCTTTCCAAATAATTCCACAAGAAATGAACGTCTATCCTACAACTTAAGATGCCTTTCCACACTCAACGTGGGTCATTGTCATTGAAAACATGTGTTATGCATCCAAGTTTTTTTAATTCCAATACCATGATCGTCATGCACATGCAAAGTGAATGATTCTAAAGTCCTTAAACATCATTTTAAAATCAACAATGTGCTTGTGCACAATCAGGCTTTTATAATGCATCTACTAACCCGTTGCAGCGATGAAAGAATAGCATCAAGTCCACACTTGTGCTACTATCCTCTTAATTAACATACCATGGACTCTATGACATGATGTGCATAAAAAAATCAACAATAATTAGCACACAAATCACACCATTGAAACATCCCAACCCCCTACGTTTAGGTATTGCTTTCATTGCATAGGTGTAGAGGTTCATTTTGTCATGTTTTGATGTATAAAAAGCAATAAATCACAAACTTTGACAATGAGATAGGGCAAACTGAGGCTAAATCTCATGCTTTGCTACTACCATACATCCACAAACAATCATTATATTTTTTTCTTATTTTTCCAAGACGTATTTCTATTTTTCCCTTATTTTTCTCATTTTCTTGATTTATTTAGCTCAACAAAATAGACTATTTTTTGGTTTTTCTTATTCCAATCACTTTAGCATACTAACATTCAATTTATCTTCCATATCCCCCCATGGAAACACCTTTCCCCCACCCGAAACGGGAAAACTACCATTTTGCCACTTAAAATCCGCATTTCGGGTTTACGAGAATTAGATAAAGCATGTAAATCATTGCAAAATCAGAATTTTCTGACACATAGCACTTTATCATGATGCAAACAGCACTCACACAAATTTTCATCTAATAAGAACATAATTATCATCATAAACTATCAAAAATCCTTCATTTTCCTTCATAAAAATGATCATATCGTGTTTTTACGTAACCCAAGACGCCTTGAATGACTTCATAACTAGCAAGTGGAGCCTCCAGTGCTCTCAATCCAATGCTGAACTTCAATCTTTAGCATCTCCATCAATCTCCACCACCATTTCCTTCATTCTCCTTCCCCAATTCCTTCTTTAAGAGAGTACACATGAACAACCCATAGAGAAGCTGAGAGAGAGGGAGGAGAGAGAAAGACTAGAATCTGTTCTCTTCATCCATGCAGCCATTCCACGCTCGAAGGGTGGCGATAGCATCAACCAAGAGGGAGAAGGTCCCCCCTATTTTTGGTTCTATAGGTTGTTTGCAACTAGGAATCATGATCATGGGAGAAGGAGGCGCATTTTTTAGTGCCATGCTGTTGCCATTTCCTCATGCTTTGCTCCACGAAATGTTGCATCTTTTGATCATAAAATTTGGGGGGGTTAAAATCACAAAAGGGCAACCCCCCTTTTGGCCAAGGTTTGGTCCACCTCTTCATATCTTGCCCATTTTGTGGCCTCTGTCTTGTCCGAACTCCGATTCGAGCTCCGAAAAATCTTGGGAATCCGGCTTGACATCCCTCACTGAATGGCAGCTCCTAGTGTCCCGCATGGAAAATGAAAAAATTATCAAAAATCCACAAGTGTCGCTCGGGCACGTTTTAAAATTCGTCTTTCACTTGGTGCTTAAAATCGTCCTAGCTGGAGACGTCGCCTTCGATGTTAAATATTTTTCCCCTAAATTTCAGATTTTTTGGCAAATTTTAGGCATATCCTGGGCTCAAAACTCTGCTCTCAACCTTGCGCTAATTGTGGTAGGTTCAACCATGATGCCATGCGTTGTATACTACCTCAGAGGCTCTCGTACCCAGAGCCTTAGGGTCAATCCTACCTTGAGAACATGCTACCGAACATCCTTGGAAGGGGAGTCCCACTAGCTCTCATGGCACCTAATGATGCTAAGCCATCCATGCCTAGGATGGAAATATATCGTACAAGTATCCCTAGACCACCTGGACCCTACCCACCCACCAAGTGATACTTGAGTCCACTATGTGGATGCGCCTTATGCAAACCAATACATGTCATAGGATGAGGAAGGCAACGCTATCCTTATGGACTACCGACCAATACCTTGGACGACATTAGGTAGGGGGAGAGGCAAAGGCCTAGGGGCTTAGACCCAAGAGCCAAGGAGGGAGGAAGCAAATAAAGACAAGATAGATGTGGGATGCGCTGAGTGTGGAATCACTCATCTCTATGTCAATTGCCCTAGGACAAGGTCATCCTCTATTTTGGCAAATGAGCCATTAGTTCCATTGGGGTTGTTTGGTGTCGAGACACTCAATGGGAAGGCCACACCTATCCCATTGAATATCATGACCCACGCAAAAATGAAGCAGGCTGGCATATCATTGCCAGGGCTTAGCAACCTTGACACAACCTCAGTTGGAAAGAAGACCTAGAGATGAAGGAAGAAAAGACCAAATGCTAAGGTTACCCTCAAAACTGAAAGTGCCATAACTCTGCTGGTTGTAGAAGGAAGGCATTGACACAGAGGAAGAAAAGTCGGCCCCATAGATGGTTGAAAAGGGAAGTGCTAAGGGGAAGTACCCCAAACCAAAGCGCCAACTTGAAGCCATAAAGAAGGTGAAAGAGTGGGTGAAGGAGGCCCAGGAGCACCTAAAGGACGTTGAACCCATATAAGGACAAGATACATGATCTCTCAAGTATAAGCATGCCGATCTCTCTCCCACAGCCAAAATCAAGGGAGGCAATGGCACTAGAAGCAGGGCCATCTAGACAAAGCCTAAATGCTCCAGCCAACAAACTAATCAAGGACATTGGCTGAGAACCGCAAAATTAGGAGAAAGGCAAGCTGCTAGCAACCAGCTTAGGCAACCTACTTAGGCAACATCCAATGCTATGGCAGGAACTAAAACAGTGGGTTGAGGAATCAGACGAGCGAGTCACCCCACTGACTTGCCCGAGCATGACATAGGGAAATGGTCCAAAGTGCATTATTTGAACTTGAAGTACAATTGGGCTTTAATCCTTGACCAACAAGAAGAGAAATGCCAGAACCTAGATAACAATGAGCAACTAGACCAGGATAGCTCAGATGAACTACTGCTCCTTCAGCGATGAGAGCGAAAAGAAAATCGATACCTTCGAATACGACAGTGGGGGACGTGTTATCGAACAAATATGAGTAGACCCCAAACCATGCAAGGAGAGTGCCCTTAGAGTAGAGAAAGGAGTCAGATACAAGGATTTCTATAGAATTAGGTTGGAGCACATAGGATCAATTGACTATGAGCAGGTAGGCCTAGCCTAACCAAGCAATGCTCCGCTACTGCGAATGGACTCACCCTCTAAGCTATGACCACCCAAAGAAAGCCCCTCTTTCTAGGGCAGACAGAGAGTTCGATTCTGAATCGAAAATCCGCTCAAATACTGACCCTGAAATACCTTAACCTCCCAAGACTAGACGCACCAAGGGGGACGTACCCATCCACCTAAGACATTGACTGTTAAGGGAGAAATAACAAAAGCTACCTAAAGATACGTAGACAGAAGAATAGAGAAAACCACAAGACCTGCCGAAATGATTCACAAACTTCAAAAGGTGTGATAGGATGGTGATCTTGTTGGGATCAAAATGACAGGGGCAAACAAGAGCGAACCAATCAAGGGACCTGCCCAAGGTCAAAGAGGTCAATTTAGCCATGAAAGGGGAGACCCCATGACCTGTCTTCATAGCTGATGACCTGGCCGAGCAAGTTGAAGCAAGTCTCATTACTCTCTTGCAGGAGTGTATAGACGTCTTTGTTTGGTCCCTAGAAGAGCTCAAAGGGGTAGACTCAAGTCGACTTGACTTGGCTAGTTGGACTCTAGTTCTTCCAGCTTTCCCATATGCCTTTATAGTTTCTCCTTTAAAGCCTTGAAATATTATTTCCTCTTCAGGATAGAATCTGGGCTTTCTTCTTCCTGAGCCAATCCATTCCCAAAATGCAATCATAGCATCCTAATGGTAGAATTCAAAATTCCACTTCAGTTATATGGCTTTCTAACTCAAATTGACGTTTCCCTACAGTTTCCATTCAGGCAATTTCCTTCCCACTAGTCAATTCTACTATTATTTTCCTTCTCCCCCTGGATTCTAAATTCAATCTTTTGACTATATTGGGTGCAAGAAAGGAATGTGCGCTACCACAATCAAATAAGATTATAAACAAGGTCCCCTTGTAAGTAGCTAGAGATTGAATTACTGAACATTGGTGGTCTGCTCCTTTCCTTTCCATGGCAGCATGAATGGATCCTCTTTCAATTTCTTCATCTAACATATTCCTTGGACTTTCCAATCATGGTATTTACCTAGGCATTAGCTATTCTTCTAAGTCCATGGCCTAGGTTTTTGTGGGCATTCTCTCGGCCTCTTCCACCAACTGCATTGGGCTAGGATTTTGAGGATGATTAGGACAATTTTCCCTTAGGTTTCCAGCCCTTCCACAGTAGTAGCATTGCTTGATTCCCATCCCATTTGGTCCTTGGGTAATTGCATTAGCTCTATCATTTCTTCTGGCATTGGCTATATTGATACCACAGTTTCGGTAGGTAGCCCCTTCCATAGTTGTTTATTGGATGGTTCCTTTGGCCATTTCGAGCAATTTCCTTGGCCATAGGTTTTACTCACATAAGAGCATATTCGAGAGTTGTTGGTCTCATTGATTCAAGATGAGTGTCCAAAGGTGGATTTATTCCTTCACAAAATGTTGCAATCTACTAAGGCGTTTTCATTGGGGGTGCATATTTGCGTAGACTCACAATCTTAGAGTAGTATCCTTCCAAGGTAAGGCTTAGTTGTTATAAGTTGTAGAACTCATATATCTTGATTGATTCAAAAGATGGGGGAAGATAACGTCCTTTCACAGCTTCTTTGATCTCGTTTCAAGTTTTGGAAGCTTTTGTTACCCCTTTATCTCGGAAAAACCATTTCCACCAAAGCTTAGCTTTGCCAGTAAGATGAAGAGGAGGAGTCATGGAGTGATTTGAACCAGTACTTTCACTGGCTGGGAAATAGTTGTCCAAAAACTCAATCCAAGCTTTTGCATCTTGATCCACCTTGGGTCCTTCACCCCTAAACCTAAGTGTTGGTGTCTACTTGAGAAGAAACTTCTTCTCTTGGAGTTCCTTGTATATTTCATCAATTCACACCCATTCGAGATCCTGATTATCTCTGTAACTTCTTTGTTACAAAATGAGGTGGTTTGGCCTTCGTCTCTATGGATCGATAAGATTTTTGGGAGATTAGGATACCTAGAAACTTATAATTTTTTGAATTTACACTCCTGGTATAAGGGTTATCCTATCAAGAGAGATAACCTTTGTATATTGGTCATACACCCAATGATGTAGGGTCATTGGCTCCCCATTAATTTTCACAGTATAAGAACATCAAACTACTTTTAGTTCTTCAAGCCATTTCAACAACTTGAGATGCACTTTCATATCTTCATATACAAAGTTGAGTCTAAGTACAAGTAAGGGTCATCCCTTTCCTAGATTTGGGCTCAAGTTTTAGCCCCTTCATAAGATTAAATTACAACTCCATAAATGAGCTTTCTCTAAGATCGCCATTACGCTTTCTCTTAATCCTAACATGTTTGACTGGCAAGCAGTGGAGTACATAATCTCAAAAATCACTCGCATAAAGCGTACTTCATCATCAACTTGTCAAAGTAACTCAACTATCATCATAAGCTCATAACTCACATTCTTCAATAATAATAATACTTTATATTTATGAAAATTGTTTACAAAGATATATTGATCATACTATGATCTACCAATATATCATCTCATGGATCCTTTCCTCATGAAAAGTATCAGGCTCTATATTCTCATACATTGGTGGATTCTCATGTACATGGAAAACGACATAATATGGTGGCTCTTAGGGATAACCAAAACATCCCGTACAAAAATAAGGCCTTCTTGGTACTACAACAACCCTCTTGGATGGTACTATTTGTAGTGTTTTTCTGATGTACCCACAAGGTTTTAGATACATGCTCATCCCCAATGTCTAATAACCATTCAACAAAGGCATTGAACAAAAGGTATATCTTAACAATCCTTAATTGTTCAGCCCATCGAATCCTCCATAGCTCATAATGAAGAAGGATGTTATGCCCACAATATATCTCCATATGTGACCTATTCCTTGGCCAGAAATCCCTCATGCACCATGAGTTAAGATAAGGTTGCAATACAATTGGAGGAATAAAGATAATCTCCATTATCTCAAATATAGCCTCACGGTATGAGAATTTATTTGACCCTAAGACTACTTGATACATGATGGAAAAAATATACTGCAAACATGTAGCTTTCTTATCACTAAGTTCTTGGTAAGCACAATGTGTATGCTAGTGTTAGTGCAAGATAATCAACAACAATTTTCTTCAAACAAGTGTAGTTATTTTATTAATTCCTTTTCTACGTTGACTACTTAACCTTACATTGAAATATCTTTAGAAAGCTAGGCTCTTTTGAAAGCTAGGCTCTTTTGAAACCTAGGCTATGATACCACATGTGGGTTGCCTCCTCCAACAGACCCAAAGGAGTCCTCCTAGTAGTTGATTGAAATTCATATCCATATACATCACCATCTAGTCTTCCCATGGGAAACCTTGGACCTGGTTGAATATGGGAAACACAGTTCTACTTCATAGGGGAAGCATGGAGAAGTCACCCCTAACAGCAATCTAGCGCCCACCTAAGAAAGACCACTTTGTAATCAATCAAAGGTAGAAGTGAGGTTAACATTGCACTTGGTTCAAAGAGAGTGAGAGATGGGGGAGAGTGTAACTCGATCCCCCTACCCCCATAAGGTGAAATCCTAGCTCCAGTCCCCCTAAAACGGCACTAAAAGCGGAGCTAAGGGCCAAGGAAGACAACAAAGAACAGTTGCAAAAAAGACTCGACGAAGAGAACTAGGAGCTAGTTGCAATGCAAAGGGAATACAAACTCCTGGTTCTACAGAAGGCGGAGCTTGAAGCATAGGTGAGAAAACTCCAAGAGGGCATGGAAGAGCTTTCCGTGTTGGAAGAAGAGAGAGGACAACAACAAGAGGAATAGAAAAAAGAGAGGGAAGAAGCAGAGTGTGGAATGCAGATACAAAGGGAAGAAGAAGCAAGACTGGAAAGGGAAATCGGGCACCTCTGACAGAAGAAAAGGAGGAACTTGTACAAAAATGGAATAGGCAGGAGCCGATGATAGTGATTGTGTCACAAAGTCAAAGCGAAGGTTTAAAAGAGATGAAGAAGAAGGCAAGAGAATGGGAGACCAAGAGCGAAAGGAAAGTGAAGAATCTAGTGAGCCACTTGGCCCTTATAGAGGGAATCCGAATACTAATAGAAATCAGGGCAGTGCCGCTGAAGCTAGGCTCAAAGTCCAAAAACATGCCTTCCTCCTCAGCACGATATTAGACATCACACTCTGTGAGGAGGAGGAGGCAGTTGAGGTGCTGAAAAGAAAACTTGAAATAGCCCACAAGGCAATAAAACGAGGGCTATGCTCCCAAGCCCAAGACACAAATCTCAACCCAAGTGGGCAAGATCAGTGAGATAGAATTTGTTGGGAGTAGGCTTGATGCTGGAGGAGGTTGACGCATTGGGACTCCACGAAGAACAATTGCAGGAGGTAGGAGCTGGGTCAAGCCATGAAGGAGAAAAACTAGATGAGGAGTGTGTCCCACCACCTCTCTCACCACAAGTAGAGCCCCCTCAAGAACAAGATGTCACAGCAGGAAGGAAGGTAGAAGAAAAAAAGAACAGGGCTAGAATGTTGGATCAAGCACACAAAAGAGCTCGAGCACAATCGCTTGTAAGTTCCACAACCACCCATCCCACTAAAAAGGGACTGCTTACCCATGAATTGGAATATGGAGCTATCGCTATGGGAGCAATGGGAAAATCACTATCAACCCTTTAATTTCACCTTTCAATACCCAGCAGCCTTGAGTAAAGTACTATCCACTGAAGCGATAACGGAAGTAATCGCCATGGGAAGAAGGCTTAGGGATCGATGGGTTGCTACAAGAGAGAAAAATCCAATGGCTTGGGGGATAGAATCCCCAGATTATTGATAAAACAAGATTGAGGAGGTAGCCCATACAGTGAAAGGCTACGAATCCCAACCTAAGTGGAGGAGAAGAGTTTGGAATGACAACGTGGGCATGTGGATGTTGTTTTGTGGCTCCCTACCCTTCAACTGAAATGACTTGACCTATCTACCATATCCTTGGAGTGTTGGAGTCGATTTTGACCTTGACATCCATGGCCAATATGACTTCCTAAAGATTGGAGCCCCAAGAGGAACACCAAGGAAAAGGGAATTCTCTTGCAAGAAAATCTATCTTGTAACATCAACAAGATTTTTTATTAGGTTTTATATGATCACAATGAAGAAAAGAACACCAGGCACAACAAATCTTCATGCAACATCATGTAGATCTCCCACGGATTTGATAGAATCAACCATATTCTTCAATATCTTCACAAAATCCATCAATAAAACAAAGAAAGCAAAGGAATACACCATCTTTGAATGGAAATACATCACATAGTACTCATCTTCAATATCTTCATAGTCTTTCCTCTCAATCTCTCATATACAATCACTCTGTTTTCATAGATTTGACTATCTCTGACTCTCTCTCTCTCTCTCCATCAATAGTACATCATATCCTCACTACAATCTCTCATAATCACTTTTAATAATCCTTCTTAGGTCGTGGATACCCCTCCCAAGAGGTGTGTCTAATATGAAGAGTCACTAGAGCCACTACAGTGTCCTTTCATAGCTCACCACTGTCACTTCACTTCAGTCTTTACTTGAGTCTTCAGCAGCTACTTCTTTCACTTGTTTTAGCTCTTTTGCACTTGTATTCACCTCTTTCCAATTCTAGAAAACTTTCCCAAGCTACACATACATTCTACAGAACACCTACAGAAGCATATAGAAGGTCTACAGAACAATCACAGTACAGTACCAGAACAGCTACAATACAGTTACAGTACAGTACCAGAACAGCTACAGAACAGAGATAGAAGATCTACAGAAGATCTACAGAAGGTTACCGAAGGTCATCAAAAGCTCATAACTCATACTCAAACCATTCCAAACTCTCAAAAACTATTCAATAAGCTTTCACAAGATCTCAATCTTCATCAATCATCAATCCATGCTTCATACAGAAGACAATCAGAACAAAACAGAAGCTATACAGAAGGTTTACAGAACAATCAGAACCTATCAGAACATCACAGAACCTCATATCTCCACTGAAAATCATCATGAACTTCCAAAACATAATCAATATCATCCAAAACACTCTCAAACCACTTCCAAACCAATCAATCATCTCATAAAATCAACCATTCAGCTCTCAAAAACAACAAAAATCAGCCAAAAAATAGATCATTTCAACATTCAACATATCCCCACACTTAATAAGGAAGCGTCCTCGCGACCCAGGAAAAAGGGAATACAAGTTCATTCAAAAGCTCAACTTGATCTTCAATATCTCTTCAAAAACAGTCCATCCAACCACGACTCTAACTTATAACCTGTATCTGATATAAAAATACAACGAAAGGAAAACCCTTTATACATTAACACTTCTTATCAAACTGGAAAGCACAACAAACTTATAAAGAATATAAGAGGTTTCTTCTTCTTCATCATCATCAGCATCTTCAACTATCCAACCACGACCCCATCACCACAATTCTCCAAAAATGTAGCTCGCACGAAAGCCAATCAAATAGGCAACCACCACGATCTTATTACATAAATTAATCCACAACACAAACACTACACACAACACAACCATCTGAATGACTCCTCCAAAAAGAGAGATTTATCATTAAAAATCATCCACCATACATTGGAAAAGGTATCAATGAAGATGATCCCTTTTGAAAGATTGGTGATTTCGAAAACGATCCATGGATAAATATTTATCTACAAATGTCTTGGGAGGATTCTGAAAAAACTGAAGGTAGTACATCCTTTCCAACAAGACAAGGTATCTGCTAGGCAAACAAAGGGCATGAAAGTATAATACATCCAGTTGCTGGGAATCAATGCTCACATTGACATTCATGCACAACTTTGGAATAGGCTTTGAATCATTATGAGAATGCCTATGCATATACGCCAGGTACCAAGCAAAATGAGCTTTCAATCTCACCGAAGGATCCAGAGACTGTGAATATTGGTGAGCAAAATGAATATAGTTTTGGTATGCTTGACTGGCAGTTATCCAATCTCCTGGAATTATTGGCCAGTTTATTTGAGGTCTTGTAACAGAATCATTCGAGCTCCATCCCCTTCTTCTGGAAATCTGATGATCAAACCCGTCATAGTCACTAACCAACTGAGGTGGTTAAGAGATAGAAGTGGCAGGAGATGGAAGTGGAATAAGGAAAAGTGGATGAAGAGATGGATAGGCAAAATCATAAAAGGAAGAATAATTTAATGAAGGAGTGGCTGAAAATTGTAGGGAATCACTTAGGAAGGGTGTTAACTGATAAATAGGAAAGGTAGAAGGTACATGAATGGATGGAGAAGGACATGGTGGAGAAGGGGAAAATACTCTATCCTCGATAAAAGAACAGTATGTAAATATGGGAATTTAAGGAAAAGATTGAGGTTGGAAAAGAAGGGATAAAATGGTTGTGGAATTGGTTTGATAGAGGGAAAGATATATATCATAACGGTGAGCCATTTGTTGGTAATACAGTAGGGTAGGAACAGAAGGACCTAAGATAGATCTTCTCTGATAGGCATAAAAAAAGGTAGAATCAAATGGATTTTGTTTGGAAAGATAAGCTAAGAGATCCACCCTCAGTTGGTTAGTGCTCTGGACATAGGTAGGGGCTGTGTTCTGTCTTTGATTTAGGACCACAGAATCAATCATGGAATGCCAGGAATTATCAGGGCAAGTAGCCACTTTGGAGGAGTAACTCTGAAACATGTCATCTATTCGCAACTCCAAATGGTTGACATACAAAACAACTTGTAAAACCACGTCTCCCACATACCAAGCCATATCCACTTCATCTGGAATCAACAAGTCTCCTCGTAGATACATATATGACATCAACATGGTATCGGTCGTGATAGAATCTTCAAACACCATACGGACCACCTCTGTCAGCAACTCAGGAGACCAAACCCCACTCCAACCATCCTCTGGAAGAGGAAGATCCATCGTGGAAAGCTTCATGTAGAAGGCGAACTTCTGTAATTGATAGTGGACAAAGAAAGAATGGTCCGGAGGAACATATTCATGGAATTGCTCAAATGTAGACCATAACAAGTCCATACGAGATTGCAATCTTTCCACCTTATCTTGGAAGACAGGACACAAGGTAGCCTCTCTCTGAAGAGCTGCCAAGTCCTGCTGTGAGAGAGAAGAAATCAAGGGAACATGAGGGCTTGGAGGAACAGACCGTGACTTTGCCAGTTGATCTTGCACAACTGCTTGATTTAGGAAGCTTGTGATTCCACTGTGTCATTAGCAGTCTGTAAGGCTGAAAGTTTGACATCTAAGAGAGTTTGGAAATCTTGCGCTTCTTTGGACATCCTCTCCTTCTCCTTTGAGAGGCTAGTAACCTCTGATTGAGCCCCTATTAACTGAATCTTCAAAGAAGATATCTCATCTCTTTGGGTTCCAATCAGTTGGGTTTGTTGCTCCATCTGCTTAAAAAAATCTGCTAGGGTATCCTTAGCAGAGGCTAACTCGGATGTTTCCTTATGCAACTTGTCCTTAGACTGCATCAGTTCTTCATAAAAGGAAGCGTACAGCTATTGAACACAGGCTGTCACTGACAGTTCAATGGAACTCTGAATGTCTTTACATAGGAAAGGAATGGCATCTCCCGAGATTAGACTGTTTAGTGAGGGGACTGATATATCCAACGAACCTTCTCGATGTGCTCTGAACAGGTTATTACATGTGAGATAACCAGGGAGATCACTGCCAGAGGTAGCAGGAATGGGCATGGAAGGAAGAACTGAAGGAGCTTTATCTGCTACCCGCTTCAAGCATTTGCGCTGTATGACCAGGGGAGGCGGAGAATCCAAATCCTCTATATCAATTGGTTCTGACTCATCTGAAGGTGGAGGAGGAGGAGATACTGGATGAGATGGAGGAGGTGGAGGCACACTCTTCTGTAAACCTAAGTAGGTCAAGAAGGCAGACAAGTACGATCCATAGGTGACCTTGGTAACATTGCCCCTAGTGACTTTGACGAAATGTTGATCCATCTTAGTGAGTAGGTAAGTGCTCCAATCAATAGCTATTCCTTTTAACACCATCCTTAAAGCTGTAAAGAGCTCTTTGGACAAGTAATGGGATGGCGTTTTTGCAGGCATAAACCTGTCTTAGAGAAACTGACAGACCAACTTCCACACAGGATCAGTGATCATGGAAAAGGAAACTCCTGAAGAGTTGATCACCTTCTTAATATCCAGAATTTCCATGGTCTGTTTTTGTAACAGCTTCAAAATCTCTTCATTAGAGAAAAGCTGGCGAGTTGTAACAAAGGGTTCACCTTTGGAGGGAAAATAAAGAGCCTTCCCAAGACCTCGAGGTGTCAAAGTCATGGAAGTTCCCTGGACCAATCCCGACTTCTTACTGTAGGAGGCCAGAAACTCGTCACACATCGATGGATCCTCTGGAAGCAATGGAAAGGAGGCAACCACGAAAGGTGTGAGTCCTGCCTTCGTGAGAGGCTCAAAAGTGAGTAGGAAAGAGTAATCCCTACTGACTAGTGGGACATACTGGATAGGGGGAGGAGCGTGAGGCGCCATTCAGATGGTTACACACACACCACAAACACAGACAAACCAAAAGAATGCCTACAAAGCAACAAACAAAAACCAAGGATAAGATATCAACCAAAACGGTAAAACGTGACACGATCAACTATCCCCAAGCAAACCACACCCTAGAAAAAATTCGACATGACCTCTAGACATATGCGACCGAAAGCTTCATGCTATGCAACATGCAAACACCCAAATCCCCGTATCAGGCAATAAAGAAAAAAACTACACACCGTACCCTTAACCATAACAAAGAAACTAAACCAAAACATAACAACAACCCACACATATCAGGACCACAACTTTGATAATCAGGTTTGACCATGGGGACAACTCCGAAGACTTCGCATACCCATCCCACGAAACGAGTTCATTAAAAAGGGGAAACAAGTGCAGTGAGGGGGAAATTAATTTAATGAAAGGTTCATTTTAATAAATTATTAAGAAATGGGTGAATTTTTATTAAGTGATAAACCTTATCAAGAAAACGGCAGTTCCTTCTTAAAATTTTAATTACCAAGTATTAGGTTAAAGCGGTGCTTTAATCCGAATCCCGGACTTCAATACCCACACTAGGTCTCTAAATGCAAGTTCATTTATTAAAAGTAAGGTGATGTGGAGTGCTTTTTTGCCAGCGCGTGCTCTTGTGACGGTTGGTTAATTTTAATTAAAAATATTAAAGTGCCTCTTAAGCGCACTTAGCGCGTGCTAAGTGAACGACAGGTTAATTTTTAGTAAAAAATGGTGCGTTTAGCGCGAATGCACGTGCCATGGTGGTGTGTAGGGTTCATTTTAATAATTAACCGTGGATTGTGGGGTAGCGAAAAAAAAATAAAAAATATAAAAGGAAAAAATACGTGGTAGTGGGTGTATGTGAATGCAATGAATGTGCTCTTCTCAATCCCAAAAGGTATCTGGATTTTGCTAGAATTTTCAGTTTATGATTTGAATGAAAGACGATTGTTTTTTTTTTAAAATAATGAATTTAGGATTTAATGAAGTATTTTTACAACTTAGAAAATATGCCAAAAATAAGTAAAAGTGTTAATGGAATTTTTAGGAATTTTTCTGCAATTAATTTGAAATTTTTTACCATTTTTAATGAATTTTTTTGGGTATTTTTTAAAAGAATTTTTAATTTTAAAATGGTCTAAATTTTATTTCTTTCTGAAATTTTAGTTTAGAAAAATGTGGCAATTTAGTGCAGAAATATTGGGAATTTTTCAAGATTTTTCTGTAATTTTTTTGTGAGTTTTAAGTGTTTTTTAATTTTTTTAAAATGTTCAATGTAGTTTAAAGGTTTTCGGGTTTTGGAAGTAAAAATCCGGGAATATACCCGGGAATAGGCTGCGTGTCAGCTGCATGTGAACAGCCGGCTGCATACCACCTCACGGATCACCTAACGCGCATCCTCGCACGTGAACATCCGCGAACGGACTCCCGCACATGCACACGAGCAATCAAATGAACAGCCATGCGTGTACATACCCTTGTGTGGGTGAGAATGGACGGAGAATGGTGACTGCAGGTTGCTGCGTGGTTCAGGAATTGCTGCTGGTGCTGCTGGATTCGGCGGTTTCTGTCGGTGGGAACAAGGGCGTGTGGAGGGGTTTCGATGGTGGGGTTTCTGCGGGGGGTGAGGTTCTGCTGGTCTGCGGGGGAACAGTGGCTTGGAGGGGTTTCTGCGGTTCTACGGGTTTCTAGGGGGAGAACAGGGGCTTCTGTGGGGGTGGGGTGGTTTGGTGGTGGGACTGGGGGCTTGGGTGGGGGTGGTGGGTTTGTATGTAACTGTGGGGAAAGGGGGGCTTAGGTGGGGGTTGTGGGTGTGTGTGAGTGTAGGGTGATGGTGGGACAGGGGGGAAGGGGGGGTTATGTGTGGGTAGGGAATAGGTGTGACTGTGGGGGGGGAAAGGGGGCTTTGATGGGGGGGTGGGGGTGGGAATGTGTTTGTGGTGGGGGAAGGAGGGCTTGCAGGGAGGTGGGAAGGGTGGGGTGGGTGACAGGGCATGTGGAGGAGGCCACAGCGAGAAGAGCGTGCAGGAGGGCTCCACGTGGCGGCTTCCACGGCATAGGGCAGCGGGCATTACGGGCCACCGGGCGCGGGCGTAGTCGGCGGGGAGGACGTCACGGCGGCCAGGGCGCCATCGACTGCAGAGGGCGACGGGGCGGCGTGGAAGGGAGGGCGGCCACAGACGACCGGCGGCGACGGGTAGCAAAGACCAGGGCGCCACGAGCAGAGGCGTTGGCGGCATCCAGGGCACGGGCACAGGGCGCAGGGCAGATGGCGTGGAGGAGAGGAGGGAGGGAGGAGAGGAGGAGGGCAGGCGGGAGAGGAGGGAGGGAGGAGAAGAGGATGAGAGGGAGAAGGAGGGGAGGAGGAGGAAGATGGAGGGTAAAGAAGAAAAGATGGAGGTGGAGAAGATGGAGGGGGGAAGCACGCAGGGAGGGGAGAAGGAGAGAGGTAGTTGGGGGGGGGAGGGGTCAGGGAGAGAGAAGGGTGTGGGGGATAGGGAAGGGTGTGGGGGGGGTGGAAAGGGTGGGAGGGCCCATGGGATGGGGGGTGGGCATAGGGGAATGGGCAGGGGCCCATGGGAGGTGCCCGGGGGAAAGGGTAGGGGAAAGGGTGGGGGGTTGGCCATGGGAGTGCCCATGGGAAAGAATGGGCGGAGGGGCCATAAAAGAGAGGCGTATCCGCGTCCCGCGCACGTGCGCGGTGCAGGGTAAAAAAATTTACCGTGACGGGATCGAAATAGTGTCGGGATGGTGGTACGGGTCACGCGGATGTGACCAGGGCGCATGGAGACGCGTGAAATTGAAAACGGGCGCATTCACGCGCGGGACGTGTCGCACGAAAACAAATAAAAATAAAGAAAAATGAATATCGCCCAATCCGGTCATTTTAAAAAAAAGTTGTAAAAACAAAAAGTGGGCAGGACGGCAGGGGGAAGACAGGGGAAATGTGCAACGGGGAAGACAGGGGAAAGACAGGGGGTTCACATGCAAAAAATACAAAAAATGGGTCAAAAAACGCAATTAAAAATTAATATCGGAAGATCCGCGTAGCGGAATGAGGTTCAGGAAAAAGGAAAAATATGCAGAAAGACGTGCCCGACAATCCTATCACATCAAAACATAGTTCCGACTGAGATAAGATGCGTTCACGTGGAAAAAATCCAAAAAACAGACCTGAAAATGGAATCAAAAATTAATATTGGACGAACCGCTCGCCGGAATGTCATGCAGTAAAAAGGAAAAATGTCCGCAGGAAGGGGTGGCATAGGGTTGTCATGTAAGAATGCAGTTCGGGCTGAAGTAGGAGGGGTTCTCATGTGAAAAACACCAAAAATACGTCCGAAAACACATTGAAAAATTAATAATAAAAAATCCAAAAGTCGAAAGAGGGTGGAGGAAAAAGGAAAAAGGTGGGGCAAGGCACGGTGGACACAGCTGTCAAATCAAATTGGAATTCCGATGCAAACAGGGCAGGTTCACATGGAAAAATGTCAAAAAGACGCACGAAAGTCTCGAAAACTCGCAAAATTAATATTGGACAAACCGTGCATCAAAATGACAAGGAGTAAAAAGGAAAAATATTAGGGAGGAATTTGTTGTCAGGGCTATCATGTCAGATCATGGTTGCGAAGCAAGCAAAGCACGTTCACATGGAAAACGGGCTAATGTGCGCAAAATGCTTCAAAAATTAATAACTCGAGAACCGTGCATCAGAACAGGGGTAGGTAAAAAGGAAAAATTGTCAATTCATAGGGAGGAACAGGGCTGTAAAGCCAGACTGGAAGTTTGCTGAATGTAGGGTACGTGCACTTGGCAGGACAACAAATCAGGGAATAAAGGAAAACTGCAAGGGAACAGCCCCGAGGGTGGGTGGAACATAAATGGGTGGTTGGGAAGGGACCCCATCAGGGTAAAAGCAAGGCATGGAATCGAGGCATGAGTAGGTTGAGGTATATGCAAAAGGGTATGCAATGTAGACGCGCAGGGACGCGTCCCCACACTTAAAACCTTAACAGATAGGGTTAACCAAGCAACAGGGACCTAGGACCACGCAACAGACCAGCCGCTAATGTCCCCACACTTAAAACATGAACGTCACTAAGAAACAGAAGGTGTAGGGTTAGAAAAACTTGGCCCATGTTGGTAAGGATCAAGGTTGATTGTCGATGGCACTTCCACTGTCGTTGTCGGCTGCAGGAGGTACCAAGGCATCTTCACAGCACTCGTCCTTTGTGGCAGGGACCATGCGACAGCACCCAGGGAGGTAGCTGGTTGAAAGAATCGCAGAAAATTTGTCGATGGCAAGGGATATTGCACTCAACTCACAATCACTCAAATGGAATGAAAGAACAGTCACTCGCCCCATGACTAATGTCACTCGAGAAAGAATGATTGAAACCCATATCTCGTACCCGGTTTAGAAATCAACAAGGGGGATGGTGCGAGGGAGTATGCCAGGGTGCACAGCTAATGGTGCATTAGTGCGCCCAACCCGTTTGGATAAGTGCAAGGAGGAAGGCAAGGGAGCCTTACAGTGCAGTGTACAGAACAGGGTGATGTGTCTTGTGATGACGGCAGAGACCGATCCCGTGGGTGCATAGGGAAACAGGAACATACCTGACTCCAAGTGTCGTAACGTCCCTCAATCTCACCTCTCGGTAATTGATTGAAGAAACTCCAATCACACTCAGCCCACCCTCTGTCTCACGCTCGGCTGATAGATACAGGAGAGCAGCCCTTTCCTGAAACCCATTGATGTAATCCTCACGGTCACTTGTGCAAAGGTTGTATGCCTTGTGCGCATTTGTTGGTGTAACTATGCATCCCGCCTTGTGCCGGCATACGGTGCAAGAAGGAAGGCTAGGAAGCCTTATGGTGCATTGCACAGAAACAGATCGTGCTTTGTGCATTGAGAGGCCCATCCCCTTGCATGCAACACTTCATTCACACTTCTCACCTCGCATTTGATTTGAAGGGAAAAGACTGGTCACTCGCCCCACCCTCTGTCTCACTCTCTGTTGATAGTTACAGAGGGCAACCCATACTCACTTCCCCATCCGGTTAGGATGAAAGCTCGCATCACTCAAGGAGTTGTCGATGAAGATCGCGTCCTCAGTTGTTGAAGAGGCGTACCCAGGGAGGTAGCCATCAAATCGAACATTGTGTTGGATAGGACCATGGCGTCTGCTAGAGGACAGTTAGACGCTCTGCAGAGAGACACATGACACAGCGTACCAAGGGAGGCAGCTTCGAAACTGGATCCTGGGGATATCAATTGATGAATCCACTTTTTGGATTGCTGGGTGTTGCCACCTTTTCCACAGCCATCTTCTCGCCCAAGGGTGTTTGCCACTTTTCTTGGAACGAGACCTGCTATGACAGGGAATTTCTTCTTTTTCTCCCATAACAGTTTTTTTCATTTTTCTTATCTTGTTTTTCTTTTTCTTTTTCTTTTTCTTTTCTTGTTTTCCCCTATTCCCGAGGGTGTTTCCACCTTTTCTCAAAGAATAGGTCGGCATGACAGGGACCGAAGTCCTTTTCTCCCATGACCGATATATTTTTTTTCTTTTTTTTTCTCTTCGAATTAAGCAAGGGAATGGTGGAAATACCATTTGTCAAAACCCACCTCGCCACTGTTGCTGGTGGAAAATAGAGGATAAGAGATCAAGGCTGGAAGGTGGGGTTGAGGGGACAGAGGGTTGCGTCCATCTCATCAGGAGTGGCTGAAGAACGACTATCAGAAGTACCATCATAAGAGTGATAGTGCCACGCCAACGGGGGAAAGGATCAAGTGACCGTGATTGTCAAGATCCCCAAGGAGGGAAGTACTTCTTCAGGCGATATCCATTGATCAGAAAGGGATCATCAAAGCCATCAACGGTCTGCACTTGGACAGAGCCATTAGGGTTGACAACAAGTACCTTATATGGGCCCATCCACCGCTGTTGAAGCTTGCCAGGAAACTTGCCAAATCGTGAATCATAGGCTAGGACCAAATCACCTTCTTTGAACTCCTTGTGCTTGATGAAGCTGTCATGATAAGCCTTATGTCGAGCTTGCGTGGCTTCCATGCACTATAGATCCATCTTGTGAGTTTAGTCTAAACATTCTAGGTGCAGGAGACGGCGTTGCAGTGAATCATCGTCCCTCAAACGCTCTTTGATAGCCACTCTCAAAGAGGGTAATTCCAGTTCAACAGGGAAAACATCTTCTGTACCATACACCAGCTCGAAGGGTGTCTGTCCTATTGCTGCTTTATGGGAGGTTCTATACGCCCAGAGGGCCTCTGTAAGTCGATCATCCCAATCACGACGATGTGCGGCAATTGTTCTTGTCAGAATTGAGTAGAGGATGCGATTCGTGACTTCGACTTGGCCGTTGGCTCTGGGGTAATAAGGAGTGGACTTGCGATGGCGGATCTTATACATCTCTGTCAACTCTTCCATGACTTTATTAATGAAATGAGTGCCTCTGTCACTTACCAGCTCTAAGGGACTGCCAAAACGGGTGATGATATTCTTGTATATGAACAGGGCCACGTTGTTACCATCATTCCGCTTTAGGGCTTTAGCTTCACACCACTTTGTGACATAATCCGTACATACGAGGATGTATATGTTTTGCTTCCTTCTAGTGGGAGGATCGATTGGGCCTACGAAGTCGATGTCCCACTTCTCAAACGACTTCAAAGGAAGGATAGGTTGCAGTGGCATGGCACTTGTCTTCGTGGGTTTCCCCATCCTCTGACAAGCATCACATCGCTTACATTAATCATAGGCATCCTTGTGAATGGTAGGCCACCCGTATCCTGCTAGTAGAGCCTTCCTGGCTGTGGCTTCTCTTGCAAAGTGGCCTCCACACGGCTCGTCATGGAAAGCCTTCAGAACAATCCCAATCTCATCTCCTGCAACACATCTTCTAAGCACTTCATCTTTGCATTTCTTGTACAGTGCACCGTGTAGTAGGGTATAGGGGGCTGATTCCAACATAAGCTTCTTCCTTTCCCGACTAGAAATGTCAGGAGGGTACTGTTGGGTTGCCAGTAGATTGGCAATGTCTGCATACCAAGGAGTTACAATTTCTACTAGAAATAGGGAAGCATCAGGGAGGTCGGGATCATCTTGCTCCTCGTCTGCAGTTTGTGGGATACGCGACAAATGATCAGCCAGAACATGGGAACAACCAGGTTTGGTAATTACCTCAAAGTCAAACTCCTGGAATAGAAGGAGCCATCTCATCATTCGTCGTTTCACGTCCGCTTTGTTCATCAGGAAGGACAGAGCCTCATGATCCACATAAAATTTAAAGTGGATAGATAGGAGGTAGTGGTGGAACTTCTCTAGGGAAAACACCATTACCAAGCATTCCAGCTCTGTCACTGTATAGTTCTGTTCTCTATCAGTGACTTTTCGACTTGTATAATAGATCGGTTGATCCAGCTTCGAGGAGCCCTTTTGGCAGAGAACTGCGCCTAAGCCTTCAATTGATGCATCAGTGTGTACATGGAACTCCTTCGTCCAATCAAGAGATTACAGAATGGATGCCTCAATCAGACATTGCTTCAGAGTGTTGAAGGCTTTGTCACATTCTTCTGTCCAAATAAACTCTGCATCTTTCCTCAGAAGCTTGTGCAAGGAGGTTGCCTTTGTTGCAAAATGAGCTATGAACCTTCTATAGTAACCCACATGGCCTAGGAATCCCCTCAACTGTTTGAGGTTGGTGGTGCTGTCAAAAGGTGCAATCTTTTCGATTTTTGCAGGGTTTGTTGATATCCCTTGTGTAGAGACAATGTGGCCCAACAGAACTCCAGAAGAGACCCCAAAGATGCATTTTGTCAGGGTTGAGGGAAATCCCATACTCCCGGCATCGATCAAAGCATTGTTCCAGGTGTCCCCAGTGTTCACGGATCAAACTATAGACACAGAAGTCATCCAAATATACCTCAATAAAGTCGTGCAGATGATTTTGGAATGCGGCCATCATGACTCGCTGGAAAGTAGCAGGGGCATTGCAGAGTCCAAACGGCATCACTTGGTAAGCATAGATCCCCCATTCTGTGGTGAAGGTTGTTTTGGATTGATCTTCTTCTGCTATCTGCACTTGGTTATATCCACTGAATCCATCTAGAAGGGAATAAAGCTCATGTCCTGCCACTGTGTCCAACAGTTGGTCTGTGAAAGGAATCGGAAAGTGATCCTTCTTCGTCTTGGAATTCAACTTGCGGAAATCCACACATATACGAAGCTTGCCATTCTTCTTGGGTACCACCACGATGGGTGAAACCCATTCACTATTTGCCACTGGATAGATGAACTCGGCTTCCAGAAGCTTCAGCAACTCTGCTTTCACCAATGTAGAATAATTTGGATTCATTCGTCTCTGTCGTTGCCGTACTGGCTTGGCATCAGGATCCAAATCAATATGATGCTGACATATTGTGGGATCAATCCCCTTTAGGTCTTTGTAGGACCACGCAAACACGTCCAAATTCTCTTTCAACAAGTTGTACAAAGTTGACAATTCCTCTTCTGGTAGCCTGCTACCCCCACCTTCAAGTGGCGTTCAGTGCCATCTGCATCCACAAAGGTTAACTGCCTTTCACCTTCTACTTCCCAGATGAAGGTCCCGCGGACTGCTTCTGGATACAGATCCGACTCCTTCAAGGGAGTGGTGTCCTCTTTTGATGTCCCACTAGAACTAACTTCTTCTCTTGGTGGAGACTTAGGTTGCTCCTTGAGATGTTGAAATGGGATTAGAGCCGTTTCGGGTTTGGTTTCACGATTAATTACCTCTTGGCTTGAAGACTCATCTTCTGATGACGCATCCAGGAGCGTCACATAATAGGGACCCTCTGATGCCTGTTGGGTTTGTGAGACTAGTGCTTGTTGGCACGGTGCATCATCATCATCTTTCTTTGGCAAGGATGGGTTAGGACGGCAAGAGCCACTGCTGAAAGACGGCTTGGTCTTCTTAACCCATTTCTTATAAAGATTTTGCATATGAGAAGATCCATTTACCAGACCAAAGGGTACCATCGCCATTCTATCCCACAGCATGAGCTCGTCTGCTTCTAATGCCTCTAGAACTTCTTCTTCATATGTATCCTCTTCGGGTGGGATAGATTATTCTGGCTCACTTTCATAACCTTCTTCTTCCATATCCTCTCCCTCCTCTTCTGTCTCTGTCTCTGTCTTTGTCTCTGTCTCTGTAGGAGCTCTGTAAGAGAAGAGCAGGTTCTCTGTTTCATCTTCTGCCTCTGTCTCTGGCTCTGCTATGGCCATGTAACAGGGAGAGCAGTACATCCATGCTTCTATCTCACTATCAGAAGTGATTTCGGAAATCATTCCTGGTTCAGGCAGGAAGTATTCACCCATTGATAATGGCTTTGCATCATTTGGGAGTCGACTTAGAGTATCCACAGTTAAGGAACGTGCCACTATTTTCTTGGGTAGGATCTGTTTGACAACATCTTCATCTGCTGATGTGCCATCTGTAGCCTCATTAGGAGAGTCAGAAGATAATTCCAAGGAGGTGGATCCATGCCCTTTTTGAGAACCATATAGCTTCAACACCACTTTATTGGGTCCTCTACCCAAGGTCAAGGTTCCTTTGAACCAATCCATCCTTGCTCTGGCTTCAAAAAGCCATGGTCTGCCTAGTAACAGAGGGTAGGATGTACCATAAGAGTTTGGCTTCACCACCAGATAGGTTAGCCAATAATCTTTTCCAACCACTGTAGTCTTCACATATGGGAGAATGTCCAAAGGCTTGATTCTGCTCTAATCCACCAGTCTGATGAGCCATTGGGTTGGTTGCACACCTTGTAGGCCTAGATCCTTCATTGTCACATCCGTCATAATGTTCACTGATGAACCACCATCAATCAGTGCATTTGCAATAAAGCAGCCTTCTATCCACACGCCAGTCTCTAGGGTACCCGGATCTAGGAAGGCATTAGCCACGTCCACTTCTTTTACAGGCTCTGGAGCTTTGTTGGACTTTGTTGCTGTTGAGGGAGCAATCCTTAAGCCACATCTTCTTGTCAATATACTTTTGAACCTTTTTCGACAACTGGGAGACAACATCAATAATTGTCGAAATGTGAGGTTTGGTTTAAAGGTATCTAGATCTCTGACCAGATCGTATTCCTTAATAGGATCCACTGGCTTCTCTAACCGGTTAGGGAATGGGGCAACACCCATTTTCATTTTCCTTCTTTCTTCCAATAGGGCCATCATGGGGACTTCTTCTGCCACTTGTGGCACTTCCTCCTCTTCTATTTCCTGGACCTCTGGTCCTGTCTCTGGAACTGTCTCTGTGACTCTCTGTGGCACTGTGGTGCTCTGTACGGCACTATCAGGCTCTGTTCTGTTCTGTTCTTCTGGTGGAAGATTGAACTTCACTATTCTGGTAGGAGGATTATTTTCTTTCTGGATAGGTGGTTCCTTCTTCTTTTCACGCGTGATGGCAGCAACTTCCAATTCCACTAAATTGGAGGTAGGCTCTTGGGCCTTGGCCAAACTATCAGTAGCACTGTTTTTCACTGGGACTGGGCTTGGACAGTCTTTTGCAGTGTCGCCTTTCGACTGCATAAGGGCTTGTAATCCACTGACCTTCTGGGGTTTGGACAATTTGGTGAAATGTGTCCCTTTTCTCCGCATCTGTAACACTCCACTTCTAATCTCTGACCACCGCCAGACTGTCTTTCTCTGTAACTTTGAGATGGAAATCTTCTGGGTCCGAAACTAGGACCAAACTCTCTAGGCTTGGGTCCAATATCCTGTGTTGTCATTTTGGATTCCAGCAAGTTGAATCTTGCATCTTCTTCCTTTCTTCGCCTATCATGCATCTCCTTCAGAGAGCAAATATCCTCTGTATGGTTCTTCCGCAAAGAGTAGGAACAAAAAGCTCCAGGAATGGTTGGTTTTTGCGTACATTCAGTTGCTAAATGGCCTGCTTGATGACACTTTCCACACCAAGTATTTGACCGCATCACATCTCTTCTTGCTCCTACAACGTTGGATATGCTAGCGGTATTCAGTTTCAGCGTCTGTAGCTGCTCTGTAATCACATCCATCAACTCCTTTTTTATATTTGCAACTGATTTGGATAAATAATCCTTCAAGCTTTCTCCTCCTGAGGTACTGGCAGTAGGGTTTTGAGGAGTCTCTGTAATCACTGCATAAACAGGTTGGGCACAAAGGGATCTCTGTTCTGATTCTGATTCAGAGCTCCTGTTTGAACTGTTGGCTGTTGGCTCCAGTTGGTAGGGTTCCACTGTTGCTGCTGATTTGGCATTGGGGAAATTGGTTGGGACTATTGTTGTTGTGGTTGAACCATCATTTGAGGCATGGATTGTGGCCATTGTGGATTTGGTGCACTGTACTGTAATACTGGGGGCATCTATGGGTAAGGGTAGGGAACTGTCCCTGGGACTACATTTGTTGGATACATCATTCCTGACATTAGAAGAGGTAGGACTCCTCTTCCTAGATTCATCGCCTATCTAGCTTCCACTTCATCGTACAGTCTTGCACCTTCTGTTGCAGCTTGCAGTGTGGCTGGTCTTTACAGCTCCACAAACTTATGGACTTCTGGTTGTAATCCTCTGATAAACACCCCCTTTTGAATGCCATCATCTAGATTATGGTTAGTCCATCTCTTCAGGATGGATTCCATTCGTGAGACATAGGCTTCTACTCTTTCTCTAGAGGACTGACTTAGGTTCATAAATTCCTCTCGCATCCGCTCTTCAAAACCTTCAGGCCTGAATTTAGTGAGGAAGGCTAACTTCAGGTCATCCCATGTGGCAAAAGTTCCTGCTGCTTGTCTCTCATACCACTGAAACGCCGCACCAATATTGCTAACTAAAAGTTCCTGTTGCTTGTCTCTCATACCACTGAAAGTGGCGGGGAATATTGCTAACCAATGCTCAGGGGTTCTTGTATTGTTAGCCACACATGCTACCATAAACTCTGCTACATGAAGATCGGGGTCTTCATTGTACTCTCCCTTAAAAACTGGCAATGGAACTACATTCGCTGGCCTGTCATCAATATTTCCAGGACGGATTTAGCTTAGAAGTGGACCTCCAGCAGGAGGAGGAAGGGCTTGATGTGCCATTGGGACTTCTGTAAAGAGTTCCACAAGGGCGTCAAAGGTGGCTTCTGCTGCGAGCTCGTTCTCATCTTTGATTTTTATTTTCTCTCTTCTCACGTACCTCTGGACTTGTTCTAACGCTTGCCTCTTTATTGCATCATTCATCAGGGGGTTTGGCTCCACTATGTTGTTAGTGCTCCACAGAGGGATAACAGAAGGCTTCAGTCTCTGGAGGACTCTCTTGCCAACATTTCTTCTACTTCTTCCTTTTCAACGTCTCTAAATTCTGCTTTCATGCCACTGCACAGAGGAAGGTATTCGGTTCTGAAGGTGTCAAAATGCATACGTCTGAGCATTGTGGTGGTGCCATCATCATAGTTATGCCAGCTTCTGATGGTTTCAACAGTGTATGTTGTGAAAAACACTCTATCTACCAACTTCTAGTGGGTTGCTAATTGAACAAACAGAAGATTGTCAGAACACCAAGCATCCCATATATCTTGTTGTTGAGCATTTACGAACAAATTTCAACTCTTTTCCTTCTTGTCTTTCTGAACCTCCACAGACCAAGACTCCTGAAGCTTCTTCACAATCTCCCACTTGATGATGTCTGGAAACTTCTCAATGAATGCCAAATCTTCCATGGATGATCATTCTCTCTATTTCTGCTCTTCAGTTTGTTCCCAAACAGTTTGCCACCAAGATGCAAGTTTCTGCTGCTTCAATAGGAAGAGGAAACTGTCCACTACATAGAGCATGCATCATGATGGTGATGTGTTTCTGCCATTGTGGGATGAACTTCTTGTGGAAAGTGGCTTTGATTATGAGAAATTCCAACTCTTCAGTGGAAGAAGGAACTTTACAAACATCCATTGAATTCTTCTCTTCTTGGCAATGCCATTTCCTTCATTTTCAGCCTCTTCTGGTGCTTGTTGATGGCAAGTTTCCCCGGCTGTGCACCAAAAACATGGAGCCCCAAGAGGAACACCAAGGAAAAGGGAATTCTCTTGCAAGAAAATCTATCTTGTAACATCAACAAGATATTTTATTAGGTTTTATATGATCACAATGAAGAAAAGAACACTAGGCACAATAAATCTTCATGCAGCATCATGTAGATCTCCCACGGATTTGATAGAATCAACCTCTTCAATATCTTCACAAAATCCATCAATAGAACAAAGAAAGCAAAGGAATACACCATCTTTGAATGGAAATACATCACATAGTATTCATCTTCAATATCTTCATAGTCTTCTCTCTCAATCTCTCATATACAATCACTCTGTTTTCATAGATTTGACTATCTCTGACTCTCTCTCTCTCTCTCCATCAATAGTACATCATATCCTCACTACAATCTCTCATAATCACTTTTAATAATCCTTCTTAGGTCGTGGATACCCCTCCCAAGAGGTGTTTCTGATATGAAGAGTCACCAGAGCCACTACAGTGTCCTTTCATAGCTCACCACTGTCACTTCACTTCAGTCTTTACTTGAGTCTTCAACAGCTACTTCTTTCACTTGTTTTAGCTCTTTTGCACTTGTATTCACCTCTTTCCAATTCTAGAAAACTTTCCCAAGCTACACATACATTCTACAGAACACCTACAGAAGCATAGAGAAGGTCTACAGAACAATCACAGTACAGTTACAGTACAGTACCAGAACAGCTACAGAATAGAGACAGAACAGAGACAGAAGATCTACAGAAGATCTACAGAAGGTTACAGAAGGTCATCAAAACCTCATAACTCATACTCAAACCATTCCAAACTCTCAAAAACTATTTAATAAGCTTTCACAAGATCTCAATCTTCATCAATCATCAATCCATGCTTCATATAGAAGACAATCAGAACAAAACAGAAGCTATACAAAAGGTTTACAGAACAATCAGAACCTATCAGAACATCACAGAACCTCAAATCTCCACTGAAAATCATCATGAACTTCCAAAACATAATCAATATCATCCAAAACACTCTCAAACCACTTCCAAACCAATCAATCATCTCATAAAATCAACCATTCAGCTCTCAAAAACAACAAAAATCAACCAAAAAATAGGTCATTTCAACACTCAACAAAGATCTACAATATCAACGCCACAAAACTAGAGGAAGCGCTCACCTTCTCAAGACAAGATCTATGGGACTCCATGGCCCATTTCTCGATGGAATGCTCCTCTTGTCTAGATCCCACCTTTATAACAACATGTAATTATATATGATTACTCATTAGGACTCTGCTTAGGCAACCCCCTGCACCAGCAGAGTATCATCTTCCAGTGCTCTTTTTTGATATTAATGTAGGAATAGGTGGGTGCACCATGACTCGACTAATGCTGTGTGCTGCTTTACTTGCATCCTTTTGCATGGCCCTCCTTGAGAACATGAAAAACATCCAATTCACCAACTGTAGCCATCCATTCTTGTCCACCACCCCTCTCCATGTTATAATAGGCCAAAAAGGGTATATGCTAAGTAGGCACTTCGTTAGTAAATCATTAAAGCCCCCAACCTCCGCATCCCATGCCCACGAACCCAAAGAAAGAATCATCCATCTTGTACTACCTCACCAAAGTTAAGAAAATTTTTATTGAAAAAAAAAGAGAGAAGAAAAAGAAATGAGAAGAAACACCACACAAAAACCGCAAGTTGCACATAGATCATAGTCGCTGCACCTAGGGGTTCTCAAGTTAGGTGCGGCTCACAAATGATTTTTGATGTTGAGAAGTGCTTAAAAATAGCCAAAAAGTACGAATATCAGGGGAAAAATAGACTTCCTCGAAGGGGGCGGTGGCAATCAGTACGATTTTAAGCGGCAAGTGCCTAAAGCGCTAGTGTTTATTTTCATGGAAATCAAACGGTGGAAAATGGTCGAGATGGAGTTTTCCTAAATGTAAAATGGCGTCAAGAATCCAATGCAAGTCTCGGATCTCCATTCCGAGGTTGTTTGATCCCCCATTTTATCCCTGCAAGGTTCGGGGTTGTGAAGCAGCTACTAGATCTAGAAGCCGGGAAGAGCGTGACGGGGCCTAGTTTTGTAGATTTTGATGCCATGGAGCCACCCGTCCATATGTATCTCAAATCCGATGTCGTTTGCCCCCTCAAAACTGAAAAATCCCTTTGATCGGAAGTGTGAATGCAAAAAAGCATGAACTAGATATTTTGGGTATTTAGCTTAAAGATCTTAATTAAGAGCTTAAGGGCAAGAAAAGGCCATTCCTGAGTCACCCATTCAAATACAATCTAGGATGTTCGTCATATCGATCCTTCATCGATAATATGAAGCATGTATCATGGTCATAAACATGAGCTGGAACACCATGAATCTGTTCCATGCTTCATAATTCTACAAGACAGTATCGATAAGTGAGGAAATGTTCTTAATAGCAACATTTTCTTTACTTCTTAATTTTTCTTATAAAGACAGATCCTTCGTTGGTTCTCTCTGATACCAACTATAACATGTCCACCTGTTCTCTTCCAGGACACGTATTAGCAACCCATCGAAAAGAGAGTCTAGAAAGCTCCGCCCGGAACTTCCATGGAATGTTACGGGGTTTGCGATCTAGGACTTCCCGAGTCTGCCACGTAGCAGAAGTATTCCGTCCGTTCCCACTTAGGACCGACATGAATCAAGGTTTTCCCCAATGGTCACTTTCCTAAACGGTAGCTAGCGTTGAATCCCAGGCAAACTACTTTACGCAAAAATGCCAGGGACGAAGTGGATTCATGTTGCAGTTGCTTCAAGGAGAATGGAAAATGAGAGGGATGCAAGGCTCGACCTCTCTGCCCATAAGGCATAGTCCCATTCCGTTCCCCTAAAATAGCATAAATCGAGATTCTAGAAACCTAAACTCTAGGTCAGTGCCCTTGTTGTTCATTTCCTTAGAGAAGAGCTCCTTGCTACCCATTTCAACTTAGAAAAGTTCCCAGCCAACTAGGACCACCCATCCATAGGACGGACCCATGGCCACATCCACCGCACTTTCCTCAAGGTTTCTTTAGTTGTCTAATTACCTACCACATTTAGTTGGACATGCATCAAGCAACTTCATTAATTAGCGAGTTAGACACTAGTTCCTTCATATAATCTTAGCACTTGACATAGAAAAACATTGTCAAAAAAGTTCCTTTTCAACCAGTTATCTTATTTATCTTTGGAATACATCCATAAAATCCAGCGTGTAGGCTAATCCATAATCCGCCCAAAGGCTATCCATATTCCGCGCGAAGGCTATCCAGCAATCCACAGGGATTAAAGCCCGGAAGACAAAGGATTTACGGTGAAAGCCCCCCTTGGCACCCAAGTGTCCTCCTACTCCAAGTAGCAGCCAACGAAGAGACCTCACGCAAGGGTTGGGTCCACATTCCTGGTGCGGCTAACAACCCCCTTGGTTAGGGTCAGGCTGACAGCTGGGGGTAATTGATGCTGCCTCTCCCTCCAGGCCTTCAATCTGAAGCATTAATTAACTTTCCATCATTTAGTTCCTTGAGCAAACAATGCAAACAGTGCTTCTAAACTCTTACAAGCACAATCAAACTAGTGGTCATTTATTCGGCCAACTGCTAAGGAGTGAATCCTTCTCTCCAAATGCCTCCAGCATTCAATCCGGGATCAATTGCAACTTGGCAAGATCCCCCAAGGATTTTTTTTTTCACCCTTTTTTCCTTGGGTTAGGGCCATACCCTGTTAACCCAACTTAACCAACACCTTAGGTTTCATAAATTAACAGTAAATCCTAGCGACCATGTCTAACTTGATAGGTCCTTTACTTCCAAGCAAATACATATCTTCCCTTAACTTGGCAATTGTCACCAAGAAAGGTGATGTAACAGGATGATTACCCAACCTCTTGCAAGTTAAACTTGCACAAGGACCTGTCAACCTCATTCCAAGGAATGGCAAAACTCTCTTGTGATCAAACCACAAGGCCATGAGACGTTGCAACTTGTTGCACAAGTGTCCCCTCTATTCCATGGGATCATTTCACCCATTGAATAGCATTTTTTGGTCAAGGAATTATGTCTAGACAAGAAGCAGGGTTAGGGTGTCATCTTACCCAACCCAATCCTAATTGCATTAGGCCGACAATGTTCGGTCCTAGGGATTCCAACACAATCTGAGTTTTAGCATTTGAATGACTTAGGGTAGAAACCCTAGATCGTTATTTGCATGAGCATCCAATTGACCCAACATTCCATGAATGTGGGTAGGACCTTCAGGTTTGAGGGTTTCGACTTGGCAACAAGTGCGAAACTAGGACGAATCCTTAACGAGCTAAACCCTAGTTAGCACTTGGGGTATTTATCGTATCGACTGAATCATGCCTATATGAATCCCTTGCAGGTTAGGTGATTTAGATAATTCGATCTACTTGTCTTGCGAAAAGGACGAACCTTTTTTAGAGATGATAAACTTGATCTAAAAGAGAAAAATAGTTGCAAAAATGTCACAACACATGTAAACATGCGATTCATTGCTTCTACGTATCGCAAGGCTCGCAATAACCCTATCTTTCCGTGGTAAAGTGAAAACGCATGATAATTTGAAGAATAGCTTTCCTAAGACCTACTAGGATTTACATTAAAGAATCATGCCTACAACCCTTTTTCTAAGTTTTAGAATTTCATGCTTTAATAAACCATGCAGCCTTTCCTAAATGTAGCTCTTGATGAATGAATTTTACACACGATGAATGTGCAACATGCAACCCTTTCCTAACTACAATGTAGTTAAATGAAGTTCATGCCAATTAAAGCTAGAGTTAACCTATTCCATTTTACAAGCACATGCCACATGCAAGTTCATAGAATCATTTCCGTGCTCTACTATTTCCTACGGGTGATAACAACTTTTCCTAATGAATCATTACAGTGAAGATATTGCCTAAAGTGCGACATATGCTTATCCTTTCCATGTCTAGTCAAAAGTTCACTTAAATCCGTCCTTGAGAAAATAACCATAGGCTTTTCTTCTGATCTTCTTGAACTCTTCATCTATCCATTCATCTCTTTTGCTTAGGGTACTAAGGTACTTGCCAATCTGCAACCAATCTCTAACATAGAGTTCTTCTATGAAAGCCACAATATCATAGATATGACAAACATGATCAACCATAGCACAGCTGAAATTTTTGCATCATAACACCATATTGGGGAATATGGGAATTTCCCATAAGTTTGGGACACATGGTCAAATCTTTGGATTTGTCATAACTTGAACACTATAACTCCAAATCGAGCGCTCTATAGCCCAATAGATTCCATTTTTCAAGCCCTTTCCAATGATAGGTCACATCATATAGTTTTGAGAAACTTATGGGCATGTTATCCATGTGCCACCTTTTTAGTATTTGAAAAATGGGAATTGGGAGATTCCCAAACTCACTAATATTGTGTTTCATCCTCTTCTGCAAGTAGTTTCTCCTCATCATCATATCTGGCTCTAGATAACATATCTACCACTGGATTATCCTTCCCTGCTATGTGTTTAAATTCTGGATTTAATGACTTGATGTATGCAATCCATCTCACCATAGCTATATCCGGAGTAGAGCAACTTGTAATCATACCTATCAATGGCAAGCAATTTGTCTCTACCACAACTGAGGCTCCAATAAAGTACTCCTTATCACATTTGACAGCCGTAACAATTCCCAGTAATTCCCTCTTGATTTGCAGTTACCTCCTTTGTTTCTTGTTTAGGACTTTCGCCCCAAACCGAATAGCATACATGTTTCCATCTGCATCATCTTGAGACCCACAGCCCAACCTATGCCAATTCGAGTAGTGTCAACTGTCAATACAATAGGCCTTCCGCAATTATAATCCACTTTCTTGAGAGTAGGAGCAATCTGCAATAACTTCTTCAATTTCTTCATGGCTCTAGTGTGGCTCTCATCCCAATAAAATTTTTGCCCCTTTTGAAGCAGCTCATATAAACGATTTGCTATGTGTGCAAAATGGGGTATCCAAATCATGTAAAACACACAGGCTCCAATGAATCTCCGTACCTTGAAGTTGTAGAACAATACTCCATAATCTTGCTTATAGCATCCACCTTCTCAGGTGAAGGTTTCCTGCCATAATACCCACACATATGTCCAACAATGACAACCTCATTTACTCCAAAAGTAGTTTTTTGCCCTAATAGTGTCAAGTTTACTTCTTCTAACCTGGCCAAAATCATTTTACAAGCTGAAATATGATCAGCCACAAAGTATCTACATCCCTGCTCATTTAGACTCTCATCCTTCTCTTCTTCTGCACACCCCTTAATGGGCACATCATCCAAGAAAGGCATGGTAAGCTGAGGTATATACTCCCGAAGGACCTTATGCATGGCATTCATCATATGCGCAACAGAATTAGTGGCACCTTGAGGCAAGGTACACATCCTAACAAGCCCAATAGGAGTTCTCATAGTGGTTATGTCCTTGCTTTCCAAAGCCAAGTGAAACTGATCATATCCCGAATACAAATCACCTAAAGAATAGATGGCACATCTAGAAAATGCTTCTGCAAGGGTTTTCGAAAGCAAAGTCGTGACCACAGAGGTCCTTGAGAAATTCCAAGATAGAAGATCAATCAAGCAAATAAGCAAGATGAGAAAATGATGTCAAGTTTCTGTTTTTATTTCTGCCAATAACTGAAGACGAATAGAAAGCCAAATTAGCTTGCAGTGGCAACTTCCACAACATGTTCTCCACTCTCTAAAGTCCCTAGATTAAGCTGTACAATTGAACCTTGTATTGCATGCAGCTTGTGGTCACCTCTCAAGAAGATCCAGCAGAGAGATTGAATTTGAAGGTTTTTTAAGCATCATCCTTCAAAGGGGCTTTTATACTTAGGATAAGAATAGTTATTATGTACCCTTCCAATCTTTTCACAAAGAAAGTGAGGTTTTAGTAGAGCCCTTCAAATTCTAGCACTGAGACTGAGTTTCTGTTGTCTCTCTAAGAATTGATGGCTTCCAAGTCACACAGGGCACTAGTTTTGCAATGCTTGTGTCATCCTGGGCTTTGTTTTCTGCACACTAATGGCAAGAAAAATGGACCACACACGATGACCCAATCCTGTAACTTAACAATTAGGATAGCATCAAGCATGTGATCAAATACACACAATTTTGAGCTAGGCCACAGTAGCTTTAGTAGCCTGCAATGCCTTGGACCGCTCTGACAACTTGTTGGCATTTGTTGTTTTACCTGCTTCCCTTAAGCTTTCTATCAACCTGTTACTTGCATCCTCATAGCCATGCTCTCTCATGTAACCCAATAGTTTGTCAATTGCCCCATTGGAATCTTGCTTTTGGTAGGCTGAAAACAATGCCCTAGGCTTGACTTGATTCAAATCAACATGGGTCTTTGAAATGCCCCAAGAATTTGATCCAGGAGGTCCAACTGATCACCCACTAAAATGAGAAGTTGCTCTACACAGGTAGGAGAGGGGGAGATGGACACATCCCATAAATCCATGAGAATTGAGGTACTCTTCTTAAAAAATTCTGAGAAAGTTCCATTTCCAAATTTCGAGTCTGCAACATGTATCCTCTGTGCATCAATAAACTTGCACGCCCCTTCATCAAGACACCTTGTTTCATAGGAAATCCTTGCTTCTCACAACCCCCATGATCTTGAACACATAGCCTTTGAACTCCTCACCAAGAGTATCAGAATGTGCCAACAAAAGCGGTCCTAAGAGTTGCTTTCTCAGATGCAATACTCGAAGAGGTAACATTCATCAACATGAAAAGGGAATACATCTACCTGGTCAAAACTCTCAACATAAGATACATGCGCACCAATTACTCTGAACTTTGTTGCTCATACATATACACTGCAATGATGTGCAGAACCTCATGAGTCCTGAAAGGCATCCTATCTCGGTGCTGAAACTGTATCTGCGCTTGCTGTTGACGAAGCCATAGTCCCATTAGATGATGCTCTGGACTCTCCCTTGACATCCCCACTGCTCAATTCTTGCAAAGCTTTCAACTTCTCCCTCCTTGCTCTTTCCTGTACGTCTTCCTGGAAATCACGAATTTGTTTCTGTTGTTCAGCTTGCCATCTTCCTACATCACTCAGAAACTCCCGACTGTTGTACCCAACCTTTCAGTGATTTCATCTACCAAGGCCTTGCCAAGGAAAAAAGCTTCCAATACCTCCTTCTTTCTCTGCTAACAGTCGTCAGTCCGCTTCCTTCCAGCCGCATCCTCAGCATTGCCTTCTCAAAGCCTTCCATGTTAATGCTTAAGGAGGTCGAGGAGGTCCAGGGGATACTGAGAGCAAGATGTACAGGTCAACATTCTGGCCCTCCTCATTCTGCCTGATGATTGATTGACAAAAGCGCCCTTATGCTCCTCCCCTCTTCTTCCTTCCCATGGTTTGGCCTACTTTTCATCAGTTGAACTTGTCAAAATCATGACCCTCCCCTAATTTGATCACAAAAACATCTCCTAATTGATAGGTCCCATCAACTGAAATCAAAGTAGGTCGAAAGCCTCATGATCTTTCACTATTTTTAGTCCAATCCCTCTTCTTTGATAGCTGGGATCTCCTGCTACATCAGATATGGTTGCAATAAAAGCACCATCAGACACTACACACCCAAAAAACTAACAAGTTTCTTCTCAAGTCCTGAAGCTAATGAAAAGTATTTTCCTAATAGTCTCCAAAAGGCATGGATTCAATATCCCCTTCCTTGACTACTCATAGAGCTCCATATCCTCCAAAAAGGCTTGATAAGTCTGTTTTTGTGATAAACATTAAAGCCTTGGACATCCATATGCTCCTTGGCATCTTTTACAGACCCTATTGTCACAATGGCTTTCATTTGAAATGAATCATGTTGATGTGTTGTCTCTTGTTCATCATTATGCTGCCCACCTCCATGGGGTCTATAGGTGTGCTTTTGGGTGAACATCAAATCATCTACTAAACAGTGATGTTCAATCTCCAGCCCACGCAAATCAAAAATGCAAATACAACGACTAAGTATGCACAAAGTAACAAATGTCACACACACAAATTTTTTGGTGAATTCCACACCTCGGATACGCTGCAGTACAACGCGCAATAATGAGGCCTCTGCTTTGTGAAATTGAGGCCAGGGTTGAAGACCGAAAAAACCTGCGCGGAAACACCCTTTTGGAAGTGGCAAAATGGGATAATGATAAGGATAAGTCAAATTTTTTTATTATTATCCCTTCCCCCAGTCTCGATGCATGGGTGGAGGGGAGGGAGTGGGAGAGGGAGGTGAACACTGTTGTGCTAGATAGGAGCTGCCGTGCTGCTGGGAAACGCCGCCGCCTATACAGATCATCGTCATGCCATTACACTCGCGCTAGTTGCTAACATTGCAGCACTGCTGCAG
This sequence comes from Lygodium microphyllum, assembly GCF_053477565.2. Taxonomy (NCBI): domain Eukaryota; kingdom Viridiplantae; phylum Streptophyta; class Polypodiopsida; order Schizaeales; family Lygodiaceae; genus Lygodium; species Lygodium microphyllum. Next base: position 34,142,492 of record NC_141155.1, read on the forward strand.
CTCCATGATCGCCAACAATCCTCCCTGCCATCATCATACTTCCTTCCTTGCAATTATTGCATTTCCCTCTTCCATGTCGACTCAGATCAAAGAAATCAAAAGTTTCTTAGAAGCTTATAAAGGATAAGGCCTTTGGGCCTTGTTCCTGTGTACCTTCCCAGTTTTAAAACCGGGCTCGTAAAGCTCCATTCCCACAAGCCTTCCCATAAGCCCCAATCCCACAATCTGTCGGGTTTTCAAAGATCCGCATTTCGGTGAAGGAATCTCCTGCGTATGAGAGACAAGGCACATCTTGAGGTTGTTTGAAGAACACATAGAAGTGAGGGTAATCCAGGGAGTTTCAGTCATCATCAACGATGGCTCCCAAGAAGTCGCAAGGCGCACCTGCGTGGGAGGTTCTTCCCTGAACTTACATGTGGATATCACTACGGATCCACAAATCCACGTTCCACGAATTTATTCCCACATGAGGAGGAGATGTTTTAAGTACGCTTAACTCCATAGGGAAAATGCATTCTACATTATCGTTAATTCATGGGTAGTGAGATAAAAGTACATTTGAGAAAGTATCTCTATAAACGATGGATAAAGAAGGGTGCATATCATGCAATTGGATTTTTTGCATCTCAAAATTTATAAATGAAAATCACTTACTCACCCTATGAACTTAGTCGCAAATTGCATTGTCGTGCATTTTCTAAGTGGAAGTCTAAAATGCATATTGCCTAGGGTTAAAGAGGAAATTGTTAAGTGCATTGGCCGTGAAGGAAAAGAGTGTCTTGCATTTAGTCAATAATTCCCTTGTTATGTCTCGCATGGAAAGAGTTGTTAACGTCCATTGCATGGCATGAAAAATGAAACCTTGGACAATTGCATAGCTTGGGAATGGAACCACGGACTTGTAAGTTGCATGAAAAAGGATGCTTGGAAATGGATTAAGTCAACACTAGCCTTAGGCTTGCATCAACTTCATTAACAATGCTGTAATTAGAAAAGGTCACATGTTACATATTCGTAAATTTCATTTCATCAAGTTGCATTTAGAAAAGATTGCATGGCTTATCAAGGCATGAAACTCAATTGCCTAGACAAAAAGGTTGTAGGCATGATTCTTTGATGTAAGTCCTAGTAGGTCCTATGAAAGTTATTCTACAAAATTATCATGTGTTTTGACTTTTAGCAAGAAAAGATAGGGTTATTGCGAACCTTGTGGTGCGTGGAAGTAATGAATCGCAGGTTTACATGTTTTGTGATGACTTGAAATTATTCACACCTTTAGAACAAGTTTAGCACCTCTAGGCAAGGCTCCTCCTTGTCGCAAGACAAGTAGATCAAATTATTTAAATCACCTAACCCGCAAGGGATTCGTATAGGCATGGTTCAGTCGATACGATAAATATCCCAAGTGCTAACTAGGGTTTAGCACGTTAAGAATTCGGCCTAGTTTCACACTTAGTTTCCAAGTCGAAATCCTCAAACCCTAAGGTCCTACCCACATTCAGGGAATGTTTGGGTCAATTGGACGCTCATGCAAATAATGATCTATGGTTTCTACCCTAAGGACCGTTCGACCTAATGCTATAACTCGGATTGAGTTTGGAAACCCTAGGACCATCGGCCTAGTACAATTAGGATTGGGTTGGGAAAGAAGACACCCCAAACCCTACGTCTTGTCTAAACAAAAGTCCTTGACCATGAAACGCCGTTCAATGGGTGGAATGATCCCATGAGCTAGGTGCGACACTTGTGCAACAAGTTGCAACGTTGGACGGCTATGTGGTTTAAACACAAGAGGGATTTGTTGTTCCTTGGATTAAGGTTGGCAGGTTCTAGCACAAGTATAACTTGCAAGAGGATGGGTAGTCATCCTATTACATCACGTTCTTGGGGTAATTTTCCAAGATAAGGGAAGTTATGTATTGCTTGGTAAGCAAAGGATCAATAAAGCTAGAGCGACATGGTTGCCAGGACTTACTGTTAATTTATGAAACCTAAGGTGAAGGTTAAGTTGGGTTAACAGGGTATGGCCCTAACCCAAGGACATAAGGGTGAACAAACAAACCCTTGGGGAACTTGCCAAGTTGATATTGATCCTAGATCGAATGCTGGATGCATTCGGAGATAAGGATTCACTCCTTAGCAGTTGGCCAAATAAATGACCCCACTGGAATTGATTGTGCTTGTAACAGTTTAGGAGCACTGTTTGCATTGTTTGCTCAAGGATGTAAAGATGGAAAGATAATTAATGCTTCAGGTTGAAGGCCTGAAGGGAGAGGCAGCTTCAGTTAGCCTCGACTGTCTACCTGACCCTAACCAAGGGGGTTATTAGCCACGTCGAGAACATGGACCGAACTCGCCACATGAGGTCTCTCCATTGGGCACTACTTGGAGCAGGAGGATGCTTGGGTGCCAGGGGGGACTCTGGCCATTAATCCCTTGCCTTCCGGGCCTTGCAAAAGAGGCCAACGTGACTCGGGATTGGATCTCAAGGCCCGCATACTAGTCTATGGGCAAAATCTTAGATTAGTAATCCCTGTGGATTGCTAGATAGCCTTCAGGTAGATTATGGATAGCCTTCAAGCAGATCATGGATTAGCCTACGGACTGGATTTTATGGATGTATTCCAAAGATAATAAGATAACCTGTTGAAAAGGAACTTGTTTGGCACTGTTTTTCTATGTCAAGTGCTAAGATTATGTGAAGGAACCGGTGTCAAACTGGCTAATTAATGAAGCTATTTTATACGTGTTCAACTAATTGTGATAGGTAATTAGACAACTAAAGCAACCTTGAGGAAAGTGTGGTGGATGTGGCCATGGGTCCGTCCTACGGATGGGTGGTCCCAGTTGGCCATAAACTTTTCTACGTAAAATAGTTTGCCTTGAACCAAGTGCAGCATGAATCCACTTTAACCCTGATGTTTCTACGTTGCCTGGGGTTCGACGCTAGCTGTTGTTTTAGGAAATTGACCATTAGGGGAAACCCTGATTGAGGTCGGTCCTAAGTGGGAACGGCCAGAATACTTCCGCTACATGGCAGACTCGGAAAGACCTAGATCACAAACCCCGTAACATTCCATGGGAGTGCTAGGCGGAGCCTTCTAGACCCTCTTTTTGATGGGCTACTAAGACGTGTCCTGTAAGGGAACAGGTGGACACGTTATAGGAAAACCCTGATTCAGGTCGGTCCTAAGTGGGAACGGTCGGAATGCTTGTGCTTCGTGGTAGACTCAGGAAGACCTAGATCGCAAACCCTGTGTCATTCCTTGGGAGTGTTGGGTGGCGCTTTCTAGACTCTCTTCCCGATGGGCTGCTAAGACGTGTCCCACAAGTGGACAGGGGGGGACACGCTACAGTTGGTATCAGAGCCAACCAATGGATCTAATATTTAGAAGGAAACTTAATGAGGGGAACTAGAGCAATGTTTTCGATAAGAACATTTCCTTACTTACTTATCGATGCTGGCATGTAGAGTCGCAAAGCATGGAACAAATTATTGGTGTTCCAGGTTATGTTTATGACTGCAATGCGTGCTTTGGATTATCAACAGAGGCTAGGTATGATGAATATCCTAGACCGCATCTACAATCCTTCACCCCTGTACGTGGAACGGAGATGGATGAGTGATTCAGGAATTTATTATATAGCTGCCCACCAACTTGCGTACCTTCGGACCAACTTGAAAAGAATCAAGTGGATGGAGGACTTAAAGATTGTGAAGCTGTTTATCTTTGTCGAGGCTCAGCAAATGCAACCCTACATGTTGGCGGTCGAAAGGTCAAGCAGAACAAGTATGTGTATGAGTAAGTGACTCAAATAATCCCTGCCGACATGGAACGGAGATGGACGGGTGATTCAAGAATTTATTATATAGCTGCCCACCGACTTGCGTACCTTCGGACCAACTTGAAGAGAATCAAGTGGATGGAGGACTTAAAGATTGTGAAGCTGTTTATCTTTGTCAAGGCTCAGCAAATGCAACCCTACATGTTGGCGGTCGAAAGGTCAAGCAGAACAAGTATGTGTACGAGTAAGTGACTCGAATAATCCCTGCCAACAGAATCAAGATGTTGGGACGTTATGAGAAGAATGGGTATCAAAGGAAAGGATACCCTAAGCTTCCTTTGACCTATCAATTCCTGAAAATCCATGATCCCAATCCATATTATTAGTCAGTTCCCGTAGCTGAATGTAACATAATCTTATTCTTCCCAAACTGATGTGCCAATCAGCTTGTTTTACCTTCCCAAAAGAATAATTGTACTCAGAAGGGCTATGCCCACATGAATGAAATAGACTTTTTTATCAATGACTGACTTGGCTGTAATTGTTGGTAAAGGAGTTAAGTGATTAGGCCACTTGGCTAAAAGCTGAACTAAGCATATTAATGTAATGAGAGAAATGTTTAGTAAGTTTTTAACGTAAAGAATCTTATTGCCTAGGCGCAACCTCAAGTGCAGATTCCTAGTCCGACCCCTACACCGAATACGGCCGTAATTCAGGAGAAGAAGTTTCTTCTCAAGCAAATCAAGGCACCAGAATTTGATGGTAAGGGAATGACCGTCCCAACTGATGCTGAGATCTGGATCGAATCCATGGAGGATTATTTCGAGGCAGCAGGTACTGCACCCGCTAACCAAGCAATGCTCGCCAAACTGAAGCTTACCGATGAAGCAAGACTTTGGTGGAAACAATGGTGCAGAGACCAAGGGATCTTGGAAGGGTCAGTTACTTGGGAGAAGCTTAAGAAAGCTGTGCGAGGGAGATATCTACCACCTGCCTACCGCACACAGAAGATGAACGAATTCTATGAATTAAAGCAGCTTGGACTATCCCTTGATGCATACTATTCAAAGTTCGTCTCTCTTTTAAAGTACGCGCCACAAATGGATATGACACAACATGTGTCAAAGTTTTGTGCCAGATTAAACCCACCCATAAACACCCGCCTCGAATCAATGCACCCAAAAGATCTTCAAGACTCGCTCATTCAAGCTGCACCGATAATACACGAGGTGTAGTCCAAGCCAAGAAATATCACGACTTGCTCTTACATGGATCAGAACAAGGGAGTATATAGGTCTCAAGCTAAGAGAGCACAGGGACAAAATGAGGCACAAAGAAAGAAAGCTAGGGCCAACACTATCAATAACTTCGTTCCTACCCAAGGTAATGGCCGCAATCTCCGTTGCTTCCATTGCAATGAGCCTGGTCACTTTAAAAGATAGTGTCCCAAGCTTATCAGAGGACAACATCAAGGGCCATTCCAAGGAGTCGCCCATGGCCAATGAGCCACCGTTAGGGCCAGAGGGAGAACCTCCAGTGTTACCAACAAGGAGCTTTATGATGAAGAAGACCCATCCATGGAAGTAGACATTGAGAGGGCAATGATTCATGCTTTTCTTCACAAGAAAAGCCTGAATTGCCAATTCTCGGTGATTCAAACTCCATCGGATTATCAAGGTAAAAGCTTCAAAACCTTGATTGATTGTGGCAGTACACATTCCTTCATTTCACCAGTCTGTGCAAAAAGATTAGGAATAGCTACAATAGATGCACCTACCTTACTTGTGGAATTAGCAAATGGTCGTGAGGTCACTTGTACCAGGCAAACTGCTAAGGTGAAATTCCTACTGGGTGGAAAGTCGACTTCGGTCAGATTCAGGGTAATGAACCTAGGTGTCCATGAATGCTTACTCGGAATGGATTGGCTAATACCTAATGCGCCCACATTAACTATGGGAAGGGCCAAGTCTCCTTTCAAAATTCTAAAGGGGAGCTAGTTACAACTCAAGGAGAGGCTAGTAAGCCAAAAATTCAACTGGCCAAAGCAACACAGATAATAAAAGGAGTTAGAAAGGGGCTACCTGTCTATTTGATTAAGCTAAATAAGCTAGATCAGAATTAGGAGTCTATGAAAGAACCTTCATGGTTAAAGGAGTACGCAGACGTATTTCTTGAAGAGCTGACAGAGCTTCCTCCTCAAAGGGAAGTCGATCACGAAATCAAGCTAGCGCCAAGAGCTGCACCAATCGCAAAGAGACCATATAGGATGTCTATCCCGGAAGTGATTGAGCTGAAGGAGCAGCTCAAGCAACTGTTAGACCAAGGCTACGTCCATCCTAGCAGTTCACCATGGGGAACTCCAGTGTTGTTCCAGAAGAAGAAAGATGGAACGCTTTGGTTATGCATTGATTACAGAGGGTTGAATCAATCGACCATTAAAAACAAATACCCCATCCCAAGAATAGATGATCTTCTTGACCGTCTTCAATGTGCGAAGATCTTCTCTAAGATAGATCTCAGGTCTAGATATTATCACATAAGGATCAAGGAAGAAGATATCCCAAAGACGACATTCATCACAAGGTATGGACACTTTGAATTCTTGGTCATGTCATTCGGGCTAACAAATGCACCTGCTACCTTCAACAAATTAATGTAGGATATCTTTAAGCCCTATCTTGATGACTTCGTACTTGTCTTCTTCGATGATACCCTAGTCTACTCCAAGAAGAAAGAAGATCATGAACCCCAACTTTGCATTGTTCTTGAGACAATGAGGGCACACAAGCTTTATGCCAAAAAGAAGAAGTGTGCATTTTTCAAGCGACAGATCGAATATTTGGGATTCATTGTATTAGCGCGGAAGGAATTTCAGTAGATCCTACCAAGGTCAGAGACGTTCTGGAATGGCCAACACCAACTTCTGTCAAAGAAATATGTAGTTTTCTTATATCGACAGGATGGTATAGGGTCTTTATCAAAAACTATGCTTTGATTGCATCGCCTCTGATTGATCTACTAAAGAAACAAGTATCAATTGTATGGTCGCTTGCCGAACAGTCCAACTTTGACAAATTAAAGCAAAGCTTGGTATTAGCACCCATCCTGAAACTTCCTGATCTTAGTAAGGAGTTTGAAGTAATAATTGATGCTAGCACACTTGCCTTAGGATGTGTGCTTATGCAAGAAGGTCATCCCGTAGCATACTCTTCAAGGAAACTGAAGAGCCATGAAATGAACTATGCTACCCACGATCTAGAGCTGTTGGCTATCATCCATGCTCTCAAACTTTGGAGACACTACTTGCTGGGTAATAAATTTACCTTATTGACGGACCATAAAAGTATTAAATGGATTTTTACCCAAAATGAGCTCAATATGAGGCATCATTGATGGATTGAAGTGTTGGAAGAATCACAAGGCATTTCTGAATTCTCCGATTTTGGGTAAAAATCCGTCAATAGTGAGATCTCTAGCCATAAAGATATCCATGCCAAATAACCCAATTTTTGAGCTAGCTAAAGAAGAGGCGTGCCATGACCCAACCTATTAGAAATCGCTAAGGGAGATCCCCATCAAAGATCAAGACCCGAAGCTATAAACAAAGTATCAAGAATTCTCTATCAATAGTGGAGTTGTCTACTATAGGACGAGATTATGTATACCGGCAAGCCAATCACTCAAGAAGAAGATACTTTGGGAAGCCCATTACTCCCCTTTTACAAGACATCCTAGCTATGTCAAGATCCTTAATGCGGTCAGGAAGGGCTATTATTGGGATAGGCTCAAAGGTGACATTCTCAAATATGTCACTGAATGTTTGTCTTGTCAACGCATTAAGGCCGAACATGTCAAAATGCCAGGGAAATTGCAAACACTTGACATTCCCCAAATGAAATGGGAATTCATTAGTATGGACTTTGTTGTTGGCCTACCCCAAGTTCAGGGAGGATACAAATCCATTATAGTCATGGTGGATATGCTCACCAAGGTTGCACATCTTATCCATGTTAAGACAAACTATAAAGCCTCAGACATCGCAAGGTTATTCATCAAGGAAATATTCAAACTGCATGGATTACCCAGAAGAATCATTAGTGATTGTGACTCTCTCTTCACATCACACTCCTGGAAGGCTATCTTCGAGGCCATTGGGACTCAACTTTGTTTCTGTACAGCTTATCATCCCCAAACCGATGGTCAAGGAAAACGAGTCAACCAAGTCATTGAAGACATGCTTAGGGCACACTGCTATCGCGAACCCAAAAAGTGGATTCAATATTTGCCACTGGTTGAGTTTTCCTACAATGCTTCTTACTAGTAAAGCATTCAGATGACCCCTTTTCAAGCATTGTATGGGCATGATTGTCGTAGTCCTTTAAGCTTTTCAGATCCAACCATGAGGGTTGAAGCTTCAAAGCAGATGCTAGAAGACATGGATGACCAAATCAAGTCAATAAGATAGAACATCCAAGCCACCAAGGATAGACAGAAGGCCTATGTAGACTTGAAATGGCAAGACAGATCCTTCGTTGAAGGTGATATGGTCTTCATTCGCGTACATCCAAAGAAGAGTTCCCTACCCTTGAGTGAATGCAAAAAGCTTAGTCCAAGGTATTGTGGACCCTACAAGATCCTCAAGTGCCTAGGGCCTAATGCTTACAGATTACAACTCCCCGAAAATCTAAAAGTTCATAATGTATTCCATATCAACCTACTGAAAAAGTATGTGCATAACTCTAGTCATGTGCTTAATGATCAACAAGTTGTAATGCCTAGCCAAGGAGTCCTTGAGCTATGGCCTGACAGGATCTTAGATGTTAGGGAGAGGCATTTGAAATCCAGGACCTTGAAAGAATACCTTATCCAGTGGAAAGATTATCCCGAAGAGGATGCCACCTAGATGGATGAAAGTACTCTTAACCAACAATACCCCCAGTTCTTCTCGAGATGAGGACATCTCGATTCCTCTAAGGGGGAGAGAATGTAATAGTTCCGCTACAAAATATTCAAGACCCAAAATCTCACGCAAAAGCAGTTCAAAATAATCTTCCGCAACGGAAAAACTTGGTTAAGTGATCCACCCTCACGCAATAGCAAACTCTAGCTCCGTGTCGCATATAGAAAGCCGTGGCTTGAAAACCGCGAGCCACCGTAGGCCTACACGGGAACACCCCTTCAAGGGGGAAAAGGGCCAATGGATAAATTTTTGGCAATTTTTTAAATTAAAACTCCCCTCCCCTTCAGCCATTGCATGGCGGGGAGAGGGAGTATGAGCTAAGTGAGGGAGGAGCATGGGGAGGGGAACATGCTGCTCGCCACTTGTGTGGCTATCCCCCCCCTTCTACCTATAAGAACACCCCGTCCCCAAGCTTGGGGGAGGAGGGAGAAGGACTGATCATTCTGTTGCCATAGCTGCCAGCCGTCGCCAGGACTACCCCCGCCTACTGCTGCGCCACGCCGCCTTCATCAGCATCATCATCATCATTATCATCTTCATCTTCATCCTCATCGTCCTCTTCACCTCCATCCTCATCATTTTTCTAATCATCCTTTTCTCTCTTCACGTCATTTTGCTGTAACAGAAGCTTAGAAGCTTCTAATTGGAAGCTTCCATTAAGGCTTCCATAAGCCTTGTTCTCCCGTGCCTTCCCCAATTTTTTTAAAAACCGGTCTTGCAAGGCCCAAGTTTTGCGCGAGGGGAGAAATCTCGGCCTAGTAGGCAGTTTTGGAGATTGGGAAAAAGGGCAAGGAGAGTTTGCGGAGTCCAAGTCCACTATGCCAATGGCTCCTAAGCAAAAGGCGAGAGGAGCACACACGGGAGATTCCGCCCCGAGTACGCGAGTGGACAACGCCCCGAATCTTAATGCCTAGGTTCCGATAGTATTCCCATATGAAAGGAATGCATTAAGCATGTTGGTTTTTAGGGAAATTTAAATGCATTTACTCATTCGATTTACAAAGCTTCGTGGCATGTCGAGCACTTGTATTTGCTTGCACCTCCGTGGTCAAGAGTAGCTGCAAATTTCAACACATGATGCATAAGTTATATGACAAAATTGTGCGAAGGCATCCTTGTGGCATCTTGCAAAGGATAGGGAATATAACACATAACGTATTTAGGCAATAAATTCTTGGTTGTGCCTCGTGATTAAGGTAATCATAGACAGACATTAAATGATGTCCGAATAATTGCAATGCATGGAAAGGATTTATGTACCTTGCAAACTGCATGCAATGATAGTTACATTTTGGGTCGGGTTAAGTGCTAAATGAAGGATTAATTTAATGATGGACTCATGGTATTTGCTCATGCATGGAGTTCTTTTATCAAAGTTTGAATGGAGATTATTTTGAACCACTTTTGCACGAGATTTTGGGTCTTGAATATTTCATAGCGGAAATATTACATAGTTGATGGACCTCTAGTTTGATGTAGGCTTGTCTCTTGAATTTCTTGAAGTTGTCATTGTAGGTCTTGCACAACAAAGCCCAAAGCTTATGGTTGCTCTTCTCGTATCTTTACATACTTCCTTGAAGCTCTTAGATTTCTTGGATGACTTGTAAAGAAGAAAAAATACATTTCATCATGAACTCCACCACAATTAGGCAAGATCCCGATAGGAAAGTCTGGCCAAACTATTATGAGTGGAACAAGTGTTCGTGGAGAGCAACAAAATTGCTCTCACAACTTACAAGAGAAGTTCATGAAAGAGAAATTGAACTAGAACTTTATTGTAAGATAACTCAATTACAAGAGAACTTGATTACAAGATAATGCTCACACAAGAGCATTGCTTGATTACAAGACAAGACTACAACAAGGCAAGAACTCGAAGAGGACTTATTTCACAAGGGCCTCATAACTATTGCTGGGAAGACTAAAGGGATTGTAGCGCAAGGCCCCTATTTATGCTAGAATTGAGGAAATTAAGGGAAAGTTTTTAGATGATGACATAAGCATGGTTGATGTGAGCATTGATGCAAGCCACTTCTAAAACATTTTAGAGAATTATCTAGAACATACATGGAACCAAGGGCTATACCAACTTACATATGAACCAAGGATTGTCCTTGCTTGAGTATCCATTATACTTTATACATTGCTTGGCCCATCCCATGCATAAAATCTCAATTTCACACATCATAGCTCTCATTTGATTTGAAAGGTAAAGATTAGTCACTTGTCCCATCCTCTATTTGGCACTTTGTTGTTAGATATAGAGAAAAACCCTTACCCACATCCCCATCTGAGTAGGATGAAAGCTCATGTTACTCAGTTGTTAATGATGATCCACTTGTTGATCACATTGGAGATAGATTACTAAGGAATCAATAATTTTATGGTAATATAAAAGAGCATGTACTTTATCAAGTTTAAAGATATAGGAATGACTAGAAGATCATGTTGCAAAAGGAAGTACATTAAGCTTTTAAACATACATAGGTGTTGCAATATATAGGGTGCTAAGGGAGCTAGATTTGCAAACAAGTGCATCCTGGAAATGTGAGTTGATGACTTTAAGGGTTTGGACTATAGAGTATCATGGCCTTTTCCATGGTTAGCTTTCCACCCTAAGGGCATTCTCACCTTTTCCTGTAGAGGCAATGCTATGATAGGGAAGTTCTTCCTTTTCTCCCACCATAACTTTTTCTTTCTTTTATTTTCTTTTATTTTCATATTTTTTTCTTTTTTTTTTGTCTTAAGGGTGTTGCTATCTTTTCTCCAAGAGTAGCATGGCGTTGCAAGGACTAAAGTCCTTCTCTCTTATAACCACATATTGATTGATTTATTTATTTTTCCCTTTTATTATTTTTATTGATATTCCATTAAAAAGTATCAAAAGTAGAAAATTTTTCAAACTAAGTCTTCAGGAGGAACTTGTCTTTGTAGTTTAGCAAGGAAATGTAGTTTATTATTGCTTACCTCAAGCCAGTGTTTTAGCCACTCAAGTTGTGGAAACAAAGTTTGAATTGCAAAATTTCTTAAAGTCCTTGCAAAGGAGTCCATATAGAGGCTAGGTTCCAGGGAAGTTTATCAATATTGTGACCTTTTGTAATTTTTATATGAATAGCAAAATACTTCAGAGTATAGATTGACATGTTACAAAATTATGATGGAATCCAAAGGGAGGATGGGTGACCGTGTTAGAAGAATTGAGAATCAAGGGACAAAAACTAGAAGTATAAGTAATTAGAGATGTTCTTTATGATTGAGTTGCATCCTTGAGAAGGATTCTATTGGATTAGGGAAGATCAAGTCAACAATAAGGCAGTACAGAGAGCTCACAAAATATCAAGGGGAGTAAAACGCATTATTAGAGTATCTTTTTCCTTGAGTACATGGAGAAAGATGAGTATTTCATAGTGGGAAAAAATGAGACAAGAGTGTTTTTCCACCCATAAAGTTTAAATCTTATAGTGTATAAAAGGGGGGGGTAACTTTATTTAGTGTAAGGGAAGGAGATTACAGAAAATAAGTGTGATTTCAAGGAAAAAGAAAGGGGCTATTTGAAATTCATTGAGATGAGAGGAGGCATGAGAAATCTTGGGAGGAGGGGACACCATCAATAAGCTAGTTGAGAGAGGGATAGAGTGAACAATCCACAAATAGGAAGAGAATCATCATAGAGAGTGAGAGAGAGACCATTTCTTGGCCATCTTTTATGTGAATATGAATTGACATAATTCTATCTTATCATCAATCCATTTCATGCACCTTCTCATCTCTTCATTTTCTAGGCACATGTGTTAAGAAGTACCAAAAAGTACTTAGCTACAAAGGTACCTAGTTAATTTCTTGTAATCATACAACTTTTCCAAAATTTGATATCCTTTTGAGAATTGATAGAACAATTTAAGATTTTCAAAAGCAACAAATATACCTACTTTGAAGCTTCTTTGAAGCCCAAAGCATTCAATCAAATAGAGAATTTAGGTGATGAATCAATCCTCACAAAGACACCTAGCTAATCTTGAGTATAGAATGTTTGCTATGCCCCAAGTCAAGGAACATATAACTCTCTCATCGATAGCACAAGGGTAGGGATAAACAACCTTCAAGGAGCTTAATCAAGAGGTTTAACACAAAGAGGCTCCACTCTTCTTATACATAATCATTAGAGGGATTTGTAAGGATACACATAAGAAAAAGAAGGGCACTCAAAGGATCATCATGGAAAAATCATGGAGTAAGGGTGTGGATAAGATACACATTCAATGAGTGAAGTAAGGTGTCAATCCAACTTGTGAAAGAGTAGCTTTGCAATATGCCTCTTCTTTTGTGGATGAAGGTTTGTCATCAATGAACATTTGCATGTGATAGTGATTTCATCTTGCACATACAACAAGCTACAAGTCTAGGATCAAGTCCAAGCTTGATTGTTGTAGCCTTTCTCCTCACAGTTGCCACCTAACATTTAATTAGAAGCCATGCTTATGAGTTATAATGATGCATCCTAGCTTCTAGCACTTACAAAACAAGTAGCAAGCACTGTCATGATAGCCCTACCTAGAGGTGCAAGATTGCAATTAATGGATGAAGTTCATTATTGCAAGATGTAGTTTAGATGTAGTTTAGTAATCTTCTTCTAATGAAGGCATATGTGATCACACTAGTGGCTTGTTCTAGCTCTCCATCATTGACCAACATCGGCATGCATGCAATACAAGCAATTGCTTTTAAAGATTCCACCCATTGCTACCTTCATCAACTATTATTGTTCAGGTCCATTTCTTTCTTTGGGAACACAATGTTGTAAAAGATGGCTTCCTTCTTGTTAGGAACTAAAACGATCCCGACTAGCTCTAAGGCACTAGTGGGGCCTCTACTACTCATATAGAACCACCCCACATGGCCTCGCCGCAGCCAAGAGTGTCTATGAACTTTGCATTTGTATGATTTTGTAGTCCAACAAATGATTCTTTTCCCACTCCTTAAAGGGAGTCCCTAAACGTATCGATGGTATACACCATGTAGTACACACAAAGTGAGCACCTCTCGGTTGATCACCACAGTGTCGCGATGTTATGAGGACACAGTGTGAAAAAGTATGGAATGAATCATCATCCGACTTCTTTATTGATCTAGAGAGTCAATGTGATCTGAGCCATTAGTACTAGTGTGAGTTGCATGGATTATTTGAAAATGCTATATTTTTGAAAAAAATTAGCCTATTTTTTATATTATTTATTGTAAAAATCTGAAAAAGTTAGAAAAAGCTTCTAGATTAGGATGGCATGCAAAAAAGCTAGAGGATATTTCATCCAATTAGGGGATTTTCACAAGAGGGACAGATTGACGAAATCGCGTGCGTCGCAATTGTTGTAAACAAGCTGAAAATTGCAGATTGAACTGAAAGAAGAAGAAGGAGTAATCTGGGAGATCTGTGATCAGCTAGGTGTCCTATAGTTTTACCCCCCTTTTGGAGCCAACGGAGCCATCAGATTTGGGTTCCGAGCAGCAGAGAAGGAGCTGCAATTTTTATGCACGTTTTGTTCTACAAAGAAGTTCTAGGAGATCTAATGCCTGGAGATTGCTTCTGAGTAATGCACAGATTATACGTTCTTTCAATACATATTGATTCAATTCATTGTGATTTTTCTTTGTAGTATTTATTTACCACTTGGGTATTCTCTATCTTCTCTTCCATCTCCTATCTGTGCTTCCTTCTACTTCTGATGCCCAGTGGATTCCGACCTTTCGACCAAAACCCCTCTGGACATTGTTGAACCCAACATGAAAGGTCGTCAAAAGAAGGAAAGACAAGATGGGAGAATCTTTGAAAACATTCTCCATTGATGTTTTGCAACAGTTGGTGCAAAATATGAATATGCTTATGCAGGTACAACAACAACAATAGGTGATGCAAGCTTCAGCTCAAACATAAAGTGTTGTGATGAATGCTTTGCAAGAAGTTGAGCGTGAGGTGAAGTTATTCAATGGCAAGAACACATTTGCATATGTATATAGCTATGCTCAAAAGATGAAATTCTTTGGGGTGGCTCAATGTGCATGGAGCCGGTATTTGCTACGTGTTACTATTCATGAACTGAAAGCACAGATTACTGAATTATACTTACAAGATGTAGACTGGGTAGCCTTCAAGAAGACACTCAAGGAAGAATTTTACATTGAGGATACCAGTTTGATTACGCGCAAGACTTTTCAAGATTGGGTTTTACAACCCAATAAGGGTCTTGTGGCTACAAAATTGTTAAGATAATTTGAAATTTGATTTGAGCAATTAGATCTTACAGAATAGCATGCTCTTGCAAGTCAGATAATTGAATTGTTTTTACAAGCAGCTGATCGTGAGCTTCAAGAGAAGCTTGATGATTTGCTAGAGGATCTGACTACAGAGAAAGGTTTGAAAACAAAGTAGAGACATGTCAAGGAAGCTGTTATTGCACTTGCAAAAAAGCATAGAAGAAGAGAAAGATTGCATGTCTCTAGCTTGCCCACTGTTATGGGCAAGATAGTTGATGTATCTAGTAAGCTACCTACTTCTTTGGAGCTAACCCTATGGTTGTACCTGCTATTGTTCCCTCTGTTAGGGAAGATGTCTTAGATGAATTGGTCAAAGGCATGTGGGATCTTCAACTGAAGGTTGCAAAATTGGATGAAAAGGACAAGAGGAAAGGGGACGGGGGTAGTAGCCCCTAAGCCTGGAAAGAGATGTATGTGGTGTGACACTTTGCAACACAATAAATCTTCAATGATCTGCATATTTTCATTCATTGTCTCATCCTTGGGGTCATCAAAGACCATCATATCATGTAGGACTTAGACATATCAAGCTAAAATTATCACTACATTCTCATGGTCCAATTGAATCTTCACTTTGCATTTAGAAGGAAGGTCCTTTTTCTCATGAACCTCTAATGAGATGCTCTTATCATGGTGGTTTGGAGTAGTTAATGTTGATTGAGGTTCAAGCCATCTCATTTTCCCCTTGGTCCTCCTCTTTATCAATAAACTCTAGTACAAGTACTAGTTTATCATTCTTTGCCATGCAGTTAGATTTTTTAGATCAATAGCTATAGAGTCAGCAAACCTCTAGCATATTGAGCATGCATTTCCTGTATCTTATCATGCACAAGAAATGGGATTGCCTCTTGCTTTGAATTTTGGAAAGGGAGGTATGCAGAAGTTGTTGAAAGACTTGGCTGTCTGAAATGCTTATGCGGCAGTACATGCTTCTACTTTTGGACTACAGTTGGATAGAATGCATGGCCAAGTGATGGTTGGTCCAAAGGGTGAAATATGGACACATGCTTTACATGCAACTGAAAAGAGAAAGGTCACTGATAGTGAAATGTCTTATGCAAGGCAAGACACATGGCATAATTGGTTGGGAATCACCAGTAGATGCATATTCACTATATACATATTTAGCAAAGGTACAAAACGCGGATGTACTTGTGGAAGAAAAATGAAAAAGAGATGAAGATATTGAAGGGACATCCAAAAGAATGACAAGAAGAAGTGTGGATCAGCCAAAAGCTGCAAATCAGCCACCTCCCAAGCATGTTATGGAAGAGGTCAGTCCACAGGAGGAAAAATAGGATAACAAACAAGAGGGCAAAAAGAAGGGCAAGCAACTAGGATATAAGTTGCAATATGACATTGAGACAACCACAGATCTTAAGAAGGTTCTTGAAGAACGGATCTTAAATAGTTGGGTGGAATTTACCTTGGGAGAGGTTCTTGGCATTTCCAAGCAAGAATTTCATGATGAGATCATTAACATAATTAAAAGAAAGTGTCACTTTCTTGGTGATACTACTAGTGCATTGCTGTAATTTGAAGAGGAAACTAGTTTGTTGGGTATTCAAACTAAATATGAGCATGAAGTAAGTACACGATTGTCTATGCAGGATGCTACTAATCAATGGACAGCATGTGGAAAAGAGAAGAAAGTGGTTGAAAATGCATTGTCTTGTAGCAATATGCATGGTGGAGTAAGGCAAATGCAACAATATGGAGAAGAGACTCTAGGATTTATTCCCCGAAGTCACGACACAAGAAACCATTGAGCTAGAGCTACCACTAAAACGGTAGTGAAAATAGGGGAGCGTGAAACTCCTTCTGTTGCTTTACTTGAGCATGGGTCTGAGATAAATGTCATTGAGCGGGGATTGTATGAAAATGGTGCATGGCCTATAGACAATGATCATGGTTGGTGAATGAGGGTTGCGAATAATTCTTTAGGGGAGCTCGATGCTGCATGTCCTAATGTAAAAGTGATGATTGGTGGTGTACAGGAAGAGCAATACTTCTTTGTGCAAGATAATTCCTCATATGCAGTGATTTTGGGATAGCCCTATATTATAGGTGTGCGTATGTAAACAAAAGTGCTTGATGATGGTTCTACTTATGCAAGAGTCAGAAGCAAGGATGGGAGAAAAGCAATCCAATGTCTTACTATTTGTGTTAATCATCCTAGAAATCGGGATATGCTTCGAGAGTCCTCTTTGGTTCCAAATCCAAGGGAATTCAAACACCTGGATTTTCATTAACCACTGCTATAATATGGGGCCACACTAGTGTTGTTCAGTGGGTGTACTCGCCTCTTGATGAAATGAAGCATGTATTTACTATTGGTAATTCTCAGTTTACAACAAACAGTTCATGTTGGTTTAAGCCTATGGAAGCTATGTATAGGGCTGAATGCATATCTATGAAATGGGCTACTAAGAAATTGAGAGCATTGGGGTTGTTAGGTGAAAATGATGGCATTTCAGGCATCTTTTATGGGCTGAATACTACTGACACTATGGCTGAAATTTCAGCAACTGTACATGCAAAAAATGAGGCTGAAAACAGAGTGTTGTGAGTATGTTCTTTGGATATGTATGATGTTATAGCATTGTTTGCTCAACAGGAAGGATTACAATGGGCTGAAGCACTTCTGGAGACAAAGTATAAGACAATTGACAAAAATGTGAAACCAATTGCTTTGCTACTTCCACTAGAGAGTGAGGGTATGTATGAAAAAGTGTTAAGGCAACCAAGCTTACGAGATCCTAAAGATATAGGTCATCCATTTACATTTGAAACATTACAGGAATTGAAAGTTGGTGCAGAAGGGTTTCTTTTGCCTACTGAGAGAGACTATTTCTTGCGGATGTTGGCTAGACATGGGAAGGCATTTGCATTTCAGCCAAGTGAAATAGGTTGTGTGGATCTAAATGTTGTCTCTCCTATGGTCATATTTACTGTGGCACATGTACCATGGAACTTGAGGCCTATTCTAGTGCCTAAAGCTTACTTGCCAAACCTGATGGATTTGCTAAATGAAAAGATTCGCATGAAGGTCTTGGGTCCTTGGTTTACTGTGCCCAAAAAGAATGGGGCTTTGAGATTTATTCAAGACATGCGACCGGTCAATAAAGTCACAATAAGAAATGTGGGTGCAGGTCCTGTGGTTGATGAATTTGCAGACGCTTTTGCAGGAAGAGCTTTGGGGTTAGTATGGATGTGTACTCTCCCATAGGGTGCAAAAAACTTAGTGGCACACATGAAAAATGCTATGAATATGGTACTCAGGGATTTTATACCACAATTGACTATGCCCTTCTTGGATGATGTTCCAATCAAAGGGTGTGCAGTGGATGAAAATAATGAAGAGATGGATGCTCATGGATGCCGACAGTTTGCTGCAGACCATATTATGGATTGTGAGAGGATTTTGATACATCTAGAAGAGGTGCATTTAACTCTTTCTGGACAAAAGTCTGTCTTTGGAGTTGAAGAAGTTTTGATTGTTGGGCATATGTGTGGGCCTTATGGGCAAAGGCCATCACTAGCAAAAATAGATGGGATTGATAGAATGCAAGATGTATACACGAATGTATCAGAGGTGCGTAGATTCTTGGGTGCATGTGTGTTCTATTTGATATGGATTCCTTACTTTGCACATGTATCCGATGCTCTTTGTCAGCTTCTAAGGAAAGGTCAGAAATTTCAGTGGGAAAGGAAGCATAAAAAAACAATGAAAATTTTGAAGCAACTCTTAAAATCTTCTCCTACATTGAGAAAGGCTGACTATTCACATGGAAAACCTATCATTATTACTGTTTATACAAACCCAATCGGGATTGGATGGGCAATTGGGCAAGATGATGAGGAAGGACAAAGATATGCAATTCACTTTGGTGCTAAAGTATTGACTGAACGACAGAGAAGATATCCATGTCAAGATTGTGGGAGAGAAGGAAGGAGTCTCACTTGTAGCTTTCTCACTTACACAATAGGGGAATAGACACAAAGGTGGAGGCTGAAAACAAATTTCCTCTTCTTAGTTGTGTAAGCCAAAAAGACTCTCATATAAAGAAATAGAAGAACCCTATATATGGGTCTCAAACCAAACTCAACTAACTAAGGTGGCATACTAACTGAACCACGAACTAGAGTAGATAAGGATAGTTGTCATCTAGCTATTATTCATGGGCGGTGTACCAACCGCAACTAACAAGTCGGTGACATAAATGCACAATGGTCACCCTGGCATATCATGAGTGGAGCTCGATATCTCAACATTCCCCCTCGAGCTCAATCCCAATTCCTGCACACTAAGCAGGTCTCTGAACTTGTGCAGCTTCTCTGCACCAATGCCTTCGTAAAAATGTCAGCTACCTGATCCTCTGTGCTGACATAAACTAGATCAATAAGACCTAGTAAAACCCTCTCCCGCACATAGTGATAGTGCACCTCAATGTGCTTTGTTCTAGCATGATATATTGGGTTATTTTCCAAGTGTATACTACTCATTTTGTCACAATAAATGACAACTGGCCCATTTGTAGGCTGATGTATATCATAAAGTAGCTTATGCAACCAAGCTACCTCACATACAGCCATTGCTGCACCCCTGTACTCAGCCTCTGTGCTCGACAAGGCAACTGTAGGATAGCTCTTGCTGCTCCAAGTGACTATAGCACTCCCAAAAGAGAACACATATCCACTGGTAGATCGTCTATCAGAAATACTACTAGCCGAATCAGCATCAGTGTATCCATGCAACTATATCTGAACCCCAGTCTCATAAAATAGTCCACTCTGCAATGTGGACTTCACATACCTGAGTATGCGTCTAGCCGCATCCAAATGCGGTTTCCTTGGAGCCTTCATAAATTGACTTACCAATCCAACAACATAGCTCAAATCTGGCCTGGTAATAGTCATATAAATTAAACTTCCTACTATGCGTCTGTACATAGTAAGGTCTTTGAGAAGCTCACCTGCATCTGCGCTCAACTTCACATTCTGCTCCAAAGGAACTGAAATAGGCTTATAGCCTGTCATCCCATATTTGAACAGCATGTCCAATCCATACTGCCTCTGTAAGAGCGATATCCCACTTGGTGATCTTTTCACCTCAATGCCCAAGAAATAACGTAGCTCTCCCAAATCCTTCATCTCAAACTTCTGCTTCAATAGCATTTTCACATGAAGGATATCTTCATCATATCACTTGTGATAATCAAATCATCAATATAAATAACAAGTAGCATAATACATTTCTTTGTTTTTCTCACATAAAGTGAGAAATCTGCCTTGGAAATCTGAAAGCCAATAGTGACAAGATATTGTCCTATCTTGTAAGACCATCCTCTAGGTGCTTGCTTCAAGCCATACAAGGCTTTCTTCAACCTACAAACAAACTCAGGATGAATAGCATGCACATAACCTGGTGGCTGCTCCATATAGACCTCTTCTTGCAAATCACCATGCAAGAAGGCATTCTTTACATCCATCTGATGTAAAGACCATCCCTTTGATGCATCCATAGCAATGACTACTCTTACGGTTGCCATCCTTGCAACTGGACTGAATGTTTCTTCATAATCAATTCCATATATTTGTGCATACCCCTTGACTACTAATCTTGCCTTGTATCTGTTCACATAACTATCTGCATTGTGCTTCACCTTATAAAACCACTTACAACCAATTGCATTCTTATCTTTAGGCAAAGGTACTAATTCCCATGTAGCATTTGCTTCCAAGGCATCCATTTCTTCATCCATGGCTTTCTCCCATCTTTTTTTTCCCATGGCTTGCTCAAAAGAAGTGGGTTCTGGTTCCTGTATCACTTTGACTATATAGGCATTGTGAATGGCTGTAAATCCATCATATTTCAGCCTATCCACAGGATACCTAGCTCTGGTAGACCTGTGCAAAATAGGCTCACTTCCAGGTGCTCTCAAAACATCCCTGGTCTTCCTTGTTCCAGGTGTAACAACAGAAGGAATACCCAACTCATCATCAATTCTCTATTTTGAGCCACTGGATTTGCCATCCACATAATAGTAACCTGCATTCACATCAAACATGGGCTGATCTACCTTCTCTTTTCCTTTTCGTGATACCTGCATACCACTATCTACATTGCTTTGAGAAGATTCTCCTGATCTCAATCTTCGTGTCCATGGCAAAGAATGTGAACCACTGCTAGAGGACACTCCAGGTCCACTAATATCTTGTGACTGCTGCTGTGAATTCTATGCAGCATTACCATTTTGTGCATCTACATTATCAATCACATTTACTAGTTTATACCAACTACTCATCTCATCAAAAACATCTCTGCTCACTATAAACTTACGAGTAGAAGGGTTATAGCATCTTACTCTCAGTTTTAGGATCCAACTTGGATCTCAACTCATCTGGCACATGAACATAGGCAATGCAACAAAAAATTTTCAAATGAGAAATATCTGGTTTCCTACCAGTATACCTCTCCTTTGGAGTCATGCCATGTATTGTTGCAATGGGAGTCCTGTTCATTATGTAGACTGATATAGCAATTGCCTCAGCCCAATAAAAATCTGGCAGGTCTTTTTCATTGAGCATAGCACAAGATACCTCTCCAATATGCCTATTTTTTTTTTCTGCAATTCCATTTTGCTGTGGGGTATGACTACATGAATATTGCTGCTTTATGCCATGCTCCTGCATGAACTTTGCAAACTCATTTGAGATGTACTCTCCCCCTCCATCTGACCTTAGGCATTTTATTTGCAAGCTTGTTTCTTTTTCAACCATAGCTTTAAGAGTTTTGAAATGCCCAAAAACTTCACTTTTCTTTTTCATAAAATACACCAAAAATTTTCTGCTATAGTCATCAATAAAAGTGACAAAATAATGATAGCCTCCAATAGATGCATCTTTAGTAGTCCACAGATCAGAGTGGATTAATTCCAATGGCTTCTTACTCTCTTGAACATGTCTAGGAAATGGTTTCCTTGCCTGTTTTCCAAATTGACAGGCTTCACATACCTTATGCATTTCTGCAACCTTGAATTTAGGCAATCCTGCAACAATATTTTGGGCCTGCATTGATTTAAGTCGCTGTACATTAACATGACCAATGCGGTTATGCCAGATATTAATATCTGCAACTACACCAGTCCCATGTGCAAACATTGCTGCACTCAATTCAGACATGTCTGCATCCAATGTAAACATTGTGCCCTTCTTCTTTCCTTTTGCTATCAAGCGACCTTTATTTTTCATATCCTCAACAAAGCATCCATGAGGATTAAATCTGACCTGCAAGCCCTGCTCAACCATTTGACCAACAGAAACCAGATTCTTGGTGATATTCGGGACATGAAATACATCTGACAGATATTTCTTTTGCCCATCTTGCATAGACAAAGGAATTTTTCCAATCTGCACAATAGGATGTGTAGTATCATCATCAGTCTCCACAAATCCTAGTTTTTCCATTTTCCTTGCATCCTGCATCCATTCTGCATGACCTGTCATGTGGTTTGATGCACCTGAGTCAACATACCACACATCTTTGCTTTCTTCTGCACTTGTCTCAGAGTTGGTCATGTGCTGCACCATAAACAAATGCTCATTTCTGTCATCACCCTGTCTACTAGAAGATGCATAATTCCCTTGTTGTAATTTTTTATTCATAATGTCATTCTTCTTTTTATAGCAGTCTTTAGCCATATGACCCATTTTATCACAGTAGTAGCACTCAACATTGTTGTTTGCATTTTGGCCTCTTTTCCATCCACCACGACCTCTTTGGCTCCCCCTGCCTCTAGAGTTACCACATCCTCCTCCATAGGACTGGTTTTCTTGAGTTTGCTGCATATTCTGATTTCTACCAGGGCCTCCAGATCCGGCTCTTTTTCCTCTGCCTTTACCTCTTCCAGCATTTGAGTAGAAGACAGTTTCTTTTGAAGTTCCTCATGAAGAAGATACACCACCATTTCTCTGCTCCTCAGAAATTAGAAGAGTAATCAACTCAAAATCAGGAAATCTTTCACGTACGGAAATGGATGTTTGGAACTGTGCATAATCCTTTCCTAGACCATTCAAGGTCACAGAAACTAAATCATCATCTTCCACTGGCGACCCAATGGAAACAAGTGCATCTGTAATCTTCTTCACCTTCATGTGGTAGTCATTGATGCTCATACTTTCTCTTTGCACATTGTGCAACTCTTGCTTGAGCTGCATTTTTTTGGCTTGCGTATTTGTGCTATATATTTTTGACAAAGTATCCCACGCCTCCTTTGGTGTACTTGCATCCTGAATATGCACAATCATATAGAGTCTGAATTACTGATAGACAGCCAGTACATAACTTTTCTGGCTTTCTCATGCCATCCTTTAAATGCCTGCATTTGCTGTTGATTGGGAACATCAGGAAGAACTGGTTCTTCTTCATTTTCTGCAACAAATTCCCAATATCCTTTTTCCATAAGGAAATTCGTCATTCTAAACTTCCATGATTGGAAGTTGTTCTTGTCAAGCTTTTCAGTGACAATCTGTGAAAGAGAATCAGACGCCATTACAGAACACTACAAAAAATTCTGTCACTGTAAAAAACACAGCTTCAGCCTCATAAGGGCAAATCTGCAAAACTGACGAAAGTGGTATTTGACCACACACTCACTTCCTAGTGACGATTTTGCATCAACATGCAATAAGGATGATTCTGTAACTCCCAATGTCTCTACGCACAGGCATACGATCCAATTTCTACGGTAACTTTTCACCGACCTGTAGAACAGTGGTCGCACAACATAAAATAGGGCCTTTTCTTGAAGGCGTGCACAAAACTTCTGCCTCCAAAACAGGCCCCGAAATGGCCTCAAATAAAAAAAACAGAGCAACCAAGGCCTAAAGCCCTCTCCCGCAGCATATACTACCCTCTTGCTACACCGCAAAGGGCGTCTCAATCTGAGACAATGCACACTTGCACTTTCCGGCTGTGCTACCTGCAGAGACTTGCTCCCAAAACAGAAAAATGAAAGCAACACTGGTCCTCTTACCAGAACACTGCGAACTTGGTTTGCTTTCTTGAGCTCCTTACCACGAAAAAGGCTATGATACCATGTCAAGATTTTGGGAGAGAAGAAAGGAGCCTCACTTGTAGCTTTCTCACTTACACAATGGGGGAATACACACAAAGGTGGAGGCTGAAAATAGTTTTTCTCTTCTTAGTTGTGTAAGCCAAAAGAACTCTGGTATATAGAAATAGAAGAATCCTATATATGGGTCTCAAACCAAACTCAACTAACTAAGGTGGCATACTAACTGAGCCACGAACTAGAGTAGTTAAGGATAGCTGTCATCTAGCTATTATTCATGAGTGGTGTACCAACCGCATCTGCACTAACAAGTCGATGATATAAATGCACAACGGTAACCCTGGCATATCACGAGTGGAGCTTGATATCTCAACAATCCATAGGTTAAAAGAGAATTATGGGGAATTGTGACAGCCCTTAAATGTGATAAGGAGTATTTTATGGGTGCTCATGTAGTCATTGAGACCGATTGTTTGCCAGTATTGGGTATGTTTACTAGTTGTGCTACTTCGAACGTTTCTATGCTCCGGTGGATTGTATACATCAAATCTTTGAATCGTGAATTTTAGCATATTGCTTGAAGAGATAATCTAGTGGCAGACATGTTATCTCGAGCACCTTATGAGAATGAAGATGGGATGATGGATGAGGAGGAAGAAGTTGACTTTCTTATGGCTGAAAATGATTTAGCAAGAGTGAATTTAGCAATGCAAGGTGTTTCTACAGCATTAATAGAAGCTTGGACAACAAAGAGAAGACACTTTAGATGTTCTATATCTTTTACAGAAGTGTTTCTGGAAGACAAATATACAGGAGAGTGGCTGAGAATTGGTCAATACCTTAGTACATCAACAAAGAGAGATGAATGGTCAGATGAGGAGATTAAGAAAATCAAGAGGAAAGCATATAGGTTTTTTTAAAAAGATGGATACTAATGGAAACATGCTAAAAAGAAACAGGGTATGCCATTGCGAGTTTTGGGTGACAGAGCTTCACAAGTAAAAGTAATGCAAGAATTTCATGAAAGCTTGTGGGCTTGTCATAAAGGTGTTTGGGATACTTTTACAAAGATCAAAGAAAGATATTGGTGGCAGGGTATGCATAAGGATGTTGATCACTTTGTGGAAACATGTACACATGTCAAATGTACTCATCTGTGAGACATCGGGATGGATTGCAACCCACATATCCATTGTCTCTTCATTATAAGTGGGTGGTGGATTTGGTCACAATGCCTATAGGTCTTTGAACACCATATTGGGGAATATGGTAATTTTCCATAAGTTTGGGACACGTGGTCAAATCTTTTGATTTGTCATAACTTGAACACTATAACTCCAAATCAAGCGCTCTATAGCTCAAAAGATTCCATTTTTCAAGTGCTTTCCAATGATAGGTCACATCATATGGTTTTGAGAAACTTATAGGCATGTTATCCGGGTGCCACCTTTTTAGTATTCAAAAAATGGGAATTGGGAGATTCCCAAACTCACTAATATTGTGTTTTTGGCAAAGGAGGTATCTTGTGCTTGCTCGTGAAGACTTGACTAATCAAGTGGAAGGGAAAGCTCAACATACTAAGATAACAAATGTTATGTGTACTTTTCTCTTAGAAGAGATCTTTTGTCAGTATGGCTGTGTGGGAAAAATTATAGCAAATAGGGGTGAATTGGATGTAGATGAAGCTCATGATTTCCTTGCATGGTTGGGGATAAAGCTTGCTTTAACTTCAGCCTATAACCCTGAAGGAAGTGGAAAAAATGAAAGAGGTCACCCACCTATTGTGAAGTAATTGGCAAAAGCATGTGGAGAGAAGGTAAAAGAGCGGCCACGATTGCTCCCTTATGCTTTATGGGCAGACAGAACAACTGATAGTGCTGTTACAAGATATATACCTGCAAAATTGATGTATGGTCAAAAACCTATCATGCCCAAAGAAGAGATGACAGTCACATGGAGTGTGTTACCTTGGGAGGAGGAGTTGAATTGAGAGGAGTTGTTGGCCTTATGCATTAGACAGTTGGAAAGAAAGTCAAAAGACATAGAGGCAGCAACTGCAAAGTTAAGGGAAGAAAGGATACAGAACAAGAAACGGTTTGATAAAAGACATAGACTGAGACTAAGAACCATACAAGATGGGGATCGGGTATTGGTTTATGATAGCAGTTTAGATAACCAGCATAGTGCCATGTGCAAAGTTTCCAAAAGATGGTTTGGACCCTATGTGGTAAGACAGGTGTTTGATAATGCTACTTAAGCATTAAATGAGTTGGATGGGACAATCATCAAACTTTTGGTAGCATGGAAAATAATCAAATTATTCAAAATGTGGGAATCTACTACCTATGAGTTGCCAGAATTGGAAGAAAATAGTGGTTATGATACAGGGGCTAGCCATGAAGATATGGAAGATGAAGAAGAAGAGGATATGGTTGCAGAGAATGAGGAGGACTTAGAATCTGGTGACAACTAGGATTTTGGCACATACTGGAGAATGTGCATATTCACAGGGGGTGGATGTCGTGATGTTATGAGGACACAGTGTGAAAAAGTATGGAATGCATCATCATCCGATTTCTTTATTAATCTAGAGAGTCAATGTGATCTGAGCCATTAGTACTAGTGTGAGTTGCATGGATTATCTGAAAATACTAGATTTTTGGATAATTTTATCCTATTTTTTATATTATTTATTGTAAAAATCTGAAAAAGTTAGAAAAAGCTTCTAGATTAGCATGGCATGCAAAAAAGCTAGAGGCTTTTTCAGCCAATTAAGGGATTTTCACAAGAGGGATACATTGACGAAATCACGTGCGTTGTGATCGCTGTAAACAAGTTGAAAACTGCAGATTGAACTGAAAGAAAAAGAAAGAGTGATCTGAGAGATCTGTGATCAGGTGTCTTCAGGTTTTACCCCCCTTTCAAAGCCAATGGGGCCATCAAATTTGGGTTCTGAGCAGCAAAAAAGGAGCTGTAATTTTTAGGCACGTTTTGTTCTACGAAGAAGCTCCATGAGATCTAATGCCTAGAGATTGCTTCTGAGTAGTGCGAAGATTCCAGGTTCTTTCAATACATATTGATTCAATTCATTGTGATTTGTCTTTGTATTGTTTACCACTTGGGTATTCTCTATCTAATTCTCTTCCATCTCCTATCTCTACTTCATTCTACTTCTAATCCCCGGTGGATTCAAGATTTCAACAAAAACCCCTCCGACAACAACTCCACTACGACTCTTCTACACCTCGAGGATTAGCCCCAAGATGTGCCGTGAAAATGAAACACATTCGAAACAAAGTCCACTCTTTTGATAAATGATCTAGGAGATGATAGATAAACCTCACCAAATAACTCCCAAAGAATCGAATATCTAGCCCGATACCTCATACTCTCAATGTTGGATCATCACTCATACAAATAGATGCTATGCATCTAGGATATGATACCATGAGGTGTATCATTGAAAGTGCGAATATGACCATCATGATCGAATAAATATCCATTAAAAATCAGCAATATGAAAGTGTGAAGATAATTCTTTTCATGGTTTTCTTTCCTACTTGAGTGCTTTGTTGGTTAGGGCTAGAACAGAGCTTCTTCCTGCTACTAGTCTCTTTTATTTTTTAACAACCATGAATCCCACATGACATACATCATGAATCATAAGCATTGAATGTAGTTTAACACTTAACCACCCCCCTACTCCCTACAGTTTCAAATTTTGCATGCGTTGATAGGTGCAAGGCGTGGTTTTAATGTATTTTTCTTTATTGAAAGTAATAAATACTCACACTAACAAAAAAATCAGACTAAACTGAGGCTAAAACTCATGCTTCAGCTCTATGATACATTCACACACATAAATCTTATTTTTCCTTATTTTTATGATATGAAAAACATAAATTTTCTAATACTTATTAGTTTTCTCTATTTGTTTATAGAAAATTATAGATAGTTACTAATTTTCAAATTTAGATAGATTACTCTTATAGAAAATGTTTTGTTAGCATATTTTCTTCCATGAGAACAACAAATGCACACCAGAAACCCAAAAACCGCATATTTTTTCTTAAATCCCTAGTCTCGGGTTTTGCGTGTTTTGCATAAAAATATTATACAACTAATTTTTTTATGATTCTTTCAACATGATTGATCAAAAACAGGATTGGAAATCAAATCCAAGCATTACTAAACCATTTCAAACAAGAATTCATCATGAAACGATAAGATCTACATTTTTCTCATAAAACCACTTATTATGGCACGAGTTTTTAGACGTTGGAGGCCCATTAATGCTTTTTCATGGCTGTTGATGATCCTTCCAGCTTTGATTCACATCTCTTTCCACTCCCGCATCATCGTTTGACAAGCAACATCCATATCAACCCATCCCCCTCTCTTTTACATTAATTCATAAGAAGAGCCCACAAGAGGAGAGAGGAGAGGGAGGAGAGAGAAAGAATGAAATCAAATCTCTTTAAATAGTGCATCAAATTTAGTCATTTCAAAAGTGTGATGAGAAGCAAGAAAGTAGTGGACATCACAGTGCCAAGAGCAATCCTTTGATAATTGTTGCAACAAAATGGACTTTTTAAAAATAATTTAGGGGAGTAAAAAAAAACAGTGCCCCCTTCCCCCAAAGTTTTGAGCAATTGTGTCCTTTCAAATCTACAAGCTTTATTAAGCTTAAAGCTTTGTTGTACAAAAAACTAGTTTAAGGCTTTTGCTTTCACACTTTCTCCCAAGTGGCAAATAAGCTCATATTCGAGATCCGTCTAGACGATTGGTTTTGTGACGTCAAAATCTATACACTTGGCCACCATCACACACTTTTCAAATTTTGGATCCTGTATCTGTTTCATACTACCAAATCTTGTGGGGATTAAATGGGGGGCTCAAACAGACTCCGATTGGAAAACGGATACTTCCGTTGGGTTCTTGACATCGAACTCCATCTAGGAAAGTTCCAACTCATCGATACGCAATGGTTTCATTTTGCATGAAAATTTGGTCTTTTATAGCCTCCTAGGCTTTTTTTCCTTCCAGATTAGCCTCTCAAATCTGTTCTCATGGTGTGATGTACTAAGAGTGCATGGAGTGCTTTGCCCAAATTTTCATTCGTCACCCATGATTGGCACCATGATCCTCCATAGTCAAAACACCACCTTTTCTTGCAAGAAGGAACTTTGCTAGAAAAGAGAATAGATTGCAAGAGAGCTTTGTGAGTGAAAGAGAATAGTTATATTATGTAGGCACAAGGCCGTGATGGAGGGACAAACACCCAGATGTTTGCAAGATGATAGCTTGTTACAATGCTTATTTGCGGACTTGCCCTCCCCCCCCTCTCCCCTTATACATTGGTGACCACGGGATAGGGCAACTTAGCCCAACCAATCCCATGAACTTATATGCACAAACAACAACCATAAAAAGTATCAAGCTACCACAAAAAATATACCCGACAAAGCATCAGAACAACTCTTATTCTACACCTTGACAAAATCAAGGCATGAAGATCCACAAGAGATAGGCCTAGTATAATCTAATAGAAATCCAGAGCGGGTCGGTAACCAACTTCTTCAACATGGACTGGCTAAAAGAACTACCAAAGAGGTCACCTAGTTGTGGTTTGAATTACCTACCGAGCTTAGGGCAATGGGACCAGCAACTCCTACTAGGCGAGGACTCCTATATCCTAGCCATCATATATTTTCTTTTAACACACTTTTCTTTTAAGGTTTCCACACTTGGGCATGTAAAAAGGAGGGAGCTGAGTGTAGAGTGACATCCTTTTTTGTTCCGGTCCCTTTTATTTTTTCTCTAATATTCCTTATTCCTTTATTCTGGCTAATTGCTACCCCAAGGAAGAGAAGGCATTGGCCCTTGGTCTACCTCAACCCAGGAACCTACCAAGCCTTTGCAAGGCAATAATCAATTGATTTTAGGATTTTGTTTTCTTTTATTTCCTTTTTGGATTAATGGGTTAAAACCCATTTTTACACACCTCTATATTTTATCGTTTACGTATATTCAAAATGTTATCTTCTTTAAACAATGGCAAGCTTCTCTAACTGCCTCACACTAGTAGGGACTCTTAGAATAGCTGCCTAGCATGCTAGCAGAACAATGCCACTAAGACTCCCTTTTGAAGCAAGTCTTTAATGCCTGACAATGTCGACACAGAGGTAGATAACTATCGAATCTTCCTCAAATATATCAAACCTAATCCTAAGACTTCATGCCTTGATTATTAATTCCCAACAAATGAATAGAAAATAACCCCCACATACACTTAAGAAGAAAACTCGGAAAGGCAAGAACACCACCTAGAATGGCCACAAGAAGTTCCCATGCAGCATATGCTCCCTTTAGGCACTTCATCAAACATGTCTGATGCAATCTCTAAAATAGAAAACCATTAAACACACCCACACCAAATAGACACATGGCCCTCTTGGCCTAAAGGAATATAACATTTCACAACCAATGAACTTGCCCTCTTGTCCTTAGAAAATCAAGCATTAAACCCCAATATAAATGGCCCTCTTGGCCTTATGAGATAATACACTTCACTACCGTTCAGCAGTACACTGTTGAAACAAATCCTTGGTCCTAAGATAACTCTATGAAAGAACAAAATTGACCAAGGATAAGGGCTCATTAGGCCCTACACTAGATGTATCAAGTTACTGGCTAGCCCCCCTTGCATAAATAGTAAGGGGTGTTCGAGGAATATGATGACTCACAATCCTATGTATCCATGAAAAAGTAGGAAGGTGCTAACTGACTACCTAGCTCATAATCCAAACTAACCATCAATGGCCAAAATATGATATGTCAGCAAAAGAAGACCCCAAAGTATTCTAGGACTAATGTTAAGAGGTTATTGTAAGAGCTCCACTGGACCACAATTAAAAAAGACATCTTCAATGAAAGCATAGTTAGCCAGGGAATCTCGAATCTATTCCACTGTCGATGTACTAATTAACAAGTCATCATCTAAAAAATATGCAACATATCCAAGGTTGCATGATGGTACATCCGTAAGCTGGGATCCCACACACTATAGGTCCCATTTAGTTGATTGATTAATAATTGTGAGTCACCTTTAACCAATACCACCACATCACACCCCATGAGAAAGACCTTATATTCTGCCATATTATTAGTGAAAGAGGTCCTAAATAGACTCACATCTTCATAACAACCGAAGGTTGGGGATCTTTAATGACCACACCAATGCTCGCATGTCTAGTGGCCCTCTAGAAGCTCCATCAAAACAGAAGGTATAGACCCTCTCTTTAGTGACGGGTCACACCATACTAATTAGCTCACTATGATAACCAAAATCAAGTAGAGAGAGAGGATGTATAACAAGGACAATACCTCCTTCCTCTCGTTGAACTCAATAGGAATGCTAGTTAGAATTCATTGACAATGGTGGCACTAGACCTTAATCCCCCACATTAAAGATTGGTCTTGCCACTCAACAACCTGATATCCTCTACTCCACTAGATCACTCGACCTAGGTGGTAACATTGCTCAATATACGGATGCTCCAGATAGGGAATGATTCATCCCATCCGCTTATCTTGGTACTTACTATACATTGAAGCTGAATCGTGAAGGACCTGCACACATCCACCAAGCCCAACGTCAACCCCTATATATAGTAAGGATTCAACTTACTAAAATTAACCTTATTTTAAAACTCCACCCCCTGCAAATTTGGTAGAAGAGCTATAGATCCATTCTTTTCTAAATGTACAATTTTGTATGGGCCATCCCACTTGGGTTCTAATTTACCTGGGAATACATCACGATGAGGATCATAATACAGAACCAACTAACATTTCCCGAATTTGTACTTCTTCGCTCAAAGTCACAAAGGGCTTCCATTCTTTTCTTCCCTATTTCTTGATGTAGTAAAGCCTACAACAGAATCTCATCAAGATGTGCAAGAGAAGTATATATTTCCTGTAACGCTTCTGCCTCTCCCAAAATTGAATGATTGAGAGCAAAACCAACAGATAGTGGGAAGCTCTATTTCCAATGGTAAAATGCACTCTTTCCCATACACTAGCTTGAAGAGGGTGTGGTCGATGGCTCTCTTAGATGTCATGTTATAAGCCAACACTTGCCACATACAATTTCTTATCCTAGTTTCACTTACTTTCCAATACTAACTTGGATAAGATTTCCACCACTTCTTTGTTTGTATTCTCAACTTGACCCTTCGCTTGAGGATTATATGGGGTAGTCTTATTGTGCTTAATCTTCAAGGCTTTTGTTGAGGATACTATAACCTTGTTCAAGAAGTGTGTTCCTCGATCAGACACTATCTTGTTCGATTGACCAAAATGGAAAATAATTTGTTCCATGATGAAATTGGCCATCTCTTAAGCATTATCCTGCACTGTGGCTCGAGCTTCAAACCACTTTGTAAAGTATATAGTCTGTCACTACAATAATATATCACTTTTGCATAGTTGATGAAGGGTATATTGGTTCCACTAAATAAATATCCCATTTCTCAAAGGGTAATGTAACCAAAATAGGGTTTAGAGGTTGCTTATGATTATCCCTTGCATCATGTCTTTGAGAGGCATCACAAATGCTTAACATAACTGAAAGCATCTTGGAAAATTGATGGCCACCAATAGTTAGCTGCACGGAGAGCTTTTTGGGTAGTAAGTCAACAAGCAAAATGTCCCCGACATGCTGAGTCATGGCACTCCTCGAGAATGAATGGTACCTCATCAAGTATTACACAACTGCGATAAATATCATCTACTCCTCTCCAATACAAGACACCCTCTATAATCGAAAAGCATAGAGATTGTTGTTTAATATTTTTTTAAAAAACTTCAATAAAGCAGCCCCAAATCCTCCTATAGATAAATAATGCTTATAGTAGTATACCAAGAAGGGATGGAAGTTGTATCAATCTTGAATAAACCTTCAATGTGACTTCCTTCAGCTCCCTGAAATCCACAAGACATTCCACAATACCCCACATCTTTGGTGGCTTACTCTGAATATCATAATAAAACTCTTGCAAAGTGATTAACCACTTTTCTAAATGTTTAGGTGACTGCAACTTGTTCAGCAACAATCTAAGTCCTTCGGTCTTCATAAAGAATACTACCTTCTCATAGAGAATATAATGCCTAAATTTCTTTGTCCTCGCAAAAGAACATTCCAAGACACAATTTCTCCATGTATGTATAATTGAATTCAAATATCCCCAATTTCATGCTAGCAAAGGCAATTGGATGATACCATTTGTCTTCCTAAATTTGGGCTGAATGGTAGTTGATACTATGCATTGTGACTGTTGAAAATATATAGAAAACTTCACCTCTTCTAGGTGCTTCTAGGATTGCATTTTCGCTAATTCTTGCTTCACATCCAGAAAGGATACTTGACTTGCTTCATTCCACTCAAACAGACTGTTAAAGATAGGAGCTTTATCAATGGCAATGCTCTTTCTACTAGTGCATTGATAAATCTCTGATAATATCCCACAGATGACAGAAAGAAGTGTATCTCTTTTGGCGTATGTGGTGGGCTTATAGTGACTCACTACAAGATATAGGCCTTATACCGACCTTAAAAGCGAAAAAAATGCAAATAACAAAATTTTCCCCCATTGTCACAAAAAGTGTCGTTATTGGAGATGCCACAGAACAATCGGTATGAGCGTCGCTATCAGTGTCGGTATTTGCGACACTGATATTGACACCAATACCGACGTTGATAGCGACGGTTTGCGATGAAAATAACGACACCAATAACAATGCGAGCAGTAAAATTTGCGATGCTAATAGCAATGGTAACAGGGAAAAAAATAATTTATGGTAGGGCAGCTGCCCTGCCACATATAGCATTGTGTGCTTATTAGAGCCATATAAAATAGTTTCTGCACTGTGTACGATGCGCTTGCAAACAAAAACAAAGTATACTGAAATCATAATACTGTTACATAAAATAAATACATGATCACATAATAAGTGATTGGTACAATCTTGACAAGATATCACTAATACATAGAAAATGTCTACATAGATCAGGCGACCAAAAAATAAAGGTGTGTGAGCTCCAGGGATCCAAGGGTGAGCTACATATCCTCGCCCTCCGAAAGCTTGTCCCA
This sequence comes from Lygodium microphyllum, assembly GCF_053477565.2. Lineage (NCBI taxonomy): Eukaryota > Viridiplantae > Streptophyta > Polypodiopsida > Schizaeales > Lygodiaceae > Lygodium > Lygodium microphyllum. The sequence goes on from NC_141155.1 coordinate 34,176,778, forward strand.
CCACAAAGGAGCATCGAATGGACTCTGCATAAAAAGAAATAACAACACATCAGTCCACCATACAATAATGCATTCTAAATAAACATGGTAACTACGGCCAAGAAAGATAAGTGACTTATAGGGCCGCCATGTCTATACAATCGGTCGATCAATGAAGTGAGACTGTGCCTCTCTGCATATCAAGTCTCAAGGCCGGTCGGTTCGTGATTTGTAATGGAGTGCTGCAAAGAAAACAAAATGCTAATTGTTAGAAACATGATTGTCAGTACAAAGGATATTGCAAAAAAATAAACAAGCAAAACAAAAGAAAAACTTACAAAGTCCTCCAAATATGTTGTGTGGCCGCCACTCCCAAGATGATGGACCACTCCGGCCTCGAGTCGTGCCCTCACCGCCTCGCGCTACTGACTCCAACATCCTGGAGAATCTATATCCTCCTCCCTTAGTCAGCGCCAGTCGTCCGCATCTAACCACTTGGACTTTGCAGCCCCACTCTTAATTGCCTTGCGTGCATCGGATCGTCTGTGTGACATATATGCACGCATGCAATCCATCATCCAACCCGTAGAAAATCTATCTCTAGTGAGGCTGGAACTGGAAACTCCTCATGCAAGGATGCTACTATGTAGTCCTTTCTCCCCTCCAGTATGTTCTTCGAATGATCTAAAACGTTGTACTGAAAAACTTGTTGGCACAACTCTTTCATGCGAGCCATCACCCTCCTCTCCTCATCATTCATGATGATGGCTCCTAACCTATCATCGACTAGATATACATATCCCCCTGGGGTCTGCCTAAGATGGTTCCTCTCCCATATTCTGCGTCCATGCTCCTAGGTATATCCAGCAGACCCCTATGCATCTGGTGTACCGACTGGGGTAATATCTCTCAGAGTGGCACCCATAGGGGTCCCACCTGCTGATGGCTGAGCAAAAGCCGGAGTAACTAGAGTAGACGTCCCCACAGGCGTGACAAATCCTGGAGGTGACACAACTCCAACTGAACAACGAGACGAAGACACTGCATCCGTGCCTCCACAACATCCACCTGAGCCTGAGCCACGCTCCCTGGAACTGCCACGAGAGCAAGGAGTCACACCTGTATCCCGTGTCGACCGCGCACTCACTGCATCTGTATCTCTGCAGCATCCCCCTGACTCTGAAGCACTCCCTCCCTCTCGCCCAAGTTTGGAGCGTCGAGCTCATCTGCTCAAAGCTGAAGCATCCGATTACGCTGAAGTAGATCTAGCAGAGCGCCCTGATGAAGACCGAGACAGCTCCTAGTCTGCCATATCTCTGAATCTCGTGATCTGGTCTAGAGACATGCGTGTGAAGATATCCTGTAACTCCTCATCACTCATTCCTCGACTCATCTTGAAAATATCACCTACACAGACAAAAAATGATGCTAAAATAATCAATTCAAATCATACAAAGCACAGTAATATAAATCCAAAAGAAAATATCTCACTTAAAATGCATATCTTATGTACCCTTATAAGCAATTGGTTGAGTAAGTGGATGCTCCAAGTATGAAGTATCCTATGGTCCCGTGTCAATCTCCTGACACAACTTCGCATACACTGGAAGGTCGATAGACATGTCACGACAAAACGATGAGTCCACCTCGTTCTCAAAGAATTCTTGGACTCCTGTATTTCCATCATTGTTAGCCGATGCTGGCTCCAAGCTTTCGGTGGCCTCCACCCCTTGCAATATCGACCCCTCTATTTGCATATTGTCTTCATCTATGCTCGGAACATCGCTTTGATCATATACTCTCGCACTTCGGGGAGTTGAAGATATAACATACCACCATCAAGGTTGTCGGGGGTTTGGATAGAAGATTACATGTTCACAAACACGTACAAGAGAGTTTAAACCATTGGATAGAAGAACATTATGCTAGGAGGCACAAGTATGCTAGGGCTCTCTAGCCATATATCCCTTAGGTTTGTTGAGGATCGGCCTAACCCCAATGAGCCTAGGAGGAGCTTATTCTAAGGTCCTATTTACTTTTCTCTCTTTCTCTCCCTCTCTCATTTCCTCTCCCTCCCTCACCCTGACCCTCTCTTTCTCTCTTTTCCTATTAGGTTTAATGATTTTTCTCTCTTTTTGTCTCTCCTCTCTCTCTCATATTTCTTTTTCTCTCTCCTCTCCATCTCTCATTTCCCTCTCTCATTTCCTCTCCCTCTCTCACCATCACCCTCTCTTTCTCTCTTTCTCTATTAGGTTTAATGAATTTTTTCATTTTTTCTCTCTCCTCTCCCTCTCTCATTTCCCTTTCTCTTTCTCTCCATCTCTCATTTCCTCTCCCTCCCTCACCCTGACCCTCTCTTTCTCTCTTTCCTTGTTAGGTTGAATTATTTTTATCTTTTTCTCTCTCCTCTCCCTCTCTCATTTTCCTTTCTCTCTTTCTCTCCCTGTCTCATTCCCTCTCCCTCCCTCACCCTGACCCTCTCCTTCTCTCTTTTCCTATTAGGTTTAGTGATTTTTCTCTCTTTTTCTCTCTCCTCTCCCTCTCTCATTTCCATTTCTCTCTTTCTCTCCCTCTCTCTTTTCCTCTCCCTCCCTCACCCTGACACTCTCTTTCTCTCTTTCTCTATTTGATTTAATGATTTTTTTTCTCCCTCCTCTCCCTTTCTCATTTTTTCTCTCTCCTCTCCCTCCCTTGCCTTGACCCTCTCTTTCTCTCTTTTCCCATTAGGTTTAATGATTTTTATCTCTTTTTCTCTCTCCTCTCTTTCTCTCATTTTCTTTTCTCTTCCTCTCCCTCTCTCATTTCCTCTCCCTCCCTCGCCCTCACCCTCACCCACACCCTCTCTTTCTCTCTTTTCCTATTATATTTAACATCTTCTTTCATTTTCTCTCTCCTCTCATTCTCTCATTTTTTTCTCTCCTCTCCCTCTCTCATTTCTTCTCCCTCCCTCTCCCTCTCTCATTTCCCTATTATGTTATCGTCTCTCCCCCTCCCTCTCTCTCTCCCTCTCTCATTTTCCTATTATGTTTAATGTCTCCCTCCCTCTCTCTTTCCTTCTCCCTCTCTCATTTCCCTATGATATTTAATTTCTCCCTCTCCCTCTCTCATTTTCTCTCCCTCCCCCTCCCTCTTCCTTTCCCATTTCCTCCCCCTCTCCCTCTCCCTCTATTTCTCTCTCTCTCCCTCCCTTCCTCTCCCCTCATTTCCTCCCTCTCCCTCTCTCTCTCCCTCTCTTATTTCCTCTCCCTCCCTCTCCCTCCCCCTCTCTTTCCCTCTCCCTCCCTCTCCCATTTCCTCCCTCTCCCTCTCTTTAATTTCCCTCTCTTTCTCTCTCTCTCTCTCTCCCCCTCCCTCTCCCTCTCTCATTTCCTCCCTCTCCCTCTCCCTCTCCCTCTCCCTCTCCCTCTCTCTCATTCCCTTTCCCTCTCTCAATATACACAAATTATAAAAAGAGAGAGAGAGAGAATATACTCTCCCTCCCTCTCGTTTTCTCATTTCATCCCCCTCTCTCTTCCATTTCCTCCCTCTCCCTCTCCCTCTCTTTCTCTCTCTCTCTCCCCCTCCCTCTCTCTCTCCCTCTCCCTCTCATTTCCTCTCCCTCTCTCAATATATATACACAAATTATATTAAAAAAATTAATAGAGAGAGAGAATGCACTCTCCCTCCCTCTCCCCCTCTCATTTCCTCCCCCTCCCTCTCCCTCTCTTTCTCTTTCTCTCCCTCCCTCTCCCTCTCTCATTTCCTTCCCCTCCCTCTCCCTCTCTTTCTCTCCCCCTCTCTTTCTCTTTCTCTCCCTCCCTCTCCCTCTCTCTCTCCCTCTCTTTCTCTCTCATTTCCTCTCCCTCTCTCAATATACACAAATTAAACCCTAAACAAGTAAGAGAGAGAGAGAGAATGGACTCACCGTATAGATTTGTAGGAGGGTTTGATGGCTCCTCTTCGCGACGGCGGCTCCTCCTCTCCTTCACGAACGGCAGTGGCGGCGGCGGCGGCAAGCCTTCTTCCTCTCCTTCTCTCAATATCTATGCAAAACGGTCGCTCTCTCTCTCGCTCTCCCTCTCGAAATGTTTTACGAATGTGCGAAATGAAACACACTTGGGTTTCGGCCCACTGTTTTTTCTCTATGGGGCATCGCTATTAGTGTCACATTTGTGACTCTAATAGTGACGCAAATAGCGATGTCGCTATTCTGCATTGCTACCCGCCGTCGCTATTCCTGTGTTTCCTTGTAGTGACTATAATCTTTATCTTTTTTGGGTCAATTGCAAGACTAGCTGAACTAAACACATGGCCTAGTAACAACCCATAGGGTACCCCAAATACACATTTGCAAGCATTAAGAGCAATGCAAAACTATCTACAATGCTAAAGCATTTCCTTAGAATGAGCAGTTGTCTCTCCCTTGTGGTGGTTTCCCCCACATCATCAATAAAGAATTTTAGCTCCTCTAGGGAGGTGTCACCAAAAGTCTTATTAGTTGTTCATTTCCAAGAATCTCGCACATTTCATAGATCAAAGGCCATTACATGATACACAAAATTACCCAAGACAAAAATAAATGTTGTCTTGAGCTTGTCTTCTTTTTTGCAATAGTCATTTGGTTGTATCTAGCAAAGAAATCCATAAACGAATAGATTTTTCCACATGTTAATTGATTCAAAAGTTTATCAATGAATAATAACGGATAGTAATCATTAACCATCTACTTATGAAGCTCTCTAAAATCTATGCAAAGCTGGATTTGATTGTTCTTCTTTTTCGTGATAACCATTGTGTGTGTTGAACCGCAAATACCAAGCCAGCTTTTCATAGTTTTGTTAATTCTTGGAATATCCCATCCCTTAATTTGAAAGGCATACACCTTACTTTTTGTCACATAGGGCAGCTACCTTCCTTTACGGGGATAGTATAAACAACCATGGTTGGAGGAATACCTCTCAGCTCATCATAACTTCAAGAAAAGATATCATGAAATTCCTAAATCAAGGACACAATCCTCTCTTTCTTCCAAACTGAGCATGGACTCTAATTTGATTGGCCATGACTCTCTTTCAATTACATCCACATCCCTTATCCACTCCTGAGCCTCTTTTGGCTCATTCAAAGTCACTTGATATATATCCTTTGTAGTGGACCCCTCAATGGATTCATCACTCGATGATGTCTCACTAGTAGATGGAGCATCCAATGTATCAAACTCTGACGAGCATAGAGGAACTCTCTCACATTCAGGAGATTCAGGATAGGCCTCTACCACCACACGTGTAGCACCTCTACCAAATATCAACCGACCAGCAGGTATATCAACCTAACAGTCTACTTGTAAAATCCATGGTTTTTCTAGTAATACTTGATAGCTAGGCTCAGTGGAAAACCTAATGACCCTAAAGTCTAGAATACATTCCACATTGGCAACAATCACATGGAGTTTAGTAATGAAACCTTCAGGTTGTCTTAAACTGTCATCAACCATTTAGATAATAGAGGAGGCATATTTTTTTATTTCTAATCCCAACCTCTCCATCAATTTCAAACTAATAATGTTGATAGAGGATCTTGTGTCCACAATAGCATGATCCAATAAGATTCTATTAACATATGCTACAACCCTTGAAGAATGCTTTTTCTCATGTTCAAACCAATCATCTCGTACTTGTGCTATTCCCAAGGGCTCCACAATATACCTAGTGCAAAGAACCTTCTTAAATTCTTTACACACTCCTGGAGAAAACTTAATTAATTGTAGGAGTTTTACATTTCTGCTTAACTTCACAAATATAACTCACTAAATCAAACTCATGATAGCTAGCCAGAGCTTGCTTTTCTCACTAGAACATTCTATCCTTTGGTCTTTGAACCGGCTTTGGTACCTCTTTCTTGGCTTTTGCCTTCTTCTTTGGCAACTCCTTCTCCCTCTTGGGGTTGGTTTTACCATCTACAAATTTGAGAGTTCTACCTTCGATAACAGTATTAAGGACTTGCATCCCCTTATAATCTTGGTTAGGGTTTCCCTCGACATGTTTTACGTAATATTTCCATGTACCGTACCGTAAATATTACTTCCCGCACGCCATGCAAACCTTGTGCAAAGGGTATCTCTCGCATTTAAATTATTGGCCGCGTAATGTGTGAGACGCACGTGGGAAATAGGGTCCTCTGCGAATGGTAAATCGAACCGGGTGTTCAAAACCGCAAGCCACACGGAAACACCCTCTTGGGAGGGGCAATTTAATTAAATAAATGCAATTTTTTTTTATGTTTATCCCTTCCCCCAGCCGATGCATGGCTGGAGGAAAGGGAGTGTGTGGGGGGAGGATGGCAAAGTGGGGGTTTGCATGGGGGAGTTCCCCACGTGGGTGGAGACCCCCTTCCCCACCCCCAAGGCTATAAAAACACCCCCATCAAGGGGGTGTGCATAAGGAAGAGGAGAGAAGGGGAGGTTCTGTAAGAGAGGGAGGAAGCTCGTGGAGGCCACCGCCGTGCTGATCGCCGCCAGCCCGCTGGCTGCCACCAGCTCCGCCGCCAGCCCGCCGTGTTGCCACCAGCTCCGCCCAGTCCGTCTCTGCTGTCACCCTGGCCGCCGGTCTCCTGCAGCTACCACCATTCCGTCCGCCACACTGATCGCCCCCATGTGCTCTCAGAAGCTTCTTTGGAAGCTTCCATAGGGGGCCTCACTAAACCCCCTTCCCACGACCCCTTTTCCACCCTTTTCCACCCATTTCCAAAGGCACTTTCCCACCACAATTTCGAAGAAGGACCATCAACACCTTTTTTTTCGGGAATTGAAGAGGGTCTATAAGGATCCCACTAGACCGACGAAAAGGGTCCCGCGAAGTCCTTTAAGGCCCTTCTCCGCAAGTGACCTACCGTAAAAGGATCTTCCGCCTACGAGGAAAGCAAAGGCCGGAAGGTTGCGTGTCAAAGCAGAACAATCCGTAGGCGACGAAAGCGAGTTCAGAAACCTAACCTACGTGTGCAATGGCTCCAAAAAGATCCCAAGAGGCGACCGCGGGAGGCTCGACTCCGAATGTGCAAGTGGACATCACCCCGACTCCACAAGTCCAGGTTCTTCCGTGTTAATTCCGCATAAGGAAATGATTAGGTGCGCTTAGAAAGGAAATTGCACTTTTACGTTTAATTTGCATATGGAAATTGAAAGAAATGCATCTTTTGAACATTATGAAAGATTGAACGATTAGAGGGTTAGATGCATGTAGTTGGTACCTTATCAAGGTAAGGAATCTAATCCTAAGCAAGGAAACGGAATTTATATGTGCATTATTTGTCATCCTAGATATGGTAGATTAAGCGTATACTGCACATTAGGTAACATACCTCTCGTAATGATTTCATAGGAAAAGGTTAAGCGCCATAAGGTTTCATTCGGAAAGAATTAATAGGGTACTAAAGTGAACGTATGACTTGCAAAACAGTTATAAGATGGAATAGAATAACACTAGTTTCGCTTGTGTTTCACCAACGACTTCGTGGCTAGGAGAATGTTAGAAATTGCGTAGTCGTCATGAGAAAAAGGTCAATCATTAAGAGCAGTAATTAGGTGTAAAAGCATAGGATGAAAAAGGATAAACAACAAGGTTGTAGGTACGACTATTGATGTAAGATCTAGTAGGAGGTCCTAGGAAAAGTTAGTAACCAAATTATCGTGCACCAAGGAAAGATTGTATGATTCGCCAATGCATAAGTTTCGAGAGCATAGACTACAAAGTATAGGCTTGATTAATTAGGAAAGTTAAGTATTTGCCTTGAAGCAAATGACCGACAATAAACTAAAGTGACATGGTCGCTGGATCCTGCCACAATAAACCTAATGTATTGGAAGGGTATGACCCTAACCCAAGAATGATAGGAATCTTGCTAAGTTGCAATTGATTCCGGATCGAATGCGGGTTGCATTCGGAGATAAGGAGTCAATCCTTAACAGTTTGCCAGCTAAACGACCATTGAAATTGATTGTGCTTGTAACAGTTTAGAAAGGACTGTTTGCATTGGTTGCTCAATGAACTAAAGGATGAAAATATATCTAAAGCTTCAGGTTGGCGCCTGAGAGGCAGCTTCAGTTACCCCCGACTGCCTGCCTGACCCTAACCAAGGGGGTTGTGAACCGCGCCGGGAACGTGGACCGAACCCGCCGTGAGAGGTCTCTCCGTTGAGTTCTGCTTGGAGCAGGAGGACGCTTGGGTGCCAAGGGGGGCTCTGGCTGTAAATCCCTCGCCTTCCGGGTCCTGCACAAGAGACTAACGTGACTCGGGATTGGATCTCGAGGCCCGCATACTAGTCTACGGGCAGAAACTTGGATAGTAATCACAGGAAGGATTACTGGATAGCCTTCGGGCAGATTATGAATACGCCTACGGGCGGGAACAACTTGTATTCCAAAGATAAAGGGATAAAATGATAATAAAGGAGCTGTTTGGCATTGTTTTCTTTATGTCCTGTGATAAGATTACGTGAAGGAACCAGTGCTTAACAGGGTTAATCAAGGAAGCTGTTTGTATGTGTCAAACTAATGTGGTAGGTAATTACATAACTAAAACAAACCGAGGAAAGTGCGGAGGATGGACCATGGGTCTGTCCTACGGATGGGTGGTCCCGGTTAGCCGGGAACTTTTCTCAAGGTCTTCGACGAACAGAAGGATGATCGTCATCACCAAAACAAGCAAGGAGAACAATGACTTGGAAGTACCGATTACCCGATTCAGGCTGTTTTAGGGGAACGGAATGGGACTATGCCTTTTGGCAGAGAGGTCGAGCCTTGCATCCCTCTCGTTTCCCATTCTCCTTGAACCAAGTGCAGCATGAATCCGCTTCAGACCAGGCGTTCTGCGTAAAGTAGTTCGATCAGGTCTGACGCTAGTCGTTGTTAGCAAACAACCAAACAATTCCGTTCGATCCTAAGTGGAAAGCGCCCAGGACACTTCCGTTAGGGGGCAGACGCGGAAAGTCCTAGATTACAAAACCCGCAACATTCCATGGGAGTGCCGGGTGGAGTCTTCTAGACAACCTTTCCGATGGACTGCTAAGACGTGTCCTAGAGGATGTTAGTGGACACGTTACAGTTGGTATCAGAGCCGACTTACAAGGGAAATTGTTTCCATAAGATTTCATTAGAAGTGAAGTAAAGAATTTGTTCCTGTCCAAACATTTTCTCATCTTCAATACTGTCTTGCAGAATTACGAGGCGTGGAATAAGTTCTTGGTATTCCGGATCATGTTCATGACTGCGATGCATTCTCCGCATTATAGGCAGAGAATTGGGATGATGAACATCTTGGAGCAGATTTATAACCCATCACCCCTATATATAGAGCGAAGATGGACTGGGTCTTCAGGAATCTATTACATAGCTGCCCACCGGTTCGCCTATCTACAGACCAACCTGAAGAGGATCAAGTGGTTGGAAGATTTGAAAGTCGTGAAGCTGTTCATTTTTGTGGAAGCTCACGTGAATTCGACTTTGCATATTCGAGGTCGTAGAGTTGAATTAAACTCATATGTATATGAGGAAGTAACCCGTGTAATTCCAGCTGATAGAGTTAAGGTATTGGGCCGCCATGGGAAGTATGGTTTCCAGCGGAAAGGATATCCCGAACTTCCGATGAATTATCGATTCTTAAAGATACATGACCCAAAACCCTACTATTACACAGTTCCTGTAGACAAATCCAATACTATGTTGTTCTCCCCAAACTAAATGTAATGATTGGATTATCATCACTCGAGATGTTGTATGAGGCTACGCCATATAAATATAAATAAGGACTTCTTTTTATCACTATCCGATTGTGCATCAGGGTTGTTGCAAAAAGTCAAGTTGCTCCATGAGTTACGAATTAACTGAACTTCCACCGCCAAGAGAAGTTGATCATGAGATAAGACTAATGCCCGGAGCTGCGCCAATTGCAAAGAGACCTTATAGAATGTCCATTCCAGAGGCTATTGAGTTGAAGGAGCAACTCAAGCAACTGTTAGACCAAGGCTACATCAGACCAAGCAATTCACCATGGGGAGCTCCAGTTCTATTCCAGAAAAAGAAAGATGGGACACTTCGACTATGTATTGATTACCGTGGGGTGAATCAATCAACAGTCAAGAACAAGTACCCTATTCCTAGAATAGATGAGCTTCTCGATCGCCTTCAAGGTGCAAAGATCTTCTCCAAAATTGATCTCAGGTCAGGCTACTATCAAATCAGGATCAAGGATGAGGATATTTTAAAAAACGGCCTTCAATACAAGATATGGGCACTTTGAATTCTTGGTTATGTCATTCGGCCTTACAAATGCACCTGCCACCTTCAATAGGTTAATGCAGGATATTTTTAGGCCATATCTTGATGACTTCGTGCTTGTCTTCTTCGATGACATTTTAGTCTATTCTAAACAGGAAGAAGATCATGAACCCCAACTACGGATTGTGTTGGAGACAATGAGATCTCATAAGCTGTATGCAAAAATGAAGAAGTGTGCATTCTTCAAACGGCAGATTGAATATCTAGGATTCATAGTTTCGTCAGAAGGAATATCAGTGGATCCAGCCAAAGTCAGAGATGTGATTGAATGGCCAATACCAGTATCTGTCAAAGAGATACGTAGTTTTCTTGGCTTGACAGGATGGTATAGGATCTTTATCAAAAACTATGCTTTGATTGCAGCACCTCTTACCGACTTACTAAAGAAGCAGACTTCTATTACATGGTCAACTCCCGAGCAAAATAGCTTCGACCAATTGAAGCAATGTTTGGTATCAGCACCTATTCTGAAACTTCCTGATCTCAGTAAGGAGTTCGAGGTAGTAACTGATGCTAGCATTCTTGCATTGGGGTGTGTTCTTATGCAGGAAGGTCATCCAGTAGCGTATTCTTCAAGGAAATTGAAGAGTCACGAAAAGAATTATGCTACTCATGATCTGGAGTTATTAGCTGTCATCCATGCTCTAAAGCTTTGGAGACACTATCTGTTGGGAAACAAGTTCACTCTAGTAACGGATCATAAGAGTCTCAAATGGATCTTCACCCAGAACGAGCTCAACATGAGGCAACGTCGATGGATTGAAGTATTGGAGGAATATGATTTTGAAATCAAGTATCGGCCAGGAAAGGAGAATGTGGTTGCCGACGCACTCAGTCGCAAGGCATTCCTAAACTCTCTAATCTTGCAGAATCCATCAACGGCCAGATCTCTGGCTACTAAAGTATCTATGCCAAGCAACCCTATACTCGAACTAGCTAGAGAGGAATCATGCCATGACTTAGCCTACCAAGCGATGATAAAAGAAATATCTACCAAGGATCAGAATCCGAAGTTGCAGGCAAAGTATCATGAATTTTTTGTTGACAATGGACTTATTTATTACAGAACAAGGCTATGTATACCAGCAAGCCAGTCACTTAAGCAGAAGATATTGTGGGAAGCTCATGATTCCCCTTTCGCAGGACATCCCGGCTATGCAAAAACTCTTAATGCAGTCAGGAAGAGCTATTATTGGGAAAGGCTCAAAGGTGACGTCCTCAAATATGTCACCGAATGTTTGTCTTGCCAACGTATCAAGGCTGAACATGTCATGATGCCAGGAAAATTGCAACCACTTGACATTCCCCAAATGAAATGGGAATTCATCAGTATGGATTTTGTGGTAGGCTTACCCCAAGTCCAAGGAGGATACAACTCCATTATGGTTGTAGTTGACATGCTTACTAAGGTTGCACACCTGATTCCAGTAAAGGCAAACTATAAAGCTTCCGATATTGCAAGAGTGTTTATCAAGGAGATATTCAAGCTACATGGGTTACCTAGAAGGATCATTAGCGATCGAGATTCTCTTTTCACTTCTCACTTCTGGAGAGCTATCTTTGAAGCTATTGGGACCCAACTCTGTTTTAGCACTGCCTACCATCCCCAAACAGATGGACAAACAGAGCGAGTAAATCAAATCATTGAGGATATTCTTAGGGCTTACTGCTGTCGAGAGCCAAAGAGGTGGATTCAATACTTACCATTATTAGAATTTGCCTACAATGCTTCTTATCAGCAGAGCATTCAAATGACTCCTTTTCAGGCATTGTATGGTCATGATTGTCGAAGTCCTCTAAATTTTTCAGATCCTACCCTGAGAGTGGAAGCCTCAAGACAAATGTTGGAGGACATGGATGATCAAATAAGGTCAATAAGACAAGACATACAAGCAGCCAAAGATAGGCAAAAGGCATATGCAGATTTGAAGCGCCAAGAGAGGATCTTCGAAGAAGGAGACATGGTCTTCATTCGTGTACGCCCCAAGAAGAGTTCTTTATCTCTAGGTAAATGCAAGAAGCTAAGTCCAAGGTACTGTGGACCGTATAAAATCCTCAAATGCCTAGGACCCAATGCTTATAAATTGCAACTTCCGGATAACGTAAAAGTTCACAATGTATTCCATATTAGTCTCTTGAAAAAGTATGTACCCAACCCAAATCATGTACTCAATGACCAACAAGTTGTAATGCCTAGTCAAGGAATCCTTGAACTAAGGCCGGAAAAGATTTTAGATGTCAGGGAGAGACAGTTGAGATCTAGAACCTTGAGAGAATGCCTCGTCCAGTGGAAAGATTACCCCGAAGAGGATGCTACCTGGATGGATGAAAGCTCTCTCAATCTTCAATATCCCCAGTTTATCTCGAGATGAGGACATCTCGATTCTTCTAAGGGGGAGAGAATGTAATATTTCCATGTACCGTACCGTAAATATTACTTCCCGCACGCCCTGCAAACCCTGTGCAAAGGGTATCTCTCGCATTTAAATTATTGGCCGCGTAATGTGTGAGCCGCACGTGGGAAATAGGGTCCTCTGCGAATGGTAAATCGAACCGGGTGTTCAAAACCGCAAGCCACACGGAAACACCCTCTTGGGAGGGGCAATTTAATTAAATAAATGCAAATTTTTTTTATGTTTATCCCTTCCCCCAGCCGATGCATGGCTGGAGGAAAGGGAGTGTGTGGGGGGAGGATGGCAAAGTGGGGGTTTGCATGGGGGAGTTCCCCACGTGGGTGGAGACCCCCTTCCCCACCCCCAAGGCTATAAAAACACCCCCATCAAGGGGGTGTGCATAAGGAAGAGGAGAGAAGGGGAGGTTCTGTAAGAGAGGGAGGAAGCTCGTGGAGCCCACCGCCGTGCTGATCGCCGCCAGCCCGCCTTGCTGCCACCAGCTCCGCCGCCAGCCCGCCGTGCTGCCACCAGCTCCGCCCAGTCCGTCTCTGCTGTCACCCTGGCCGCCGGTCTCCTGCAGCTGCCACCATTCCGTCCGCCACACTGATCGCCCCCATGTGCTCTCAGAAGCTTCTTTGGAAGCTTCCATAGGGGGCCTCACTAAACCCCCTTCCCACGACCCCTTTTCCACCCTTTTCCACCCATTTCCAAAGGCACTTTCCCACCACAATTTCGAAGAAGGACCATCAACACCTTTTTTTTCGGGAATTGAAGAGGGTCTATAAGGATCCCACTAGACCGACGAAAAGGGTCCCGCGAAGTCCTTTAAGGCCCTTCTCCGCAAGCGACCTACCGTAAAAGGATCTTCCGCCTACAAGGAAAGCAAAGGCCGGAAGGTTGCATGTCAAAGCAGAACAATCCGTAGGCGACGAAAGCGAGTTCAGAAACCTAACCTACGTGTGCAATGGCTCCAAAAAGATCCCAAGAGGCGACCGCGGGAGGCTCGACTCCGAATGTGCAAGTGGACATCACCCCGACTCCACAAGTCCAGGTTCTTCCGTGTTAATTCCGCATAAGGAAATGATTAGGCGCGCTTAGAAAGGAAATTGCACTTTTACGTTTAATTTGCATATGGAAATTGAAAGAAATGCATCTTTTGAACATTATGAAAGATTGAACGATTAGAGGGTTAGATGCATGTAGTTGGTACCTTATCAAGGTAAGGAATCTAATCCTAAGCAAGGAAACGGAATTTATATGTGCATTATTTGTCATCCTAGATATGGTAGATTAAGCGTATACTGCACATTAGGTAACATACCTCTCGTAATGATTTCATAGGAAAAGGTTAAGCGCCATAAGGTTTCATTCGGAAAGAATTAATAGGGTACTAAAGTGAACGTATGACTTGCAAAACAGTTATAAGATGGAATAGAATAACACTAGTTTCGCTTGTGTTTCACCAACGACTTCGTGGCTAGGAGAATGTTAGAAATTGCGTAGTCGTCATGAGAAAAAGGTCAATCATTAAGAGCAGTAATTAGGTGTAAAAGCATAGGATGAAAAAGGATAAACAACAAGGTTGTAGGTACGACTATTGATGTAAGATCTAGTAGGAGGTCCTAGGAAAAGTTAGTAACCAAATTATCGTGCACCAAGGAAAGATTGTATGATTCGCCAATGCATAAGTTTCGAGAGCATAGACTACAAAGTATAGGCTTGATTAATTAGGAAAGTTAAGTATTTGCCTTGAAGCAAATGACCGACAATAAACTAAAGCGACATGGTCGCTGGATCCTGCCACAATAAACCTAATGTATTGGAAGGGTATGACCCTAACCCAAGAATGATAGGAATCTTGCTAAGTTGCAATTGATTCCGGATCGAATGCGGGTTGCATTCGGAGATAAGGAGTCAATCCTTAACAGTTTGCCAGCCAAACGACCATTGAAATTGATTGTGCTTGTAACAGTTTAGAAAGGACTGTTTGCATTGGTTGCTCAATGAACTAAAGGATGAAAATATATCTAAAGCTTCAGGTTGGTGCCTGAGAGGCAGCTTCAGTTACCCCCGACTGCCTGCCTGACCCTAACCAAGGGGGTTGTGAACCGCGCCCGGAACGTGGACCGAACCCGCCGTCAGAGGTCTCTCCGTTGAGTTCTGCTTGGAGCAGGAGGACGCTTGGGTGCCAGGGGGGGCTCTGGCTGTAAATCCCTCGCCTTCCGGGTCCTGCACAAGAGACTAACGTGACTCGGGATTGGATCTCGAGGCCCGCATACTAGTCTACGGGCGGAAACTTGGATAGTAATCACAGGAAGGATTACTGGATAGCCTTCGGGCAGATTATGAATACGCCTACGGGCGGGAACTCCTTGTATTCCAAAGATAAAAGGATAAAATGATAATAAAGGAGCTGTTTGGCATTGTTTTCTTTATGTCCTGTGATAAGATTACGTGAAGGAACCAGTGCTTAACAGGGTTAATCAAGGAAGCTGTTTGTATGTGTCAAACTAATGTGGTAGGTAATTACATAACTAAAACAAACCGAGGAAAGTGCGGAGGATGGACCATGGGTCTGTCCTACGGATGGGTGGTCCCGGTTAGCCGGGAACTTTTCTCAAGGTCTTCGACGAACAGAAGGATGATCGTCATCACCAAAACAAGCAAGGAGAACAATGACTTGGAAGTACCGATTACCCGATTCAGGCTGTTTTAGGGGAACGGAATGGGACTATGCCTTTTGGCAGAGAGGTCGAGCCTTGCATCCCTCTCGTTTCCCATTCTCCTTGAACCAAGTGCAGCATGAATCCGCTTCAGACCAGGCGTTCTGCGTAAAGTAGTTCGATCAGGTCTGACGCTAGTCGTTGTTAGCAAACAACCAAACAATTCCGTTCGATCCTAAGTGGAAAGCGCCCAGGACACTTCCGTTAGGGGGCAGACGCGGAAAGTCCTAGATTACAAAACCCGCAACATTCCATGGGAGTGCCGGGTGGAGTCTTCTAGACAACCTTTCCGATGGACTGCTAAGACGTGTCCTAGAGGATGTTAGTGGACACGTTACAGTTGGTATCAGAGCCGACTTACAAGGGAAATTGTTTCCATAAGATTTCATTAGAAGTGAAGTAAAGAATTTGTTCCTGTCCAAACATTTTCTCATCTTCAATACTGTCTTGCAGAATTACGAGGCGTGGAATAAGTTCTTGGTATTCCGGATCATGTTCATGACTGCGATGCATTCTCCGCATTATAGGCAGAGAATTGGGATGATGAACATCTTGGAGCAGATTTATAACCCATCACCCCTATATATAGAGCGAAGATGGACTGGGTCTTCAGGAATCTATTACATAGCTGCCCACCGGTTCGCCTATCTACAGACCAACCTGAAGAGGATCAAGTGGTTGGAAGATTTGAAAGTCGTGAAGCTGTTCATTTTTGTGGAAGCTCACGTGAATTCGACTTTGCATATTCGAGGTCGTAGAGTTGAATTAAACTCATATGTATATGAGGAAGTAACCCGTGTAATTCCAGCTGATAGAGTTAAGGTATTGGGCCGCCATGGGAAGTATGGTTTCCAGCGGAAAGGATATCCCGAACTTCCGATGAATTATCGATTCTTAAAGATACATGACCCAAAACCCTACTATTACACAGTTCCTGTAGACAAATCCAATACTATGTTGTTCTCCCCAAACTAAATGTAATGATTGGATTATCATCACTCGAGATGTTGTATGAGGCTACGCCATATAAATATAAATAAGGACTTCTTTTTATCACTATCCGATTGTGCATCAGGGTTGTTGCAAAAAGTCAAGTTGCTCCATGAGTTACGAATTAACTGAACTTCCACCGCCAAGAGAAGTTGATCATGAGATAAGACTAATGCCCGGAGCTGCGCCAATTGCAAAGAGACCTTATAGAATGTCCATTCCAGAGGCTATTGAGTTGAAGGAGCAACTCAAGCAACTGTTAGACCAAGGCTACATCAGACCAAGCAATTCACCATGGGGAGCTCCAGTTCTATTCCAGAAAAAGAAAGATGGGACACTTCGACTATGTATTGATTACCGTGGGGTGAATCAATCAACAGTCAAGAACAAGTACCCTATTCCTAGAATAGATGAGCTTCTCGATCGCCTTCAAGGTGCAAAGATCTTCTCCAAAATTGATCTCAGGTCAGGCTACTATCAAATCAGGATCAAGGATGAGGATATTTTAAAAAACGGCCTTCAATACAAGATATGGGCACTTTGAATTCTTGGTTATGTCATTCGGCCTTACAAATGCACCTGCCACCTTCAATAGGTTAATGCAGGATATTTTTAGGCCATATCTTGATGACTTCGTGCTTGTCTTCTTCGATGACATTTTAGTCTATTCTAAACAGGAAGAAGATCATGAACCCCAACTACGGATTGTGTTGGAGACAATGAGATCTCATAAGCTGTATGCAAAAATGAAGAAGTGTGCATTCTTCAAACGGCAGATTGAATATCTAGGATTCATAGTTTCGTCAAAAGGAATATCAGTGGATCCAGCCAAAGTCAGAGATGTGATTGAATGGCCAATACCAGTATCTGTCAAAGAGATACGTAGTTTTCTTGGCTTGACAGGATGGTATAGGATCTTTATCAAAAACTATGCTTTGATTGCAGCACCTCTTACCGACTTACTAAAGAAGCAGACTTCTATTACATGGTCAACTCCCGAGCAAAATAGCTTCGACCAATTGAAGCAATGTTTGGTATCAGCACCTATTCTGAAACTTCCTGATCTCAGTAAGGAGTTCGAGGTAGTAACTGATGCTAGCATTCTTGCATTGGGGTGTGTTCTTATGCAGGAAGGTCATCCAGTAGCGTATTCTTCAAGGAAATTGAAGAGTCACGAAAAGAATTATGCTACTCATGATCTGGAGTTATTAGCTGTCATCCATGCTCTAAAGCTTTGGAGACACTATCTGTTGGGAAACAAGTTCACTCTAGTAACGGATCATAAGAGTCTCAAATGGATCTTCACCCAGAACGAGCTCAACATGAGGCAACGTCGATGGATTGAAGTATTGGAGGAATATGATTTTGAAATCAAGTATCGGCCAGGAAAGGAGAATGTGGTTGCCGACGCACTCAGTCGCAAGGCATTCCTAAACTCTCTAATCTTGCAGAATCCATCAACGGCCAGATCTCTGGCTACTAAAGTATCTATGCCAAGCAACCCTATACTCGAACTAGCTAGAGAGGAATCATGCCATGACTTAGCCTACCAAGCGATGATAAAAGAAATATCTACCAAGGATCAGAATCCGAAGTTGCAGGCAAAGTATCATGAATTTTCTGTTGACAATGGACTTATTTATTACAGAACAAGGCTATGTATACCAGCAAGCCAGTCACTTAAGCAGAAGATATTGTGGGAAGCTCATGATTCCCCTTTCGCAGGACATCCCGGCTATGCAAAAACTCTTAATGCAGTCAGGAAGAGATATTATTGGGAAAGGCTCAAAGGTGACGTCCTCAAATATGTCACCGAATGTTTGTCTTGCCAACGTATCAAGGCTGAACATGTCATGATGCCAGGAAAATTGCAACCACTTGACATTCCCCAAATGAAATGGGAATTCATCAGTATGGATTTTGTGGTAGGCTTACCCCAAGTCCAAGGAGGATACAACTCCATTATGGTTGTAGTTGACATGCTTACTAAGGTTGCACACCTGATTCCAGTAAAGGCAAACTATAAAGCTTCCGATATTGCAAGAGTGTTTATCAAGGAGATATTCAAGCTACATGGGTTACCTAGAAGGATCATTAGCTATCGAGATTCTCTTTTCACTTCTCACTTCTGGAGAGCTATCTTTGAAGCTATTGGGACCCAACTCTGTTTTAGCACTGCCTACCATCCCCAAACAGATGGACAAACAGAGCGAGTAAATCAAATCATTGAGGATATTCTTAGGGCTTACTGCTGTCGAGAGCCAAAGAGGTGGATTCAATACTTACCATTATTAGAATTTGCCTACAATGCTTCTTATCAGCAGAGCATTCAAATGACTCCTTTTCAGGCATTGTATGGTCATGATTGTCGAAGTCCTCTAAATTTTTCAGATCCTACCCTGAGAGTGGAAGCCTCAAGACAAATGTTGGAGGACATGGATGATCAAATAAGGTCAATAAGACAAGACATACAAGCAGCCAAAGATAGGCAAAAGGCATATGCAGATTTGAAGCGCCAAGAGAGGATCTTCGAAGAAGGAGACATGGTCTTCATTCGTGTACGCCCCAAGAAGAGTTCTTTATCTCTAGGTAAATGCAAGAAGCTAAGTCCAAGGTACTGTGGACCGTATAAAATCCTCAAATGCCTAGGACCCAATGCTTATAAATTGCAACTTCCGGATAACGTAAAAGTTCACAATGTATTCCATATTAGTCTCTTGAAAAAGTATGTACCCAACCCAAATCATGTACTCAATGACCAACAAGTTGTAATGCCTAGTCAAGGAATCCTTGAACTAAGGCCGGAAAAGATTTTAGATGTCAGGGAGAGACAGTTGAGATCTAGAACCTTGAGAGAATGCCTCGTCCAGTGGAAAGATTACCCCGAAGAGGATGCTACCTGGATGGATGAAAGCTCTCTCAATCTTCAATATCCCCAGTTTATCTCGAGATGAGGACATCTCGATTCTTCTAAGGGGGAGAGAATGTAATATTTCCATGTATCGTACCGTAAATATTACTTCCCGCACGCCGTGCAAACCCTGTGCAAAGGGTATCTCTCGCATTTAAATTATTGGCCGCGTAATGTGTGAGCTGCACGCGGGAAATAGGGTCCTCTGCGAATGGTAAATCGAACCGGGTGTTCAAAACCGCAAGCCACACGGAAACACCCTCTTGGGAGGGGCAATTTAATTAAATAAATGCAAATTTTTTTTATGTTTATCCCTTCCCCCAGCCGATGCATGGCTGGAGGAAAGGGAGTGTGTGGGGGGAGGATGGCAAAGTGGGGGTTTGCATGGGGGAGTTCCCCACGTGGGTGGAGACCCCCTTCCCCACCCCCAAGGCTATAAAAACACCCCCATCAAGGGGGTGTGCATAAGGAAGAGGAGAGAAGGGGAGGTTCTGTAAGAGAGGGAGGAAGCTCGTGGAGCCCACCGCCGTGCTGATCGCCGCCAGCTCGCCGTGCTGCCACCAGCTCCGCCGCCAGCCCGCCGTGCTGCCACCAGCTCCGCCCAGTCCGTCTCTGCTGTCACCCTGGCCGCCGGTCTCCTGCAGCTGCCACCATTCCGTCCGCCACACTGATCGCCCCCACGTGCTCTCAGAAGCTTCCTTAGAAGCTTCCATAGGGGGCCTCACTAAACACCCTTCCCACGACCCCTTTTCCACCCTTTTCCACCCATTTCCAAAGGCACTTTCCCACCACAATTTCGAAGAAGGACCATCAACACCTTTTTTTTCGGGAATTGAAGAGGGTCTATAAGGATCCCACTAGACCGACGAAAAGGGTCCCGCGAAGTCCTTTAAGGCCCTTCTCCGCAAGCGACCTACCGTAAAAGGATCTTCCGCCTACGAGGAAAGCAAAGGCCGGAAGGTTGCGTGTCAAAGCAGAACAATCCGTAGGCGACGAAAGCGAGTTCAGAAACCTAACCTACGTGTGCAATGGCTCCAAAAAGATCCCAAGAGGCGACCGCGGGAGGCTCGACTCCGAATGTGCAAGTGGACATCACCCCGACTCCACAAGTCCAGGTTCTTCCGTGTTAATTCCGCATAAGGAAATGATTAGGCGCGCTTAGAAAGGAAATTGCACTTTTACGTTTAATTTGCATATGGAAATTGAAAGAAATGCATCTTTTGAACATTATGAAAGATTGAACGATTAGAGGGTTAGATGCATGTAGTTGGTACCTTATCAAGGTAAGGAATCTAATCCTAAGCAAGGAAACATAATTTATATGTGCATTATTTGTCATCCTAGATATGGTAGATTAAGCGTATACTGCACATTAGGTAACATACCTCTCGTAATGATTTCATAGGAAAAGGTTAAGCGCCATAAGGTTTCATTCGGAAAGAATTAATAGGGTACTAAAGTGAACGTATGACTTGCAAAACAGTTATAAGATGGAATAGAATAACACTAGTTTCGCTTGTGTTTCACCAACGACTTCGTGGCTAGGAGAATGTTAGAAATTGCGTAGTCGTCATGAGAAAAAGGTCAATCATTAAGAGCCGTAATTAGGTGTAAAAGCATAGGATGAAAAAGGATAAACAACAAGGTTGTAGGTACGACTATTGATGTAAGATCTAGTAGGAGGTCCTAGGAAAAGTTAGTAACCAAATTATCGTGCACCAAGGAAAGATTGTATGATTCGCCAATGCATAAGTTTCGAGAGCATAGACTACAAAGTATAGGCTTGATTAATTAGGAAAGTTAAGTATTTGCCTTGAAGCAAATGACCGACAATAAACTAAAGCGACATGGTCGCTGGATCCTGCCACAATAAACCTAATGTATTGGAAGGGTATGACCCTAACCCAAGAATGATAGGAATCTTGCTAAGTTGCAATTGATTCCGGATCGAATGCGGGTTGCATTCGGAGATAAGGAGTCAATCCTTAACAGTTTGCCAGCTAAACGACCATTGAAATTGATTGTGCTTGTAACAGTTTAGAAAGGACTGTTTGCATTGGTTGCTCAATGAACTAAAGGATGAAAATATATCTAAAGCTTCAGGTTGGTGCCTGAGAGGCAGCTTCAGTTACCCCCGACTGCCTGCCTGACCCTAACCAAGGGGGTTGTGAACCGCGCCGGGAACGTGGACCGAACCCGCCGTGAGAGGTCTCTCCGTTGAGTTCTGCTTGGAGCAGGAGGACGCTTGGGTGCCAGGGGGGGCTCTGGTTGTAAATCCCTTGCCTTCCGGGTCCTGCACAAGAGACTAACGTGACTCGGGATTGGATCTCGAGGCCCGCATACTAGTCTACGGGCGGAAACTTGGATAGTAATCACAGGAAGGATTACTGGATAGCCTTCGGGCAGATTATGAATACGCCTACGGGCGGGAACTCCTTGTATTCCAAAGATAAAAGGATAAAATGATAATAAAGGAGCTGTTTGGCATTGTTTTCTTTATGTCCTGTGATAAGATTACGTGAAGGAACCAGTGCTTAACAGGGTTAATCAAGGAAGCTGTTTGTATGTGTCAAACTAATGTGGTAGGTAATTACATAACTAAAACAAACCGAGGAAAGTGCGGAGGATGGACCATGGGTCTGTCCTACGGATGGGTGGTCCCGGTTAGCCGGGAACTTTTCTCAAGGTCTTCGACGAACAGAAGGATGATCGTCATCACCAAAACAAGCAAGGAGAACAATGACTTGGAAGTACCGATTACCCGATTCAAGCTGTTTTAGGGGAACGGAATGGGACTATGCCTTTTGGCAGAGAGGTCGAGCCTTGTACCCCTCTCGTTTCCCATTCTCCTTGAACCAAGTGCAGCATGAATCCGCTTCAGACCAGGCGTTCTGCGTAAAGTAGTTGGATCAGGTCTGATGCTAGTCGCTGTTAGCAAACAACCAAACAATTCCGTTCGATCCTAATTGGAAAGCGCCCAGGACACTTCCGTTACGGGGCAGACGCGGAAAGTCCTAGATTACAAAACCCGCAACATTCCATGGGAGTGCCGGGTGGAGTCTTCTAGACAACCTTTCCGATGGACTGCTAAGACGTGTCCTAGAGGATGTTAGTGGACACGTTACAGTTGGTATCAGAGCCGACTTACAAGGGAAATTGTTTCCATAAGATTTCATTAGAAGTGAAGTAAAGAATTTGTTCCTGTCCAAACATTTTCTCATCTTCAATACTGTCTTGCAGAATTACGAGGCGTGGAATAAGTTCTTGGTATTTCGGATCATGTTCATGACTGCGATGCATTCTCCGCATTATAGGCAGAGAATTGGGATGATGAACATCTTGGAGCAGATTTATAACCCATCACCCCTATATATAGAGCGAAGATGGACTGGGTCTTCAGGAATCTATTACATAGCTGCCCACCGGTTCGCCTATCTACAGACCAACCTGAAGAGGATCAAGTGGTTGGAAGATTTGAAAGTCGTGAAGCTGTTCATTTTTGTGGAAGCTCACGTGAATTCGACTTTGCATATTCGAGGTCGTAGAGTTGAATTAAACTCATATGTATATGAGGAAGTAACCCGTGTAATTCCAGCTGATAGAGTTAAGGTATTGGGCCGCCATGGGAAGTATGGTTTCCAGCGGAAAGGATATCCCGAACTTCCGATGAATTATCGATTCTTAAAGATACATGACCCAAAACCCTACTATTACACAGTTCCTGTAGACAAATCCAATACTATGTTGTTCTCCCCAAACTAAATGTAATGATTGGATTATCATCACTCGAGATGTTGTATGAGGCTACGCCATATAAATATAAATAAGGACTTCTTTTTATCACTATCCGATTGTGCATCAGGGTTGTTGTAAAAAGTCAAGTTGCTCCATGAGTTACGAATTAACTGAACTTCCACCGCCAAGAGAAGTTGATCATGAGATAAGACTAATGCCCGGAGCTGCGCCAATTGCAAAGAGACCTTATAGAATGTCCATTCCAGAGGCTATTGAGTTGAAGGAGCAACTCAAGCAACTGTTAGACCAAGGCTACATCAGACCAAGCAATTCACCATGGGGAGCTCCAGTTCTATTCCAGAAAAAGAAAGATGGGACACTTCGACTATGTATTGATTACCGTGGGTTGAATCAATCAACAGTCAAGAACAAGTACCCTATTCCTAGAATAGATGAGCTTCTCGATCGCCTTCAAGGTGCAAAGATCTTCTCCAAAATTGATCTCAGGTCAGGCTACTATCAAATCAGGATCAAGGATGAGGATA
Source organism: Lygodium microphyllum (assembly GCF_053477565.2). Taxonomy (NCBI): domain Eukaryota; kingdom Viridiplantae; phylum Streptophyta; class Polypodiopsida; order Schizaeales; family Lygodiaceae; genus Lygodium; species Lygodium microphyllum. Next base: position 34,200,363 of record NC_141155.1, read on the forward strand.
TTTTAAAAAACGGCCTTCAATACAAGATATGGGCACTTTGAATTCTTGGTTATGTCATTCGGCCTTACAAATGCACCTGCCACCTTCAATAGGTTAATGCAGGATATTTTTAGGCCATATCTTGATGACTTCGTGCTTGTCTTCTTCGATGACATTTTAGTCTATTCTAAACAGGAAGAAGATCATGAACCCCAACTACGGATTGTGTTGGAGACAATGAGATCTCATAAGCTGTATGCAAAAATGAAGAAGTGTGCATTCTTCAAACGGCAGATTGAATATCTAGGATTCATAGTTTCGTCAGAAGGAATATCAGTGGATCCAGCCAAAGTCAGAGATGTGATTGAATGGCCAATACCAGTATCTGTCAAAGAGATACGTAGTTTTCTTGGCTTGACAGGATGGTATAGGATCTTTATCAAAAACTATGCTTTGATTGCAGCACCTCTTACCGACTTACTAAAGAAGCAGACTTCTATTACATGGTCAACTCCCGAGCAAAATAGCTTCGACCAATTGAAGCAATGTTTGGTATCAGCACCTATTCTGAAACTTCCTGATCTCAGTAAGGAGTTCGAGGTAGTAACTGATGCTAGCATTCTTGCATTGGGGTGTGTTCTTATGCAGGAAGGTCATCCAGTAGCGTATTCTTCAAGGAAATTGAAGAGTCACGAAAAGAATTATGCTACTCATGATCTGGAGTTATTAGCTGTCATCCATGCTCTAAAGCTTTGGAGACACTATCTGTTGGGAAACAAGTTCACTCTAGTAACGGATCATAAGAGTCTCAAATGGATCTTCACCCAGAACGAGCTCAACATGAGGCAACGTCGATGGATTGAAGTATTGGAGGAATATGATTTTGAAATCAAGTATCGGCCAGGAAAGGAGAATGTGGTTGCCGACGCACTCAGTCGCAAGGCATTCCTAAACTCTCTAATCTTGCAGAATCCATCAACGGCCAGATCTCTAGCTACTAAAGTATCTATGCCAAGCAACCCTATACTCGAACTAGCTAGAGAGGAATCATGCCATGACTTAGCCTACCAAGCGATGATAAAAGAAATATCTACCAAGGATCAGAATCCGAAGTTGCAGGCAAAGTATCATGAATTTTCTGTTGACAATGGACTTATTTATTACAGAACAAGGCTATGTATACCAGCAAGCCAGTCACTTAAGCAGAAGATATTGTGGGAAGCTCATGATTCCCCTTTCGCAGGACATCCCGGCTATGCAAAAACTCTTAATGCAGTCAGGAAGAGATATTATTGGGAAAGGCTCAAAGGTGACGTCCTCAAATATGTCACCGAATGTTTGTCTTGCCAACGTATCAAGGCTGAACATGTCATGATGCCAGGAAAATTGCAACCACTTGACATTCCCCAAATGAAATGGGAATTCATCAGTATGGATTTTGTGGTAGGCTTACCCCAAGTCCAAGGAGGATAAAACTCCATTATGGTTGTAGTTGACATGCTTACTAAGGTTGCACACCTGATTCCAGTAAAGGCAAACTATAAAGCTTCCGATATTGCAAGAGTGTTTATCAAGGAGATATTCAAGCTACATGGGTTACCTAGAAGGATCATTAACGATCGAGATTCTCTTTTCACTTCTCACTTCTGGAGAGCTATCTTTGAAGCTATTGGGACCCAACTCTGTTTTAGCACTGCCTACCATCCCCAAACAGATGGACAAATAGAGCGAGTAAATCAAATCATTGAGGATATTCTTAGGGCTTACTGCTGTCGAGAGCCAAAGAGGTGGATTCAATACTTACCATTATTAGAATTTGCCTACAATGCTTCTTATCAGCAGAGCATTCAAATGACTCCTTTTCAGGCATTGTATGGTCATGATTGTCGAAGTCCTCTAAATTTTTCAGATCCTACCCTGAGAGTGGAAGCCTCAAGACAAATGTTGGAGGACATGGATGATCAAATAAGGTCAATAAGACAAGACATACAAGCAGCCAAAGATAGGCAAAAGGCATATGCGGATTTGAAGCGCCAAGAGAGGATCTTCGAAGAAGGAGACATGGTCTTCATTCGTGTACGCCCCAAGAAGAGTTCTTTATCTCTAGGTAAATGCAAGAAGCTAAGTCCAAGGTACTGTGGACCGTATAAATTCCTCAAATGCCTAGGACCCAATGCTTATAAATTGCAACTTCCGAATAACCTAAAAGTTCACAATGTATTCCATATTAGTCTCTTGAAAAAGTATGTACCCAACCCAAATCATGTACTCAATGACCAACAAGTTGTAATGCCTAGTCAAGGAATCCTTGAACTAAGGCCGGAAAAGATTTTAGATGTCAGGGAGAGACAGTTGAGATCTAGAACCTTGAGAGAATGCCTCGTCCAGTGGAAAGATTACCCCGAAGAGGATGCTACCTGGATGGATGAAAGCTCTCTCAATCTTCAATATCCCCAGTTTATCTCGAGATGAGGACATCTCGATTCTTCTAAGGGGGAGAGAATGTAATATTTCCATGTATCGTACCGTAAATATTACTTCCCGCACGCCGTGCAAACCCTGTGCAAAGGGTATCTCTCGCATTTAAATTATTGGCCGCGTAATGTGTGAGCCGCACGCGGGAAATAGGGTCCTCTGCGAATGGTAAATCGAACCGGGTGTTCAAAACCGCAAGCGACACGGAAACACCCTCTTGGGAGGGGCAATTTAATTAAATAAATGCAAATTTTTTTTATGTTTATCCCTTCCCCCAGCCGATGCATGGCTGGAGGAAAGGGAGTGTGTGGGGGGAGGATGGCAAAGTGGGGGTTTGCATGGGGGAGTTCCCCACGTGGGTGGAGACCCCCTTCCCCACCCCCAAGGCTATAAAAACACCCCCATCAAGGGGGTGTGCTTAAGGAAGAGGAGAGAAGGGGAGGTTCTGTGAGAGAGGGAGGAAGCTCGTGGAGGCCACCGCCGTGCTGATCGCCGCCAGCCCGCCGTGCTGCCACCAGCTCCGCCCAGTCCGTCTCTGCTGTCACCCTGGCCGCCGGTCTCCTGCAGCTGCCACCATTCCGTCCGCCACACTGATCGCCCCCACGTGCTCTCAGAAGCTTCTTTGGAAGCTTCCTTAGAAGCTTCCATAGGGGGCCTCACTAAACACCCTTCCCACGACCCCTTTTCCACCCTTTTCCACCCATTTCCAAAGGCACTTTCCCACCACAATTTCGAAGAAGGACCATCAACACCTTTTTTTTCGGGAATTGAAGAGGGTCTATAAGGATCCCACTAGACCGACGAAAAGGGTCCCGCGAAGTCCTTTAAGGCCCTTCTCCGCAAGCGACCTACCGTAAAAGGATCTTCCGCCTACGAGGAAAGCAAAGGCCGGAAGGTTGCGTGTCAAAGCAGAACAATCCGTAGGCGACGAAAGCGAGTTCAGAAACCTAACCTACGTGTGCAATGGCTCCAAAAAGATCCCAAGAGGCGACCGCGGGAGGCTCGACTCCGAATGTGCAAGTGGACATCACCCCGACTCCACAAGTCCAGGTTCTTCCGTGTTAATTCCGCATAAGGAAATGATTAGGCGCGCTTAGAAAGGAAATTGCACTTTTACGTTTAATTTGCATATGGAAATTGAAAGAAATGCATCTTTTGAACATTATGAAAGATTGAACGATTAGAGGGTTAGATGCATGTAGTTGGTACCTTATCAAGGTAAGGAATCTAATCCTAAGCAAGGAAACAGAATTTATATGTGCATTATTTGTCATCCTAGATATGGTAGATTAAGCGTATACTGCACATTAGGTAACATACCTCTCGTAATGATTTCATAGGAAAAGGTTAAGCGCCATAGGGTTTCATTCGGAAAGAATTAATAGGGTACTAAAGTGAACGTATGACTTGCAAAACAGTTATAAGATGGAATAGAATAACACTAGTTTCGCTTGTGTTTCACCAACGACTTCGTGGCTAGGAGAATGTTAGAAATTGCGTAGTCGTCATGAGAAAAAGGTCAATCATTAAGAGCCGTAATTAGGTGTAAAAGCATAGGATGAAAAAGGATAAACAACAAGGTTGTAGGTACGACTATTGATGTAAGATCTAGTAGGAGGTCCTAGGAAAAGTTAGTAACCAAATTATCGTGCACCAAGGAAAGATTGTATGATTCGCCAATGCATAAGTTTCGAGAGCATAGACTACAAAGTATAGGCTTGATTAATTAGGAAAGTTAAGTATTTGCCTTGAAGCAAATGACCGACAATAAACTAAAGCGACATGGTCGCTGGATCTTGCCACAATAAACCTAATGTATTGGAAGGGTATGACCCTAACCCAAGAATGATAGGAATCTTGCTAAGTTGCAATTGATTCCGGATCGAATGCGGGTTGCATTCGGAGATAAGGAGTCAATCCTTAACAGTTTGCCAGCTAAACGACCATTGAAATTGATTGTGCTTGTAACAGTTTAGAAAGGACTGTTTGCATTGGTTGCTCAATGAACTAAAGGATGAAATTATATCTAAAGCTTCAGGTTGGTGCCTGAGAGGCAGCTTCAGTTACCCCCGACTGCCTGCCTGACCCTAACCAAGGCGGTTGTGAACCGCGCCGGGAACGTGGACCGAACCCGCCGTGAGAGGTCTCTCCGTTGAGTTCTGCTTGGAGCAGGAGGACGCTTGGGTGCCAGGGGGGGCTCTGGCTGTAAATCCCTCGCCTTTCGGGTCCTGCACAAGAGACTAACGTGACTCAGGATTGGATCTCGAGGCCCGCATACTAGTCTACGGGCGGAAACTTGGATAGTAATCACACGAAGGATTACTGGATAGCCTTCGGGCAGATTATGAATACGCCTACGGGCGGGAACTCCTTGTATTCCAAAGATAAAAGGATAAAATGATAATAAAGGAGCTGTTTGGCATTGTTTTCTTTATGTCCTGTGATAAGATTACGTGAAGGAACCAGTGCTTAACAGGGTTAATCAAGGAAGCTGTTTGTATGTGTCAAACTAATGTGGTAGGTAATTACATAACTAAAACAAACCGAGGAAAGTGCGGAGGATGGACCATGGGTCTGTCCTACGGATGGGTGGTCCCGGTTAGCCGGGAACTTTTCTCAAGGTCTTCGACGAACAGAAGGATGATCGTCATCACCAAAACAAGCAAGGAGAACAATGACTTGGAAGTACCGATTACCCGATTCAGGCTGTTTTAGGGGAACGGAATGGGACTATGCCTTTTGGCAGAGAGGTCGAGCCTTGCATCCCTCTCATTTCCCATTCGCCTTGAACCAAGTGCAGCATGAATCCGCTTCAGACCGGGCGTTCTGCGTAAAGTAGTTCGATCAGGTCTGATGCTAGTCGCTGTTAGCAAACAACCAAACAATTCCGTTCGATCCTAAGTGGAAAGCGCCCAGGACACTTCCGTTACGGGGCAGACGCGGAAAGTCCTAGATTACAAAACCCGCAACATTCCATGGGAGTGCCGGGTGGAGTCTTCTAGACAACCTTTCCGATGGACTGCTAAGACGTGTCCTAGAGGATGTTAGTGGACACGTTACATTTTACCTTACCTTTATCAACTTCTTTACCATTTTAACCTCTCGTAAAATGACTCTAGGTTAGAAGCTTCAGTGCCATTGACACAAACAACTTCTATACCACTAGGCAGCTTCTCTACCATAGCTTTCCCTCTTTGCAATATTTTTTTTGGTCCTTTATCTTGCTAAAGATTGTTTCCTTGCGCTTGATGGTCAATCGGACCTGGATCTTTACTTCCTTGTTGGAGAAAACTAATATTGCTCCAAGAGGTACTAGGTATATGGCCAGACTTCCCACATATATTGTGTTTAACATTTAGATAATTCCTAGGAAAATCTTGGCTGCCATACCACTTACAGTTGAATCTTGAGATAGCACCCTCTTCTAGGCCTTGACTCCCTATCAAATTCTATTGTTTCTTAAGGAAATTGACATGAATGGCTATTTTCCTATATTGTTTGGTGATCATGTCAGAATAGTGCTTCATTATTATATTTACCAAGGACATTCGAGGCACTCAACTCATAGCCGAGATCATCTACTTGTCGTTCCATTGGCCTAACCACTTGATAAGGGATTGGCTTTTCATTTCCTAGCAGAACAGTAGGATTTATTGTTTGGCTTCCAACATTTCATGGAGCCATCTGACTAGCCATAGGCATGGTCACACTAGGAGGAGCTGGCAACATACACGCATTCTGAATCACGCTTCCTCTCCCATTACGAGGACTCATGGGTATCCCTTGCTTGCCATTTGTCAATACTAAAGTATTTCTAGACCCTAAACTCGAATTCTAGTTTATCCTAGAGGTATAAGCCACTTGCAATCACGATTCTACCTCCTCTGCTCTTGTAATATCCCTATTAATGTTAGCAAGAGCCACACTACTTAGCTACACTTGAATGTTAAAGTCTAACCCATTCAAAAAGTATTGCAACCGAGCAACACAGGTGGAATAGGAATATATGTTTGTAACTTATGGAATACTTCATTTAGTTTCTTGGTATACCCATGAACATTCTCACGAGGTTCTTGATGTGTTACATTGAGGACACCGTAGCCAATACCACCAACCTTCCCTTTCAGGGGAAAACTCTCTTTGAAAGGCCACAAAGAAAAAGTCAATTGTAGTTATGATTACAGCTTCTAGGATGTGATACCATAATACAGCTCATTCTTTCAAAGTCATATTATAGAACATCATTAAGTGTCCTTCATCTTGAATCCGACAATTAAACATTAACTTTTGAAATTCATTGATATGAAGTTTCACATCTTCTTTTGCTAACCCATTAAAAATAGGGAGAAGAAACTATAAGGCTGGCAACTCTCGTGTTCCTACTGGAATTGCAATGAGTTGTGCCATGGTAACAATAGGATTTGCTAAAATGGTTTGAACGATTGGAACTATTACTCTAGTCAAAGTGGACGTACTGTGGAAGGTGAAAGTACCAGGACATCCTCCTCCTAAAGGGACTATGCATCAAGCTAGGATTACTAAGACCCCACCCTTGTAAGGATATTGGATCACTCTTTTACGGAGAATATATTCTAATAATTTCAGCCTTCCCTTTAGCCCTTTCAGCTCTTTCTTGCTTCTAAAGTTTATCTTGATGGTCTTTTGAATCTGTATCACTACCTTTTGGTATACACTAATAAACTTGTCCCTACTGATTGAGATTCGGAAACTACCACTTATTAGCGGCTCTCAAAAAATGTGCCAATGTTTGGAACCTAAAATAGGTCTAGCACTGGCTCTAAGCCAGTGACCTCTACTACTCACCTAAAACAACCCCACACAGGCCTTGCGGACCAAGAGTGTTTATGAACTTTGCATTGTATGATTTTGTAGTTCAACGAATGATACTTTCCCCACTCCTTAGAGGGAGTCCCTAAACATATCGGTGTTATACACCACATAGCACACACAAAGGAAGCACCCCTCGCTTGATCACCATACGACTCAACTACGGCTCTTCTATACCTCAAGGATTGGATCCAAAACACCATATTGGGGGAAATGGAAATTTTCCATAAGTTTGGGATACGTGGTAAAATCTTTGGATTTGTCATAACTTGAACACTATAACTCCAAATCGAGTGCTCTATAGTTCAATAGATTCCAATTTTCAAGCACTTTCCAATGATAAGTCACATCATATGGTTTTAAGAAACTTATGGGCATGTTATCCGGGTGCCACCTTTTTGGTATTCAAAACATGGGAATTGGGAGATTTCCAAACTCACTAATATTGTGTTCCAAGATGCACCGTGTTCATAAAATACATTCGAAACAAAGTCCACTCTTTTGATAAATGATCTAGGAGATGATATATAAACCTCACGTTTTTGTTTCATAATGCAAAACCTTGTGGGGATTAAATGGGGGGTCCAACGGACTCCAATCGGCATCGAATGTTTCAAGATAAAGTATCAACAACTCTCACAATAGTAGCCCTCACAACTAGCATGAACTTAAGAGTACTAAATTACAAGTTTACTTACATAGACTACTCACTATAGCTAAAATTGTTACTGTTTTTGTCTCTTCTAATGAAATTGTTGCATTGGTCCATCAACTTGAAATTAATGCAACACATGATGCATTTGGATGTTTTATTTGGAGGATAATAGTCTCCATGGCAACATAACATTTCCCAAAAGTGATAGAATAGTGGCACCATGAATTCTCATCATTCCTTTTATTAAGCAATAGTTAGCTGTGTCTGGATTATCCGCAATAGATGTGGAATCTATTAATGCACCACCTTTGATTTTCTTAAGCTATCAATGGGTTGAACCATGTCATATCAGTTTGCATATGCTCTATCTTAGATACTTGGTCTTCTTGGGTGGTTGGGGCTTCAAAAGACTTCATGATGCTTGAATTCAAAGCGGCTCCTTGATGTCTTTATTGTCTTCTCTCAAACAAGCCATTTTCACATTCAATTCCTTGAGATATAATGTAACTAAGTGTACATACCTTTGGCATGGCAAGCAAAAGATCTTTAACATCATCTTTCAATTCTCAATGGAGTTGAATAATAGAATAATCATAATTTCATATTCAATTTCATGTGAGTTGCCAAAATTTAGATGTATATACTGAAGAGGGCCTTCATGCTTGGTGTGGATTCAAATCTTTGTTTTAGCTACTCTTACTTCCTCTTCCTCTTGGAATGTTGCACAAAACTATTGTACAAAGGCCAAAATTATATAGCAATGGGGATTCCTTCTCAAGAAAGGGGAAAGCTAAGAGAGATCTATACCCTAGAGGAGAGTTCCTATCAGGCCAACTCAAAAAGTCACCATTTGGGAAATGCTATGGTTTGTATACATAATTGTACGTGTTGGAGAAAATCTTTGAATTTTGACCTCCTACCATCAAACTTATTTGAAAAATTAAGCTTTGGATCTTTCCTATGTTGACCATGTGGGTTGCTAGTAGTAGTTGATAGACCTCTAGGTTTATGTAGCCTAGTGTCTTGAATTTCTTGAAGTTGTCGTTGTAGGTCTAGCACAACAAAGCTCATAGCTTGTGGTTTCTTTCCCTCTATCTTTGTGTTACTTTCTTGAAGCTCTTGGATTTGTTATTGGATACTTTGTAAAGAAGAAAAAAATACATTCCATCATGAACTCCATCATAATTAGGCAAGATCATGATAGGAGAGTCTTGCAAATTTATTATGAGCAGAGCAAGTGCTCTTTGAGAGCAAGGAAATTGCTCTCACAACTTGCAAGTCAAGATCATGAAAGAACTAGAGCTTGATTACTATTGAAATGTAGAGAGAGAAGATTTGTAGAGATGCAATAGGGAGAGAGGAGACACACCATATACACTCCCAAAGACTACATCATATTGATCACAATCTACATATATGTAGATGAGACCTAGTCTAGATAGGGTGAGCTATATATAGCTCCAACACCCCCACTCAAACAAAGGTCTCTAGATACGGATGAAAAAAAATTCGGGGAGCACAAGGGAAAAATCCGAGCTCCTATATACAAATGTACAAACATGAAAAAGGATTATTGTGTGCATGTAAAGTGAAACTGTGCATGTGAAGTGAAAGTGGATATGTATGAACAAGGATTACCAAGAGTTCTAAGATGTATGTGCATATGTGAAGTGTATGTGGTGCCTAAAAAGGGTATGTGCAATGGAAGTACAATGTCATAATAGATTAATTCCCAAAGATTGAAGTTGAGACAACTCCAAGTTCCAAGTGTAGCAAAGTGAAGCATGCTTCATTGAATCCTTTGGTGAATATATCTGCAGACATATGATCACTTGGAAAATGTTCAATGATGATCATGCCTTTCTTTACTTCATATCAAACATAATGATAATGCAATGCAATATGTTTAGACTTGTTATGTTGAACATAGTCTTTAGCAAGACTAATAACACTTTGTTTATCACATAAAAATTGTCTACTAGACGGAGGAGGATGGCCGATATCTAATAGAACTTGTCCAGTCCATACTAACTCTCGAGCTACTAAAGATGTACCTACATATTCAGCATCTATAGTGGAAACAACAACACAATGTTGTTTCTTGCTAGTCCAAGAAACAAGACAACCATTGATGAAGAAACAATTTCCACTTGTAGAATGCATAGATAAGTGAGAGCTTGCTCAATCTGCATCTGTGTTACCCAAAAGTTGAATTGAATGTAGAGAATCAGAAAATTTTTTGGGTTGATAAACCAACCCAAAATCTTTAGTGCCTTTCAAGTACTTCAAAACTCGTTTAGCTATAGTCCAATGTTTAAGGCATGGAGAACTAAGACCTTTTCTAAGAAAGTTTGCAGCAAAAAGAATGTCAAACTTAAGCCAACAAATTGAAGACATCCAACAAGATTAGCATAAGGTTGATGTAATGCTAATTGTCTATCATTTTGCAAAAAGTAAGATCTTTTGGTTGAGCTCACAAGATGGGGAGTAGTAGGAGGATGTGCAAAACATAAACCAAACTTCTGAATAATATCTTCAATGAGCTTTGTTTGATGCAGTAATAAAATACCCTTTTCTTGATAGTGTTGAATTTGAATACCAAGACATGACTGTATGTCTCCAAGATCAACCATGTCAAACATAGAAGATAATACCTTCTTTACTTGTTGAAGGAAGTTGAGATTGTTAAAAACAAGTATAATATCATCCACATATAGAGCAAAAATAACAAAACTATCATTGTAGTGCTTGACATATAAGTTAGGATTTGAAGAACAAGAGATAAAACCTTATTTTGTAAGGAAGAGATCAATCTTTTTATACCAAACTTGTGATAATGGTTTGAAATAAAACCTTATTTTGTAAGGAAGAGATCAATCTTTTTATACCAAGCTTGTGATGATGGTTTGAGACCATAGAGTGCCCGATGAAGTTTACAAGCAAGATTTTCCTAATATTTGACTACAAATCCCTCTGGTTGCTTCATGTATATCTCTATCAAACAATCCCTTTGGTTGCTCCATGTATATCTCTAATCACCATTAGACAATCCCTTTGGTTACTCCATGTACAACTCTTCCTTTAAATCACGTAGTCAAACAAAAGGAAAATATTTCTTGCATACTTCATCGAGCACTTTATGGTCTCAAACAATCCTCACACGAGCTTGGTATCAAAATATTAATGTATTCTTTACAAAACAAGGTTTTATCTCTTGTTCTTCAAATCCTAACTTATATGTCAAGCGCTATAATGATAGTTTTGATATTCTTGCAAGGCATATCTACAATTCAATGGAGTTCCCTTACTCTAGTGGTCATGTTTTGGAGTCCCTATACCCTACCATGGCTAGGCCTTGTGATAGAAGTTGTTTTATTAACAAATTTGGAAGTGTTTTTTTAGACAGTGTTCTTCTTTAACAAGTTTCGTGAAGACACTTCACATTTCAGTGTGGAAGGAATATGATGACATCAAAAGAAGCATAAAAACAAGGTACAAAAGAATTTGAGTTAAACTTGCAACCCTCACTAGAGGAAATAGTTTCCCTTAGTAGTTGCAACTCTAAGGTTGATTCTATTCTAAGGAGAGGTGCATTGCTTGGCTGGACCAATCCTGCTTACTCATAGTCTATCACGCCTAGGTGATCCAACAAAGTGGAATCACATTCTGCTCTGAAGTCTCCCTTCTCGATTCTAAAAGCATTGACTGTTCGTGGCTTGAATTCCACTCTTGATTGTTTGATCACTTGGCCATCTATGTCATACTACATCATCTCGGCCTCTTCTTCATTTTCCCCATTTGTCGAGTAGCAATCTTTGTACTAGTCATCTGAAATTACTACATTCTGACTGCCTATCATTGTCTAGACCTCCATTCTCCTCCGTGACTAATTCCTAGTTGTACATCAAGTTTAGGTCATGCACTTTAGTCCATCACCATTTCGGTTTGTCCATGAGGTCTTGGAGTGGCTCAAAATTGGCAGCTCTTGGTGACTAGCTAGCTCCCTTGTCAAATACTCAGGGATCTTCTAGAGCTCAATTCTATTAGACAAGATGTGGAAAGAAGTAGGTGTTGGTATTCTACTAGTTCTTTTGGCCATCATACAAAGTGGCAATGATGGTAGGGTCTTTCCCTTTGGTAGCTGAGATGTGGTAAAATCAATACCCTAGTTCTCAAAGGACAAAGTTGCATCCAAGAGATAATTATCTTAATACCATGTATATGGAATGGGATGCAAAGTGAATGCCTTTGAGTGCACAAAAAAGCAAACTTCTAGATCAAACAATGTAGATGTGCACAAACAATTATTTTCATGATTTTCCAATTTGAGTATTCACACAGTCTAGCAAGTGATTTTAGTCCAAATGGAGGGGCAAACAAGCTCGGAATCACAATTTGATTGGACAACTAGATTCATGGCATTGGAATATATCAATATGGCTCAGTCACTTACTTCTTGGCTTCTAGACCTAATAGTAGCATTTTCATAGCACAAAACCTTGGGGAGATTAAATGGGGGGTCAAAACAGACTTCGATTGAGGAATGGATACTTGCATTAGATTTTGGCGTCAAAATGCATCTAGAGAAACTCTAGCTCCTTGATCCACAACCATTTCATTTTCCATGAAAATTTTCTCTTTTGTCTCTCGGGGTCTTTTTGCATTGTAAAATTAGCTCCAAAAATCCACTGTTATTGGAAACCACGGGATAGGGTGACTCAACCTATCCAATCCATGAACTGACCTACACATAAAGGACCATAAAGAGTATCAAGCTACTTCAAAGAGGAATACACAATAAAACACAAACAAGGCTCTCACCCCACCCCCTAACCAAATCAAGACATGAAGATCCACAAGGGATAGATTAAGCAAAATCTGAGAACAATCTAGAGCTAGTCGCTAACTAATTGCGCAAACATAGAGTAGCAAACAAAAACTATCAAATGAGTCATCCTAAGTGATAGTCTACTTACCTACCTCACCTAGGATAACTAGTCCAAGAACTTCCACTTGGCAAGGACTCCTATAGCTTAGTCTTGCATTTTTAGATATATTGGATTTATCACTTTTTGATACTTTTGGACTTGATACTTGGGCATGTGCAAAGGAGGGAGCTAAGCATATGGTATCCCAAGGAGAATAGGACATCGGTCTCAACTCATGTCTCTGTACCGAAGAACCAACCAAGTGCTTGTAAGGAAACACTAAATCATTTTCCCTCTCTCACTTTTATTTTCACTCCAACCATCCTTATTAATTTTCCAGCTAGACGTCACCCCCAAGAAGACAAGGCATTGGGCTTGGGTCTTCTAACTCATCTCTAAGAATCTACAAGGCCTTCACAAGGCAATGATAATCTACTCTTAGAATTTTTCGTTTATCTCATTTCTTTTTCTTTTGTTCAAGGGTTGGAACCCCCTTTTTATACACCTTCGTATTCAATGGCCTTGAAATATATTGATTTCTTCTTCTTCTTTTTTTATTTTGCAGGCTTCACTATCTGTTGCACTAACTAATGGAGGTGTTGAAAAACACGGATCTAGAGCATGGCAGCTATGGAGGTTGGAACTCAAAGTACAAACTCATGAAGATATAGACTAGACAAGACCAATTGTCACACAAGTGAATTAGGTTCCAAGATTGAGACTTGGACTCATAAAGACATTCTTGTGTGTAAGGACAATGACACTGACACTTGATTGAAAGGACAATAGCATTACTTTAAAAGTGAACCAAGTACATGTCTTTATAGCTTTCCAACTTCTCCAGTCTCCTCACTGTGCTTATGGGATTCAGGACAGCTCCTCTTAGAGCATACATCATTTGTCTATTTCTCAACACCCCCCCTCGAATGATGAGTCCCTACACTTGCTGGCTTTTGCCCCCCCTACATGATAACATGGCCCGGAAGACTAGCTCATAGGCAGCCTAGTCAAGTTAAAGCTTGAGACTTTACATCTTTGGTAAGGGTTTTTACAAATCAAATCAACTAAAGGAAATATAGAGATCCACTATGGCAACAAATTCCTTAAAACAATCTATCAGAGTTGTTGATGGTAGCGAAAGTATCTTTTTCTTCTTCTTCATTCATGAATGGACTTTGGTGGTGGTCATTCTGCATCTGCTGTGCTCTTTTCTTCTCGAAGCACTCACTAACAATATGGCCAGTTTTACAAAAATAATGACATATCATCCGACTTCTGTTGTCGGTGTTGAATCCTCGACCTCTTCCTTTGGGTCCAGTAGCTCCTCTAGTGTATAAGAGGTTTTCCCTTGAGCTGGTTTCTTTTACATCTTTGCTTTTAAAATTTCTTTCTTCATCAAGCAGTGAGTGCTCAATATCTTTGAGTGAGAGACTCAGAACATTACTTAGAGTGGACACAAGGTTCTCATATGGATCCTTGTTTACACTTGCAAGCAGTACGGCTATTGCTTCATCTTCATCAATATTCTTTTTAAGAGTTGCAAGCTGGGTTTTTAAACTCTTAAAATTATTAATGTGGATGGTCTTAGAAGAACTGTCTTTGATATCTAGTTTATAAAACTACGTGAGGAGTTTTACCTTTGAGTTCTTTGATTGGGTACCAAACATTCTATCAAGTTCCTCCCATGCGGTTCTAGCATTTCTAATGCCAGATATATGATGTAGCACATCATCACTTAGTCCCCAAGAAATGATGCCTAATGCCTTATTATTCATCTTCTTCCATTCTTTGGTTTTGAACTGGTCTCCTTCAACGAACCCGTCTTCATCATCTTCCTTCTTGTTATCCGCATCATCTTCAAACAGGTCCCACAAGTCCTTTCGCATTAGGTGATACATGGTCTTTTCCTTCCAGGCATGGAAGCCTTCTCCATTGAACTTTGCTATTTGCTCAAGCTCTGCCAGGTTGAGCAGCTCCAATTAACTAAGAAAAGACTAGCAAGGGGGATTTGTGAAGAGTCACAAGGAGGTTAGCGTCAACTGACACTAGTTGAGTATCAATAGATACTATTCTTGAGATTAGTATTGAATGTCGCTGCTTGATCTTCTTCTTGCTTGTTGATTTGAAGTGTTAATCTTGCTGGGAACTGAGTTTAGACTCAGATAAGAGTGGCAGTGTATGCCCTAAGTTGAAGGGAATGAGAAATTGAAGAAAAAATGAGCTTGGAGCTTGATGGCTATGGCTTCCTGGATTAGGGTTTTGACCCAAGCCTGGTTTTTTCGAGATATCTAGAGCTAGAGTTGATCATTTTGAAATTTTTTTTAATGGAAATGTAGCTTACTCCATGCTCTACAAGAGCCTCATGAAAATTGTCAGGATTGGGTACAACAGTATGCGCTGTCATACTGCTGTGCATCCGAGGTGTGGAATCCACCAAAAAGTTGTGTATGTGACATTTGTTACTTTGTACATACTTAGTCATTGTGTTTGCATTTTTGTTTTGCGTGGGCACTATAGTGGAGAGGGGTTTGAAGCAAGAGGAACTTATTTGTAATGCTCTGGTTGACATGTATGCAAAATCTGGCATGCTTGGAAAAGCCCAAGAAGTATGTGACAATATTTTAGCTCAAGATGTCATATCATGGAGTGCGTTGATTACAGGTTATGTTCAACATGGATATGATGAGCAAGTAGTGATGTGTTTTGAAAAGATGCAGCTAGAGGGCCTACTTCCAAGTGCAATAATATTTTCTTGCATTTTGAAAGCTTGTGGCGACATAGGAGCTGTTGACAAGGCCAAAGAAATACATGATGAGATTGTGAAGGAGGGATTGCTGGAAAATGATGTTCTTGACACTGCATTGGCGGATACGTATGCCAAATGTGGTTTGTTTGCAGAAGCACTAGAAGATCGATTACATCTACCTTGGATCTTGCAATGGACGTTTGTGAAGTTGAAAAGCTAAGGGCTGCAACAGAGGTCATTAATGAAGAGCATCTTATGGGACTTGAAGACCTTGATATGTAGAAGGATATGTCTGTAACAATGGATATGGATGATGGATTTCGAAGTATTACCAAGGAGAAGATTGGACCTAGCCATACCATCCTTGATGAGACTCCTATTCTAAGAGAAGAGTCAACTCCTTTTGGGCCTCAAATATCTTCATCAGTCATTCAAACTCCCAAAGTTTCTTTTGAGGACACTGACATTTTGGGAAACATCCTTGGAGGAAAAACACTCAATCTCGATGTTGTGCCAACTCCAGCATCAACTAGGAGAGATGGAAGGAAACGGAAGCGAGTCTTTGATAGCGTGTTGATCTTATCGAGCATGTATGTCTTGTATTAGCCCTTTTGTCACTAAGCTGAATATACAAATGTCAGAATCACTTAGTATTTGCTTTGCAGTGTGCTTCCACCCCTTCCAATGGAGGAAGACATGGATTTTGGAAGGATGGATTTTGAGCAAAATGAAATCACTCCCAAATTTTAGGTCTCAGAGAAGTTGGACAATGATGCGAGGCATGTGTGGGTTGAGCCAGAACCACAAGCTGAAGCACTTGAAGTGGAATGTTCTAAGCTGGGGATCTTACGTTCCAAGTGTGATTCACTTGTTACTACCTACATTCCTTGCTACATGGAAGAGCTAGAGTCAACATCTCCAGAGGCAGTGTGTGAGAAGGTTGGAATGTGCATAGCTGCATCATTTGAAGATGCAACCACTATACCCTTGACAATGCTATGGCAGAGATTTATCAAAGATGACGCATCATTTAGAACCACACAGCTGCTTCGGAAAGCCAAAGTTGTAGATGAAACCAAAAAGGATCTGTAGTGCTCTTGTGAGGGGCACTTTTCTGTATGGACAAAGCTTGCCGGACCAGAGAGACTCTTTTTGGCAGATGATGTTACTTTCGACCTGCTTTTTGGATTCCGATGGAGGAGAGTGATCAAGAAGAAGAGGACAAGACCAGAAAAATTGGACTGGAGCTCTCGTAGGAGAACCGTGTCACAGGCTCTTTGGAAATAAACCCAATTTCATGTCGCTCGATGATAGGCCAATCGGATGAGCTCCAATGATCCAGAAGATCCATGTGATCTCCCTTTGTTCAAGCTAATCTAGAGCATCACTCAGGCATCACACGGATGCCTCCACTTCTCTCTAAAGGTGAACATAACTGGTGATGCATTTCTGATATCTCAAGATTGTGAGGGCAAGTATCTTGCCTCAACGTGTAAAAAGAAATGGATCCATCAGAGTTGCAGGACATGGTGGATAGAGAGAATAGTTCGTCTGTCTGTGAAGAGGATGCCAGTGTTGGCATTTCAAATGGTGAAGTTCTCAGCATTAATTTATCAGAGCATCAGGAGTAAGGTTCACCAGAATGGTGAACCTTTGGAGGTATAAGAGGTCAAGTGATTAAAAAGTATTGAATCTCCTAATGAGTAGAATAAACATCATGGACAGGTACCTGCATCCGAAACAAACTTGGTCGAAGAAGTTGCTGATGCAAAGAAGCAAATAGGATCTAGTGAAATTGTTAAAGAATTAAGGGAATGCTTCTCTCTCATGGTGGAATTTGATGCATCCCACAGTGTGATATTGGCACCATCGATCGAATGGAGGACATACTCTCGACCTGTTCACAATTTATGCTGATGAATATGAAGAGTGTGGAAAAAGATTTCTGAGGCTGAGCAATTGTGAATCAAGAGGATAAAGATTGGAGAACTTGAGTAGAAGTGTTCATTATGGTTCAGCATTCTCATGGACAGGAGATGGATTTATGTCTCTGATTATTGAAGCTGAGGGCTTATTTGTTATAGTGCCATGAATAAGTACAAATTTTTTTTTGTTCTAAATCAAGTGGGAGCACAATCTTTCCTATACCTTTTGAATGTACCTCATCGTCATTGTCCCTTTTGATTGTAGCTCAGCATTGAGGAACTACCTCATCATGATACTTACATTTCCTTCCATGATGCCATCAATTCAAGCTGTGAACAGCAGGCTAATTGAACAGGCTTCTGCTTGATCATTACATCACTTTGACATTATGTATATGCGTGGTTTTGGACACACCTAAGCATCTTCTTAGCAGGATTCATTGTTCAAAGCTTCAATTGAGAATAAGCTGCACTTCCCAGTCTATATTTGGTCTTCTTCTACGGATGATTTAAAGCAGATTTTGCAGTATATGTCTATGTATATGTAGCTTCAAAATCAGCAGACACAATTGTATATGCAGTAGCAGCAGTAGTTAAATCAACAACAGTTGTCTCAACAAAGGCAACTATATTCGGAGCAAGAGAATGAAATCAGTGCGACTAAGGCGATTGAAGCAGTTGAAAATGAAAAGAAGTTATTTGATGGCTATAATGTATCGGCTTATTTGAAGACGTATGAGATTAAGATGGGATTTTTCGGAGTACCAATAGGACTTATGAGTAAATATTTTCTTCGCCTTGTCACACCTGCCTTGAGGGTAAAAGTGACTGATCTTTTCCTTCAAAATTCGCATTGGCAAGATTTTAAGATGGCCCTGAAAGAGGAGTATTTTCTTGAGGACTTTGGGATGGCTACACGGCGGTCATTCCGACAGTGGGTCTACATGCCAAATAAAGGTCTAGATGCTTCAGAATTGATACGAGAATTTGAAGAGAGGTATAGTCAGTTTGATGCTATTAAACAAAGAGCATTGGGTGTTGAGAAGGTTGAGATTTTCTTGCAAGCTGCAAATTCTTCTCTTCAGGAAGAATTAGGAGAGCTTCTTGAGGATCGCACAAAGCCTATGGGTCTTAAAACAGATTGGCAAGATGCCCAGGATGCGGTCTCGACTTTGACCAAGAGGCGGATATGGAAGACCCGCCTACAGAATGGATCTATGACACCGATGCCGTCTTCTGCTCCTATGCTTGCTTCTACCCCTATTATTTCTTCTCTTCCTCAGCCAGTTACTTGGCCTATGCTAGTGCCTACTATTTCTAATCTTCCTGTTCATCCTGTTCCAAGACCGATGTCGGCTCCTTCTGCTCCAAAACCATTCACTCCGTCGGTTCCTTCCTCTCTTGATGACATAATCAAAGGCATAATGGATTTGACACTCGAGTAAGTTAAAGAAGAATTGGTGGGAAAATTGAAAGAGCAATTTGCTTCGACTGTGCCTACTATTTTGTAACGTGTCCACTTGTTATCTTCAGGACATGTCTTAGCAGTCCATCGGAAAGGATGTCTAGAAGGCTTCGCCCAGCACTCCCATGGAATGTTACGGGGTTTGTGATCTAGGACTTTCCGCGTTTGCCATGTAGCAAAAGTATTCCGGCCGTTCCCACTTAGGACCGACCTGAATTAGGGTTTTGTCTATTGGTCATTTCCTAACGGCAACTAGCGTCAAACCCGAGCAAACTACTTTACGCAGAAACGCCAGGTCCGAAGCGGATTCACGTTGCACTTGGTTCAAGGAGAATGGGAAACGAGATGGATGCGAAGCTCAATCTCTATGCCATAAGGCATAGTCCCATTCCCTTCCCCTAAAATAGCGTAAATCGAGATCCTTTATAACTTAGATTCTAGGTCAGCGCCCTTTTTCTGTTCATATCCTTTGAAACGATCTTCTCATTTTCCATCATGATTGAGAAAAGTTCCCGGCCAACCGGGACCACCCATTCGTAGGACGGACCCATGGCCACATCCACCGCACTTTCCTCAAGTTGTTTTAGTTATCTAATTACCACATTTAGTTGGACATGTATCAATCAACTTCCTTAATTAGCTCATTAGGCACTGGTTCCTTCATGTAATCATAGCACTTGACATAGAAATGCAATGTCAAACAAGTTTTTTTTCAATAGGTTATCATATTTATCTTTGAAATACATAAAGTCCAGCCCGTAGGCTTATCCATAATCCACCCGAAGGCTATCCAGTAATCCACAAGGATTACTAATCCAAGATTCTGCGCGTAGACTCGTACGCGGGCCTCAAGATCAATCCCGTGTCATGTTGGCCTCTTGTGCAGGGTTCGGAAGGCGAGGGATTTACGACCAGAGCCCCCTCTGGCACCCAAGCGTCCTCCTGCTCCAAATAGCGCTCAACGGAGAGACCTCTCGCAGGGGGTTCGGTCCACCTTCCCGGCACGGTTAATAACCCCCTTGGTTAGGGTCAGGTAGGTAGTCGGGGGTAACTGAAGCTGCCTCACCCTTCAGGCCTTCAACCTGAAGCATTAGATATCCTTTTATCCTTTAATTCTTTGAGCAAACAAAGCAAAACAGTGCTCTTAAAACTGTTACAAGCACAAACAATTCCATTGGTTGTTATTTTTGGCCAACTGCTAAGGAGTGAATCCTTCTTTCCGAATGCATCCAGCACTCGATTCGGGATCAATTGCGACTTGGCAAGATCCCCTATATCCTGGGTTAGAGTCGTACCCTATTAACCCGACTTAATCAATACCTTAAGTTCATATGTTATTCCAAGTTATTGATTGGTCTTTTGCTTCCAAGAAAATATCTAATCCCTGTATCTTGGTCACTTTACCCAGGAAAAGTACTATATCAGGACAATTATTCATCCTCTTGCAAGATAAACTTGCATAAGAATCCGCCAATCTCATTCCGAGGAATTGGCCATTCCCCTTGTGATCTAATCACAAGATAATGCGACTCTGCAACTTGTTGCCAAGTGTCGCACCTAATCCATGGGACTATTCTAACCATAAATGGCATCTTCTAATCATGGTATCATGATTAGATATGACAATCTGTTCCTGTTTGCATTAGGCCGACATTGTCGGTCCTAGGGTTCCGAGTTTCATCTTTTTAGTGAGAGATTCTTAGGGTAAAAACCCTAGATAATTTCTCGGGAGTATGTCCTACTGTTCCTACATTCCGTGAATGTGGGTAAGTCTTTAGGGTATACAAGTTTCAGCTTTGGTAATACGAACGACTAGGTAATGCCCCCAACGTGCTAACCCTAGTTAGCTCTTTGGGATATGTTGCATTGAATTAACCCTTCCTAAATGAGTGCCTCGCGGTTTTAGGTGTTTAGGTTTAAACCAATTTTACTTGTCTGGTCTTGAACATGATTCATTGTCTACGTATAAGTTGATTTACAAACCCTAACTTTTTGGGTTAAGATCAAAGCATAAGTATAATTCCAATTGATCATCCTATAATATGCAAACAAGATTCATGCTTCTAAGCTTTAGGATTTTATGTTTAAACATGCAACCTTTTTCTACTTTCTTTTCCGAATGAATTTTTTGTATGCTGAACTTACACACCCTTTCATTGATTTAAGTTTTTAGGCCACTTGCCTAGAGTTAAATCTCTTTTATGCATCCCTAGCAATTTCCTACGGTTGCTAGTAACTTTCTTTAAGAATCATTTTGAAAAAGATGTTCAATAATGCGATATGCAGTTTATATCTTCCATGCTTAATCGAAGTGTACTATCATAATTCCGTTTTGTAAAAATGGACATTAATCTAATTTCAATTCATTGCAATGCATAAAAAATACTGGCTAGAAATGCATAGGAATCTTATGCTCACTTTATTTTGTTCGTTTTACTGAAAATAATAATGACCAAATTCTTCAGTCGTGAGCTATTTCTTTTAAATTAGTCAAAATATTTAAAATGAAATATGCATCCTATCTCAAAAAATGATCCATGTACGATTGGATTATAACGACATAAATCAAAATTTAGGAAGAAAAAACTTGGACTTGTGGTGAAATGTCCACATGGATGTTAGGAGACGATCCTCCTGCGGTTGTGCCTTGTGCTTTCTTAGGAGCCATCGCAAATGTGGCCTTTTCATCTTGGAATAAATGGGCTTTTAAACCCGCTAGAGAGGCAATAACAAAGCCCCATGGAAAGAGTTTTCGACTCGGGCTAGTGAATGCTTGTGGAGAATCCAAAAAAGGGGGAAAAAGCCTTAACTCTCAGGTTAAGTGAGCTCTTCAAAGGCCCTTGAGTAAAATGGAAATAGGGGGGAAAGAAAGGCTTAATGGCTTTTTTTAAACTTGGAGAGGGTCCACAGGAAAGGGGGGTTTTTGGATCCCGGGGCTGGGTGGCTTAAAATTGCTCTTGGTGGAAAGGAAAGGGGGGAAAAAAAGGGGTGTGAAAGATCTTAGAGAGGATTTTTTGTGTGGGGGGAGAAAGGGTTTTACCGCACCCACATGAACAAGGCTAGGTGGAAGCCCACAAGGAAAATTTGTTGGCGGGGGGGTGTAATATAAAAGGGGCTTAAATAGGCCACATGAAGGGGGGCTTCTTAGGAGGCTTTTAGAAGCTTCCTAAGAAGCTTCTGAAGCTTCTAAACTAATGTGGAAGCCCCACGTGGTGAATAAGGTGGCAGATGGTGAATGGTGGCAGATGGCGGAGACCTGCGACGGATGGCGACGACCTCCTCCCCTTAAACTGGCGATGTACAGCCTTCCCCTCCTTTATGGCAATGACGGCAGTATCTCAGCAACCTCATAGCCCCCCTCTGGACCGCAGTATGGCAGCTCCCCTATCCTCCACGATAACCCTCTCAATTTACAGCATGAACCCCCTGTAGCCTCTCCCAGCTCACGGCACAGACTAAATAGGTGAGGGGAGGGGATCCTCCCTCCCCCATGCGTCATTATGCATGGGGTTCTCCCCCCCTACAAGCTCCATCAAGGAGCTTATTCCTACATGCTATTCCCCTCCCCTCCACGATCGAAGATGTATTTGGTGTGAGGACCATCAGCATTGCAGGGATTGTGAATCTTTTCAAGATGCAAGGAGGAAGAATTTGGTATTTTGGGGATAAGATGGCAAGATCTGGTTGACTGAAATTGGAGCTCCGCTTGCTACCAATTTTGGGAAAGGTAGAATGAAGAAATTAGTAGATTATATGGCTGCGTGTACTTCTTATGTGGCAGCTAGAGGAGATGCTTCTGCATATGGAGTCTAGATTGAGAAAGGTTCAGAGAGTCAGTTAGCATTATGGACCTATGCTTTAGAGACAGCAAACAAGGGGAAAATGCAGCAGACTGTTTTGACTAGTGCAAGTTCTAGCATCAGATCTGAGTCGCCTGTTGATAGGTACACTATTTATGCTTACTTGGCTAAGTCTTAGAGAGCAGATGTACTTGTTGAGGAGAAGCGTAAGAGAGATGAAGAGAATCCAAATGCAATTAAAAAGACTAGAGGGGGGGAATTTGTTACTCCACCTCCTACAGGGCCGTCTTTGAGACCAGGGCCAGAATGACAAATGGAAGATGCTCAAAAGAAAGAAAAGAGTCAGGAGCCTAGACAGAGAAAGCAACCAGGATTTAGATTGATGTCCGATATTGAGACATCTACGGACATGAAGAAAATATTTAATGACAAGATACTT
Organism: Lygodium microphyllum; assembly: GCF_053477565.2. NCBI lineage: Eukaryota > Viridiplantae > Streptophyta > Polypodiopsida > Schizaeales > Lygodiaceae > Lygodium > Lygodium microphyllum. The sequence continues at coordinate 34,223,623 of NC_141155.1, forward strand.
CGTAGTGAGGTGACTTTTACTATTTTTGAGGTTTTGGCCATCTTGAAAAGAGAGTTTCAAGATCACTTCCAAGAAGTTCTGAAGAGGAAAAGACATACATTCCCTACTATTGATACACATGGAGTTTTGATTGGGGAGTTGTATGAGGATGAGGATGAGGTTATTGTTGAGAATTCTTTTGTTTTTCCGCAAACAGAGAACAAAGTTCAGCCTATGCATTATGTTGAAATTGATGAGCCTATTTTGATACCGTGTAGTCATTTTTCGTGGAGTCATTGGGCTAGGGCAACTATAGAAATAATGGTAAAAATTGGAGAGAAACAGGTGCCTTATATTGCTTTGGTGGATCATGGTTCAGAGATTAATCTCATAGTTCATGGAGTTTATGAAAGTAATAGATGGCCTATGGATGCAGAGCATGGGTGGCGTATGAGAGCTGCCAACAACATTGCAGGTGATTTGCATGCTGCCTGTCCCAGCGTCAGGATTTCTATTGGAGATGTAGAGGAAGATTTCCATTTCTTTGTGCAGGATTCATGCTCTTACCCCATAATCCTAAGACAGCCATTCATCACAGAGATGTACATGGAGATGAAAGTAATGGATGATGGATCTGCTTATGCACAAATTCGCAGTAATGATGGTATGAGAGCAGTCCAGTTCATGACTTGTGTGTAAATCATGCTAGAAACAGGGATACTCTTAGAGATGCACCTTTGCCCATTGTGAGGGATTCGGGTTTTCATTAGGTACCACTGTCCCGCGAGATGACGGTGGTACAGAGCAGAGGAGATTGGAGTTCTCGCCTCCTGGAAGAAGTGTTTTCTCCTTTGATTTTTTTGGAATTTTAGCAAATAGTTCGATGAGTTATCAGAAGATTTCTAAGTTGCCTAGAGCTACTACGCAGTACATATGCAGAAAGGAGAAAGATTTGAAAAATGCAAGTATTTTAGAGGATGATGAGCATATAGATGGGATGTATGATAGTATGGTTTGTGCAGATAAGATGATAGAGATGGGAAATATGCTAAAAACTAATATGCACAGTTGTCACAGTAATGTATCAGTGCAGTCCCTGGACATGTTTCATGAAATTTCATATTTTGTGTCACAGATAGAGTCAGAGGATGAGGTGACTTAGCAAAAAGTGTTGAGTGCTGAAGAAATTCAGCAAATAGAGTTTCTGGCTGATTATGATCAGCCTACAGAGACACAGAGGGCTGAAAACTTTCAGCCAACAAAGTTTACTACTGAAGTATTTCAGCATCTAGAGTTTAGGGCTGTTCCTATGCAATCCATACAGAGGGCAAAATCACTGATTTACAACATGATTTGAGTAATGCAGAGGATCATAATGAAGCCACGGTTGACATGAAATACAAGACTGTGGATAAGAAGGTGAAGCCGATAGCTGGACTGCTTTCACCTGACAGTGATCAGCAAATAGAGAGGGCTGCCAAGCAGCCAATTTTGAGGAATCCAGAGCATATAGGCCATAAATTTTCAGCAGAGACTCTTGCTAAATTAAAAATTGGAAATGGTGATTTCTTGCTACCCTTAGAGAAGCAATGCTTTCAGGATATGCTTGAGCAACATGGAAGGGGGTTTACTTTTTTCTCGCATGAGATTGGATGTGTGAATCCAGATATTGTTGCCCCTATGGTGATCTTTACTATTCCTCATATTCCATGTTACCTCCGACCTATTCCAATGCCTAGGGCACCCCTGCCAAAGTTAGTTGATTTGTTGAATGAGAAAATCAGGATGGGAATCCTAGAGCCGTCATCTGCACCATACTCAAATAGGTGGTTTACGGTTCCAAAGAAGAATGGTACTCTCCGATATATACAGGACATGCAACCAGTAAACAGAGTTACTATCAGGAATGTTGGTATAGGTCCAGTTGTGTATGAGTTTTCAGAAGCATTTTCTGGACGTGCCATCTATTCTTTAGGTGATTTGCATTCGGGATATGATCAATTTCAGCTGGCTTTGGAAAGCAGGGACATAACCACTATGAGAACTCCTATTGGGCTTATGAGGATGTGTACCTTGCCTCAAGGTGCCACTAATTCTATTGCACATATGATGAATGCCATGCATAAGGTCCTTCATGAGTATATACCTCAGCTTACCATGCCTTTCTTGAATGATGTGCCCATTAAGGGGTGTGCAGAAGAAGAGAAGAATGAGAGTCTAAATGAGCAGGGACGCAGATACTTTGTGGCTGATCATATTGCAGCTCGTGAAAAGATTTTGGCTAGGTTAGAAGAAGTGAACTTGACACTATCAGGGCAAAAATCTATTTTTGGAGTAAATGAGGTTGTGATTGTTGGACATATCTGTGGGTATCATGGCAGGAAACCTTCACCTGAGAAGGTGGATGAAATAGGCAAGATTACGGAGTATTGTTCTACCACTTCAAAGGTACGGAGATTTATTGGAGCTTGTGTGTTTTACATGATTTGGATGCCCCATTTTTCACACATAGGAGCTTGTTTATATCAGCTGCTTCGAAAGGGGCAAAAATTTTATTGGGATGAGAGCCACACTAGAGCCATGCAAAAATTGAAGAAGTTATTGTAGATTGATCCTACTCTTAGGAAAGCGGATTATAATTGTGGAAGGCCTATTGTACTGACAGTTGACACTAGTCCAATTGGCATACATTGGGCTGTGGGTCAAGATGATGCAGATGGAAACATGTATGCTATTCGGTTTGGGGCGAAAGTCCTAAACGAGAGACAGAGGAGGTATCCGCAAATCAAGAGGGAATTATTGGGAATTTTTACAGCTCTCAAATGTGACAAGGAGTACTTTATTGGAGCCCCAGTTGTGGTAGAGATAGATTGCTTGCCATTGATAGGTATGATTACGAGTTGCTCTACTCCAGATATAGCTATGCTGAGATGGATTGCATACATCAAGTCATTAAATCCAAAATTTAAACACATAGTAGCGAAGGATAATCCAGTGGGTGGATATGCTATCTAGAGCCAGATATGATGATGAGGAGACACTACTTGCAGAAGAGGATGATGCAGAAATTTCAGCTACTATGGTTGACCATGTTTGCCATGTCTATGATATTGTGGCTTTCATAGAAGGACTCTATGTTGGAGATTGGTTGCAGATTGGCAAGTACCTTAGTACACTAAGCAAAAGAGATGAATGGACAGATGAAGAGCTCAAGAAGATTAGAAGAAAAGCCTATGGTTATTTTCTTAAGGATGGATTTCTTTGGAAGCACTCGAAGAAAAGAGGAGGATTACCCTTGCGGGTTGTCTGTAAAGAGACCCAGTTACAGGTGATGAGGGAGTTTCATGAGAGTCCTTGGGCTGTTCATAGAGGAGTATGGCCTATTTATGAGAAAATCAAGGAAAAATATTGGTGAAAAGGCATGTATAGAGATGTTTCTCACTTTGTAGAGACTTGCAGAGATTGTCATATGTATTCCGTAGTGCGTCATCGAGATGAGCTTCATCCGACCTATCCGCTATGAATTCATTATAAGTGGGTAGTTGACTTGGTTACTATGCCTATGGGTCTATGGCAGATGAGGTATATTGTTTTGGCTAGAGAGGATCTTACCAATCATGTTGAGGGTAGACCTTTGAGAATGAAGACCACTAGTGCAATATGTAAGTTCTTATTGGAAGAAATTTTATGCAGGTATGGCTATGTTGGTAAGATCACCGCAGATCGCGATGAATTGGATGCTGATGAAGCTAGGGAGTTTTTCTCTCAACTAGGGATCAAGTGGCTCTAACTAGAGCATACAATCCAAAGGGAAATGGAAAGAGTGAAAGAGGGCATCTACTGCCGATAGTGAAAGCATTAGCCAAAGCATGCAGAGGACAAATTGGAGAATGGCCGAGACTTCTACCATTTTCTTTGTGGGCTGATCGTACGACTCACAGTGTTACCACAGGATATATGCCCGCAGAGTTGATGTATGGTCAAAAACCGGTTCCGACTGAGACTTATGCTTTGACTTGGTCAGTTTTACCTTGGCAGGAGGATTTGATGAGAGAGGAGCTCTTAGCTCTTCAGATCTGACAGTTGGAGAGAAGACCAGAGGATATTCAGCTAGCTATTAACAGGTTGAAGGTTCTAGACTTAGAAATAAGGACAGGTTTGACAACAAGAATTGCTTGCGGCCTAGAGCAATATAAGAGGGAGATTGGGTATTAGTCTTTGATAGGAGCCTTGAAATTTAGCATACTGCACTTTGGAAGATGGTGAAAAGATGGTTTGGGCCGTACATAGTCAGACATGTCTTTGATAATGCAACATATAAGCTGACAGAATTGGATGGGATAGTGCTTAGAGTGCCCATTGCAGGAAAAAGAATCAATATTTTCAAGAAAAGAGATGATGAGGATTATGCATTGGAAGAATTTGCAAGAGAAGAGCAACGAGAAGAAACTCCAGAAGAAGAGTCAGATGATATGACAGATAACCTTGCTGATATACCGGAAATAGTCAATGAAGAGATTGATATGTTCGTGGAACTTGATGACAATGATCATGGGTAGTTGGCCCATCCGGAGGATGAGCAGGATCAGAGGGGGTGGATGTCGTACTGCTGCGCATCCAAGGTGTGGAATCCACCAAAAAGTTACGTGTGTGACATTTGTTAATTTGTACATACTTAGTCGTTGTGTTTGCATTTTTGTTCTGCGTGGGAAATATAGTGGAGAGGGGTTTGGAGCAAGAGGAACTTATCTGTAATGCTTTGGTTGACATGTATGCAAAATCTGGCATGCTTTAAAAAGCCTAAGAAGTATTTGACAGTATTTCAGCTCGAGATATCATATCATGGAGTGCGTTGATTACAAGTTATTTTCAACATGGATATGATGAGCAAGCAGTGATGTGTTTTGAAAAGATGCAGCTAGAGGGCCTCCTTCCCAAGTGGAATAATATTTTCTTGCATTGTGAAAGCTTGTGACAACATAGGAGCTGTTGACAAGGCCAAAGAAATACATGATGAGATTGTGAAGGAGGGATTGCTAGAAAAAAATGTTGTTCTTGACACTGCATTGGTAGATATGTATGCCAAATGTGGTCTGTTTGCAGAAGCACTAGAAGATCTATTACCATCTACCTTGGATCTTGCAATGGAGGTTCCTGAAGTTGAAAAGCTAAGGGCTGCAAAACAGAGGTCATTAATGAAGAGCATCTTATGGGACTTGAAGACCTTGATATGCAAAAGGATGTGTCTGTAACAATGGATATGGATGATGGATTTCAAAGTGTTACCAAGGAGAAGATTGGACCTAGCCATCCCATCCTTGATGAGACTCCTATTCTAAGAGAAGAGTCAACTCCTTTCGGGCCTCAAATATCTTCATCAGTCATTCAAACTCCCAAAGTTGCTTTTGAGGACACTGACAATTTGGGAAATATCCTTGTTGGTCTTCTTCTTTTGGGAAATTTGTCAAATGCATGTTATATCAACAATTTTTGCATTCAATATGAAGAGTCTGGAGTTTATTGCTGCATAGCCTGATCTCGCTTGATTGATCTTCTATCTTGGAATTTCTCAAGAACCTCTATGGTTGTGACTTTACTTGTGAGTGCCCAATGTCAAGCTTAGATGTGATAGGAAGAAGCTCCTTGAGTAGAAAAACAATCCTCTAGAAGAAAGCACACTGAAATGTTGCCTATTTTGAGAGATATGAGAGCTAAAAGTGAGGTATGTCCTACAAGCCACAAACTGGGGCTATGGTAGCAACTGACAATAGTGACAATGCTGAGGTCCAAATAGCTAAATCTCATGGATTGATGTGATATAGGAAATCTTTGTGACTTGGAAACACCTCTCCAGAAGGAAGCTCAGAGAGATTTGGTATGTGGAGTGAGATACAGGAGCTTGAAGATGATAGGGTGTTGCTGGCTATGGCTGACATGGAAGCTCAAGTGAAGGTAGAGTTGAGAGATGAAGTCATGGACTAGAATTGAGCTGACTAGAGTTGAAGAGGTCTTGAGAGAGAGGAGAGGAGAACTAAATCATGCTCAACTGAGCTCTGGTACCATGTTGAAAAACACGGATCTAGAGCATGGCAGCTATGGAGGTTGGAACTCAAAGTACAAAGTTCTCATGAAGACATAGACTAGACAAGACCAATTTTCACACAAGTGAATTAGGTTCCAAGATTGAGACTTGGACTCATAAAGACATTCTTTTGTGTAAGGACAATGACACTAACACTTGATTGAAAGGATGATAGCATTACTTTAAAAGTGAACCAAGTACATGTCTTTATAGCTTTCCAACTTCTCCACTCTCCTCACTATGCTTATGGGATTTAGGACAAATCCTCTTGGAGCATACATCATTTGTCTATTTCTCAACAGGAGGCTCATATGGTAGGTCGGTCAATCCAACCTAACCTCCTTCACGAGCTATAAAAGCTAAAACCCTTCACAACCATTCATCATCTATCTTTCACCCAGTTAGAGTTGTTCCAACTAGCCTTAACCTCTTCACCTATCTCTTGTCTAGATCGCCATCTAAGCTTCACATTGGAAGTGCATGGTGGACAGAGCCAACTTTGTAATAGTTATTTCTAGCTAAATAGATTTTTTGATTCTCCTGTTATCTATTGTGTACTCTCTATCTCTATCTCGGATTTTGTTCACCACACTATGTAATTTTTGCATGGTATTAGAGCCCAGGGGTACTAGGGATCGAAGGGTGCGCAAGAGGCAAAGGATTCAATAATAAAGAGGAATGATGTCATCTTCTAGAAGCGGTTCTGGCACATCAAGAAGTGGTGAAGGAGGTGGTGCTGCTGTACCGGCCATTCAAACACCGAGGATTCATCCACCAACCTTCCACGAAGGCAAGCTAGATGGTACAAACTACACCTTGTGGAAGTTCAAAATTACAACTATCCTTGATTCTTTTGAGATTTTGGAGAGTGTACTAGGGACTAACATAGAACCACAGCCTACCCCATTCCATGAAATTCTAGTGTGATGATTATTTTGAATGCAAATCTTCTATGAGCTTGGAAACACAGGAATGCAAATGCATGTGTGCCTTATTTACAAGTTGTTTTGATAGTGTTGTTACTTTGATTCAGCATACAACCGAAGCATCAGAAGCTTGGAATATATTAACGAGTCAGTATGAAACGCGAAATCAAACAAGGATTCAAAACTTGGAGAATCAACTAGCAGCATAAAATTTTGCTGAAGTAGAGACAATTGAAGCATTCATCACTCAGATTAAGATTTGACTTTTGAGGAGTTTTGTGCATGTTTGATGGAGGAGGAGTTGAGGTTGAGAGCCTGAGAAGAAAGCAACAATGGAGATGCTGCATTCTTTGCCAATGCAAAAGGCAAAGGTGGTTCCTCCACCAAAAATGATGGTGACAAAAAGAAGAAGGGCAGTAAGAAGAAGTTTTAAGGAGAGTGCTTCTACTGCAAGAAGAAAGGACATGCAATCATAGATTTTCGTGCCAAGAAGGAAGATGAAAAGAATGGTTCCCTTAAAAGTAAAGGGAAATAGACAGCCAATACAACTGAAGCAGAGTTGGAGTTATTCATGGTGACCATTGAAGAAGTGTGCTCCTCAGTGCAAGAAGAATCGACCCTTGACTCATGGGTATTCGATAATGGGGCCTCCTGTCACATGACCAATAAGAAAGGTCTATACAGTTCTATGCATCCTGTAAAAGAATCCATCACAGCCACCACTAGAGTGGGCACAAGTAAGCTTTGGCATAAAAGGTTTGGACAAATTGGTTTTCAAGTCTTGAAGGAGATGCATAAGTAAGGCATGGTTGCTCACCTACCTACTATAGTGACTAAATTGAAGGAACCATGTGAAGCTTGTATGATGGGCAAGCAACAAAGAAAGGTATTTCTACAGGAAAGCAAGAATGAAGCATATGCTCCTCTAGAGTTAGTGCATATTGACTTGTGTGGTAAGATGCCTACATAGGCCTTGGGGGGATCTTCTTATTTTATGTTGATAGTTGACAACTACAATATGAAGATGTAGGTGTACTTCCTTCATGATAAGGCTCAAGCTTTTGGTAAGTTTAAAGAATGGCTAAAACTTGTTGAGAATGAAATGGGAAAAAGTGTGAAGAAATTTAGAACAGATAGTGGTGGTGAGTTCAACTCAAAGGAGTTTGAAGACTTTTGCAAGAGCAAAGGGATCAAGTGTCAATTGATGATGCCTCACACATCTCAGCAGAACGGTGTTATGGAATGCAAGAATCGAACCATTGTGGAGATGGAAAGATGCATGCTAATAAAAGGAAAGGGATCACCTTTTGGGTTGAAGCTATTAATATTATAGTCTAAATTCTAAATCAGAGCTACACAAAGGCCTCAAGGGGGTCACTATGTATAAATCCTATATATGACATGCGTTTAGGGTATGTTTTATATATCCCTATGTAACCTTTTTTGAGATTTTCTAAAAATCCTTATATAAATTCTTACCAAATTTTATAAATCCCTTACTCTAAATTTATTTTTTAAAGAAAATAATTTAGCAAATCCTTACGTAATTAATACAAAACACTATTTTTATCACAGAATTGATCATAACTAGCTCTTAAGGCTTCATAAAAGAGTTTAGCTCTTTAGTGATGATGAAGCTTTGCAAAATATCTTCAGGATATATAACATCCAATGGTAAAATTTAGAATTTTATGAATAAAGATAGGGTTTTGAAAAAAACTCCAAATAGAGACACTAGATATACAATGCACACATACTAGTAAGCTAGTTGCTCAACTCTATCGTAGAGTGAGACTTGTGGTCTTTAATCACAAAATTTGAAATAGAAATGTTAAAATACACATCTTGACCATTCTTAATTGCAATATTTTTCTTGGTTCTCTCATATTGTGATAGCAACGGGCTCTCATTACATCTTTTGCATCTATTTCATCATAAATTATTTTCTCCACCATTCCTACAAAGCATACCATGTGCATGTAATACATACACACTTACACATAAATTTTAGAGATAACAAGAAAAAAGTACTCTAAGTTTTCCACCTAGTTCCAATATTATCAAGCCATAAAATAAGACAAAATGAATATGAACTTGATTTGTAGTCAAAGAAGGTAGCTATATTAAATGAAAAAACATATTGCCTTTCCATGGCACATGATTAAATTCCAAAATTATTTGCATGATGATGTAATTAAAAGCATGATTTTTTATGTTCACATATTTGTAAAACTTACATGGTTTTCTTTTATAAAGTAGATATAGCTATGCAAATAAGATGAATATACAAAATTTTCATTTAGCCCATAAATGTGTTCTACTTAGCACCCCAACATTGTTAATGATCCAAACTCCATCCTCATTCTCACATTTGTACATGCATCACCATAGTCCATTAGTCATGTTCATGAAGTAAATATAAAAGTAAAAGCAATTAAAATCAAGGAAATTTGCCAAAAAAAGACATTGACAAGACTTTTTTTAAGTCATTTTACATAGCAAGCAATATTGAACAAGATAAAAATTAATGTTTCTTTACCTATTCTCAATGGTCCTTTGCAAAGTCATTGAAGATCTTCCAATCATGTTCATCAAGTTCATATTTGTTATTGTTGCAATCATATGTGATATTTGCAAGGGCAATGATACTTTCAATATCTACCATATCAAGATCTCTCAAATCATATGTAAAACTCCTTAGTCCCTTTGATTTTTGATACCATCCAAGTTGATCCTCTACCATGAATGGCCTATTTGAGAGGCTAAACCCTCTCTTATACTCCACACAAGCACCTCCAAATTTTCTTCTCATCTTTTGAACTCCTCTCAAGTACCATACACATTGGCTTTTGTATGGTCTCATACTTCTCAAAGAGCTTGCTTTTGATGACCTTGTGATCCTTCCATTGGTATTCTCCTCTTGGAAGAACATAGCACAATTTGAACCAATACCAAACAAATTGTAATATCCCACCCCACGTAGGAGCCACCCCCCATTTTAATTAAAAGAAATTGAAATTTGTTTAAATCTCTCTCCTCCCTATTGTAAGCAAACAGGTGGTGGGGGAGGAGATGATGTGATGACGTAGAGGGGGAAGGAGTAGGCAACAATGATGAATGGTATAGATGAGGAGATGATTACGATGATGACATGGAAGGGAAGAAGAAGATAGCGGTCGTTGTGGAGGAAGGGGAAGATGATGGGGAGAAAGCAGTTGACATAAAGGAAGGAGTCGATGCTAAAGAAGGAAAAGAAGAAGATGGTGGGAATGATGTCGAGGGGGAGGCCACGTGGCCCACCACCCCTCAGGCCACCTCACCCAAATAGGGGCTAAGAGGAGGGGACCCATGTCACGCCCCCCAATAATACGCCACTCTTCCTCTATAAACCCCCCCTAGAAAGTGGCCATATTCCACCTCTTCCCCTCCCCCCCCATCGTAAAGAGGAAAGGGAGATACCACCTCTTTCCCCCCCTTGCTGCTGAGAGAGAGAGAGAGAAAGAAAGAGAGAGAGAGAGAGAGAGAGAGAGAGAACCCTCCAAAAAATTCTCCTTCTCGTTCCCTCCTTAGAGGGTGTCCACAACATCCTTTCTTTCCCTGTTTCCCACAAACTTATATCATGTTCTACGAGATTATCCTCCACCCACAAGCCTATACCCTTTTTTCCAATTGACCCAAACTAGTCAAGTACAAGGTGTGGAAGTTTTGTGCAAATCTAAAGGAGATGAAGATCGAGAATGGCCCCTAAGTGGAAAATGTCACGTGCGGATGGCAACCCCACAACAAGCAACGAAGCCTCCTACAAAGACATCACTGCCAATCCAACTGCGGTACCAGTTGTAAGGAATACATTTCCAAATTGACAGATACTTGCTTTGATTCCCGCATGAGATGCATTACACCTGTACTATGCCACATGAGAATGGTTTAACTGAAAGGATAAAGTTCATTCCAAATATTCAAAAGATGAAGTTTGCAAATGTACTTGTATCCGGAGAAGTAAAACCGCATCTAGATGCCATGTGATAAAATTCATGCATCGCATAAACAACATATAAAGTTCCAAGGTATTGTTGATTTTTCCTTCTTGCGAATTAGTAGTAATGTTTTTCACCCCACTGAAGATATGTTGTAACTTGCATGCTTAATGGATTGCATGGTAGGCAATCTAGCCTAAAAGAAATCCATTCCCAAAAACTCTAAGTTCTTTGCCCAAGATCTTGCTCATATCACGAGCTGATAGCTCATGTTTTATAGATTGGTATCTTGATGATGTGCATAGTAGTACAAGAAATTAATCATAAAGATTAAAACCAAGATGTCTGGAGATCAGTTTGATAACTACTTCTTCCATCAAGCTTATTTAGGGTTACAGTAGATACGAACAACAACTCAAGGCCTCACTAGCAAGTGGAGAGATCAAGCATTAGGAAACCCCGAGACAAAGTAAAGACCGATACTTTTGTACTTGTTGGAAAGAAGGTTGGGTTATTGAACAATGTAAGTGATTAATAAAACTTATGCCTTATACAAAGTTTGAAACCTTAACATATGACTTAGCTGAAAGAAGGGAGAGTTAAGTATATTTTACATAAAATCACTCTTTGATCCCAAGGGGGAGAGTAGATATGCGATGGAAATGTTATTGCATCTATTCTTGCATTGTTTGGAAATACAATTGGTTTTGTTGGTTGTTCAAACATGCTTTTATATTTATCAGTTTGTTGGATTATTGTTTGGATGATTATTCCAAGTGCCTGAGATTGTTTGGAAATGCATGGCAGGGTTCTTTGATGGCAAATTGCCATGAGGGTAAATGAATGTTTTCTTGGAAAATGATATTAGGGCTAGTTGCCTTAATTGTGCTTGAATCTTGATTGGACTAATTAAGGAAATGATATTTTGCACGAGTGGATCATCTCTAGGGTCAACCAGAGAGGGCACTGCTTGATTCACGAGCCAAAGGTCGAGTGGTGAAAAGGCCAACCATGAAAATTTTGTTTCACTCCTAGGCCGCTTGAGATCAGGTGCAGCTCTAAACACCCCTTGCCTAGTCCAGAACGGAGTTGAAAATTACCACGGACCCAACGTCTACAGAGTTGGAAGATCCTTTTCTAGATAGTGGATGGAAATTATGGTGCCATGTGATTTAGACTAGGTACTTCTGCAGGGCAAAAGGTATATATAATTTCTCTTGTATGGGCAAAAAACAAAGATTAACTTGAAGATAAGGAATTTTTTTTGTCAAGAGGATTGCTTGCTTTGTTTTCATATCTATGCTATAAATTACGCAAAGGAGTCCCGTTCCTTAAAAGGTTTAATTAAGAAAGTTGATTTTGAATGTCACACATAAAGGACCTAATTAGAAAACTAAAGTTGTCAAGGGAAGCGGGTGGGCAAAACCTCCGACAGGTCTATCCTACAGTGGGGTGGTCCCTGAGAGCTCAAAGGCTTCTCACAAGGTTTCAACCTTTAGGCATTACTATGTTAGAACCCAATTCATGATGTTTTAGGGGACCGAAATGGGACTATACCCTATGGGCAGAGAGGTTGAGTTGTGCATCCCTCTCATTTCCCATTCTCTTTCAACCAAGTGTGGTATGGATCTGCTTCGGCTTGGGTATCTCTGTGTAAAGTAGGATGTCTCGGACCCTGATGCTAGAATGTTGTTAGGAGACCTTGACCACTAGGGGACCCATGTTTCAAGTCGATCCTAGTGGGTTCATTCACGAACGTTCCATTGCGAGGTGGACTCGAGAAACGCTAGGTGGCAAACCCTCTAACATTCCATATGAGTGTCGGGCGAGGTCGCTTAGAATCGTCTCTTGATGGACCACTAAAAATGTGTCTGGACAGGTGATAGGCAGGCACGTTACAGTTGGTATCAGAGAAAAACTTTGTAATGCTACATGATTGGTTAATGTATGGTTCATAGGCATATCCTAAACATAATAACTTAAGTGGTATAACTTGACTCTCATGCACCTTGCGCACCCATGAATGTTGACATGCAAGAGAAGAAATTCCTTCTCAAGCAAATTAAGGCACCCGAGTTTAGTGGAGAAGGGATAGACGTCGTAGCAGAGGTGGAGATATGGATTGAGTCGATGGATGATTATTTCTCTACTTCGGGAAGTGCTGCTACCAATCAAGAAATGATAGCCAAACTTAAGTTAGTTAATTAGGCTTGGATATGGTGGAGGCAATGGTGCAAAGATCAAGGTATTTCTTAAGTTGCTACAAACATTACTTTGAGGAAAGCCAATTGTCCAAGAGCTTAAACTGGGCAATTGTGACAAAGATGATTCTCGATATCATAACAAGAGATGCCACACATGCGGAGAGATAGGGCACGTCCGTAAGAGATGTCCCATCCATTGATGCTTCCACTGCAATGAGCTAGGGCACATCCAAGCAGAGTGCCCTCCAAAAGATATTGATCCTCCAATAAAATGAAGCTACATAGCTACACTCTATGGATATATAGAGGAACTAGATGAAGACGAAGACCTAGAATCCACTACACCTTTTCAGGATGATTAGCAATCCTAGAATTCTATCAACATATAATACAACTTATATTGGGAATAAATCCTATAAAAACCCCTAGAAAGTGGCCATATTCCACCTCTTTTTCCTCCCCCCATCCTAAAGAGGAAAGGGAGATACAACCTCTTCCCCCCCTTGCTGGAGAGAGAGAGAGAGAGAGAGAGAGAGAGAGAGAGAGAGAGAAAGAGAGAGAGAATGATAGAGAGAGAGTGACAGATAGGAAGAGAGAGAGAGAGACAAAGAGAGAGAGAGAGAGAACCCTCCAAAAGGTTCTCCTTCTCCTCCCCTCCTTAGAGGATGTCCAAATGCGTCCTTTCTTTCCCTGTTGCCTACAAACGTATATCCTATTGCTCGAGATTATCCTTCGTCGTGGGGGAAAGTAATCGACTTGGAGGAAGGAGTTGATGCTGAAGAAGGCAAAGAAGAAGATGGTGGCGATGATGTCAAGGGGGGGAGGCCACATCGCCCACCATCCTTAAGGCCACCTCGCCCAAATAAGGGGTAAGAGGAGGGGACCAGTGTCACATCCCCCCCAATAACACCCCACCCTTTCCCTATAAAGGCCCCCTAGAAAGGGTCCATATTCCACCTCTCTCCCCCCCCATCCTAAAGAGGAAAGGGAGATACCACCTCTTCCCCCCCTTGTTGTTGAGAGAGAGACAAAGACAAAGAGACAAAAAGAGAGACAAAAAGTGAGAGAGAGAGAGAGACAAAGTGACACAGAGAGAGAGAGAGAGAGAGAGAGAGAGAGAGAACCCTCCAAAAATTTCTCCTTCTCGTCCCCTCCCTAGAGGGTGTCCACACGCATCCTTTCTTTCCCCATTTCCTACAAACTTATATCCTATTCTGCGAGATTATCCTCCACCCGCAAGTCTATACCCTTTTTCCCAATTGGCCGTGGCTAATCAAGTACAAGGCGTGGAAGTCTTGTGAAAATCTAAAGGAGACAAAGATCAAGAATGGCCCCTAAGCGGAAAATGTCATGTGTGGATGATGGCAACCCCATAACAAGCAACAAAGCATCGGGCAAAGACATCACTGCCAATCCAAGTGCGCTACCAGTTGTAAGTAATGCATTTCCAAATTGACGGATACTTGCTTTGCTTCCCACAAGAGATGGATTAGATCCATACTATGCCACATGAGAATGGATTAACTGAAAGGATAAAGTTCATCCCAAATATTTGAAAGATGAAATTTGTAAAGTACATGTATCAAGAAAAGTAGAACCGCAACTAGATGCCATGTGATAAAATTCATGCATAGCATAAACATCATATAAAGCTCCAAGATATTGTTGATTTTCCATTCTTGCGAATCAGTAGTAATGTTTTTCACCCCACTGAAGGTATGTTGTAGCTTTCATGCTTAAGGAAGGTAAGCCTCCTAGCCTAAACAAAATCCATTCCCAAAAACTCTAAGTTCTTTGCCCAAGCTCTTGCTCATATCACGAGATGATAGCTCATGTTTGATGGATTGGGATCTTGACGATGTGCGTAGTAGTACAATAAATTAATAATAAAGATTAAACCAATATTTCTTGAGATCCATTTGATATCTACTTCTTCCATCAAGCTAATTTGGGGTTACAGCAAACATGAACAACAAATCCAGGCCTCAGTGGTAAGTGGAGAGCTCAAGGATTAGGAAACCCTGAGACAAAGTAAAGACCGATACTTTTGTACTTGTTGGAAAGAAGGTTGGGTTATCAAAAAATGTAAGTGATTAATAAAACTTATGCCTTATACAAGGTTTGAAACCTTAACATATGCCTTAGCTGAAAGAAGGGAGTGTTAAGTACATTTTACATAAAATCACTCTTTGATCCCAAGGGGGAGAGTAGATATGCGATGGAAATGTTATTGCATCTATTCTTGCATTGTTTGGAAATACAATTGGTTTTGTTCGTTGTTCAAATATGATTTTACATTTAGCAGTTTGTTGGATTTTTGTTTGGATGATTATTCCAAGTGCCTGTGATAATTGGAAAATGCATGGCAGGGTTCTTTGATGACAAATTGCAATGAGGGTAAATGAATGTTTTCTTGGAAAATGATATTAGGGCTAGTTTCCTTAATTGTGCTTGAATCTTAATTAGATGAATTAGGGAAATGATATTTTACACGGGTGGATCATCGCCACGGTCACACTGCGCTTCAACCGAAGAGGGCACTGCTCGATTTACGAACCGAAGGTCAAGTGGTGAAAAGGCCAACCACAAAAGTTGTGGTTCACTCCTAGGCTGCTTGGGGTCAGGGGGAGCTTTGAGCACCCCTTGCCTAGTCCAGAAGGGAGTTGAAGATTGCTGTGAGCCCAACGTGTGTGGCATTGGAAGATCCTATTCTAGATAATTGATGGAAATTATGGTGCTATGTGATTTGGACTAGGTGCTTCTTGCAAGGCAGAAAGGATATATAATTTCTCTTGTATGGGGCAAGACACAAATATTAACTTGAAGACAAGTTAAGAGATTTATTTTGTTAAGAGGACTAATTGCTCTATTTTTGTATCAATGTTGTAAATTGCGTGAATGAACGTCGTTCCCTAAAGGATTACTTAAGGAAGCTAATTTTGAATGTCACACATAAATGTGATAGGACCTAATTAGAAAAATAAAGCTATCAAGGGAAGTGGGTGGACAGAACCCCCAATGGGTTCGTCCTATGACAGGGTGGTCTCAGCAGATAACTTGGAGGCTTCTCACAAGGTTTTACCATAGTTCGGATCTTTAGGCATTGCTAGGTTAGAACCTGATTCATGCTGCTATAAGGGACCGGAATGGGACTATGCCCTACGGAAGTTGAGAGGCACATCACTCTCATTTTCCATTCTCTTTGAACCAAGGTATAGATCTGCTTTGGCTTGGGTATCATTGTGTAAAGTAGGATATCCTAGACCCAATGCTAGAATGCTATCAGGAGACCGTGACCACTAGGAACCCAAGTTTCAGGTTGATCCTAGTCATTTTGGTAGCAAACGTTCCATTGCGAGATAGACTCAAGAAACTGTAGGTGACAAACCCCGTAACATTCCGTGGAGTGTCAGGTGATGTTGCTTAGAATTGTCTCTCAATGGACAGCTAAAAATGTATCTAGACAACCGATAGGCGGACATGTTACACAAAGTATCATTTTTTTGAGTTTGATACTTGTAACGTGCCCACCTGTTATCTTCAGGACACATCTTAGTACTCCATCGGAAAGGATGTCTAGAACGCTTCGCCCGACACTCCCATGGAATGTTATGGGCTTTGCCATTTAGGACTTTTCGTGTCTGCCACGTAGCGGAAGTATTCCGGCCGTTCCCACTTAGGACCGACCTGAATTAGGGTTTTTCCTATTGGTCATTTCCTAACGGCAATTAGTGTCGAACCCAAGTGAACTACTTTACACAAAAACGCCAAGTCCGAAGCGGATTCACGCTGCACTTGGTTCAAGGAGAATGGGAAATGAGAGGGATGCGAAGCTCAACCTCTCTGCCATAAGGCATAGTCCCCTCTGTTCCCCTAAAACAACATAAATCGGGATCAATTATAACTCTAGGTCAACGCTTTTGTTGTTCATGTTCTTTGACAATCTTCTAACTGTCCATCTTGATTTGAGAAAATTTCCTGGCCAACCGGGACCACCCATCCGTAGGACGGACCTATGACCACATCCACCGCACTTTCCTCAAGTTGTTTTAGTTATTTAATTACCTAACACGTTTAGTTGGACATGTATCAATCAGCTTTCTTAATTAGCCCGTCAGGGCACTGGTTCCTTCACATAAATATAGCGCTTGACATAAAAAAGCGATGTCAAACAAGTTTCTTTTTAACAGGTTATCATATTTATCTTTGAAATACATAAAGTCCAGTCCGTAGGCTTATCCACATCCGCTCGAAGGCTATCGAGCAATCCACAGGGATTAGTAATCCAAGATTCAGCACGTAGACTAGTATGCGGGCCTCGAGATCCAATCCCAAGTCACGTTAGCCTCTTGTGCAGGGCCCGAAAGGCGAGGGATTTACGACCAGAGCCCCCCTGGCACCCAAGCGTCCTCCTGCTCCAAGTAGCGCTTAACGGAGAGACCTCTCACGGCGGGTTCGGTCCACCTTCTCGGTGTGGTTAACAACCCCCTTGGTTAGGGTGAGGTAGACAGTCGGGGGTAACTGAAGCTGCCTCTCCCTTCGGGCCTTCAACCTGAAGCAATAGATATCCATTTAACCTTTAATTTATTGATCAAACAAAGCAAAACAGTGCTCTTAAATCTGTAACAAGCACAATCATTTCCATTGGTCGTTATTGTTGGCCAACTGCTAAGGAGTGAATCCTTCTTTTCGAATGCATCCAGCACTCGATCCGGGATTACTTGCGACTTGACAAGATTCCCTATATCCTAGGTTAGGGCGTACCCTATTAACCTGACTTGATCAATACCTTAAGTTCATATGTTATTCCAATTTAATGGCTTGTCCTTTGCTTCCAAGCAATTATCTTTACCCCAGAAAGATACTATATTAGGACAATTATTCATCCTCTTGCAAGATAACTTGCGTAAGAATCTACCAATCTCATTCCGAGAAATTGGCCTTTCGCTTGTGATCAAAACACAAGATCATGCGACTCTACCACTTGTTGCACAAGTGTCACATCAACTATGGGACTATTTACCCATCAAACGGAGTCACGAAATAGTATGTTCCTGATGGCATTAGGCCAACATGTTAGTCCTAGGGTTTCGAGTTTCATCATTTTAGCGCGAAATTATTAGGAAATCCCTAGATCACTTCTCGCAAGTAGGTCCTAATGTCCCTACATTCCGTGAATGTGGGCAAGTATTTAGGGTATAGGAGTTTCATTTTTTGCGATATATGCGACTAGGTAAATATCTTTACCATTCTAACCCTAGTTAGTACCACAGGATACTTTGCATTGAATTAACCCTTGTTTTCCTAAACGAGTACTCAGTGGTTTTTGGTGTTTAGGTTTATGCCAATTTAATATGTTTATTCTTGACGATAATTACACTATCGTTTCCATAACCACATGACTCATTGTCTACGCATAAGTTGATTTTGAAACCCTAACTTTTCGGTTTAAGGTCAAGCATAGGTTAGGTTATCGCCTAATTCCGATTAATCATCCTATAACTTGCGAACAAGTTTCATGCTAAAACATGCAGCCTTTTACTAATAAATATGCAGTTGAAAAACAATATTTATACCAATTTACTAGAGTTATGCAACTTAAGAATCATTTCATGCCTTGCAATTTCCTATGGATTATTAGCACTTTCCATAATGACTCATTTCGAAGAAGATATGTCCTAATAATGCGACGTGCAATTTATACTTCCATGCCTAAACAGAGTGCACTATCTTAGTTCCGTTTTGTAAATATGGACAGTAATCTAAGTTCAGTTCATTGAAGTGCACAAAAACTACTTGCTAGAAATACATATCAATTTTTTTGCTCACTTTATTTTGTTCGTTTTATTGAAAATACTAATGACTGAACTTTCCTGTCCCGTGAGCTAATTCTTTCGGAATTAACCTAAGTATTTAAGACAAAAAATGCATCCTATAAAAAATTATCCTCGTACGATTGAATTATAACAACATAAAATAAAAGTTAGGAAGGAAAACGTAGATTTGTGGTGAGATGTCCACGTGGATGCTAGGAGACGATCCTCCTGCGATTGCGCCTTGGGCTTTCTTAGGAGCCATCGCGAATGTAGCCTTTCCATCGTGGATGCAGCTTTGCGAAATCCCTTTTGAAATACCACCGTCCTTTATGAGTTTTCTTTTCCTTCCTTTCATAGAAGCTCCTTGAAGGGATACTTATGTGGAGGAGGGGAGAAACCACGGAAAGGTTTAAAACCCGAGAAGGGGGTATTTTAAAATCCTCCGCGAGTAATGCTCATTAAAGCCACGGGAAAGGGCTTAATGGCCTTTTAAATACTCACAAGAAAGGGGAATAAAAGGTGTAGAAGACCCCTTTGGATATAGGGGATTGTGTATGGGGGAAAAAGGGCTTAAAGAGCCCTTAGGAGGGGATCTCGCGTGTGGAAAAAGAAGGGTTTAAAAGAGGCACATGAAGACCCTTCAAGTCAAATGTCGGGGGGGAAGGGGTGTTGTGGAGCCCTTATGAGGGAATTTGTGGGGGGAAAAGGAAAGGGTATGAAAAGGCTAAAAAATGATTTTTTGCATGGGGGGAAAAGGGGCTTTAATAGTCCACATGAGGGGAGTTTTGAGAGGGTGGGAAGAAGGGCTTAAGGGTCACATGAAGGCCCTTTAAGGAAAAAATTTCTTTTGGGGGGGAAAGGGAGCTTATAGAGCCCCCCTTAGAAGCTTCTAGAGCTTCTAAAAATAAGCACGTGGGGGTGGAGGCAGTCGACAAATGGCAGCTGGGCGGCGTGATTCCTGTGGAGGCGACCTTGGTGGCAGATGGCGGCGACCTCTTGGCTCATGGCGAGAGTCCGCAGCACCTCGACTACACTCTCCTCTCCACTCCTCTGCCTCTCACGGCCAGCATCAATCCTTCTCACTCCACGGCAACCCTCTTTCCTAGGGCAGCAGCCACGCTCTCCCATTGTCCCACCATCCCCAATTTAAATAGGTGAGGGGAGGGGATCCTCCCTCCCCTGCGTGGCATCACGCATGCTCCTATAGCATTAGAAAGCTCCAGCAAGGAGCTTACTTATACATGCTATTCCTGTCCCCTCTAGCACGACTATCGGCTGGGGGTAAGGGGAATAAAAAATTTTGCCATTATCCAAATAAAAAATTATCCTTACTACTTATAAAGGGGTTCATGCGTGCTATTGGAAGTCCGGTATGTTACATTCTCTCCCACTTGGAGGAATCGAGATGTCCTCATCTCGATATAAACTGGGGATATTGATGGTTGAGAGAGCTTTCATTTATCCAAGTGGCATCCTCCTTGCGATAATCTTTCCACTGGACGAAGCATTCTCTCAAGATTATGGATCTCAGTTATCTCTCCCTAACATCCTGTCAGGCCTTAGTTCAAGGACTCCTTGACTAGGCATTACAACTTGTTGGTCATCAAGTACATGGTTAGGATTAGGTACATACTTCTTCAATAGACTGATATGGAATACATTATGAACCTTTAGGTTCTCAGGGAGTTGCAATCTATAAGCATTAGGTCCTAGGCACTTGAGGATTTTGTATGGTCCACAATACCTTCGACTTAGCTTTTTGCAATCTCCTAAGGATAGGGAACTCTTCTTTGGGTGTACGCGAATGAAGACCATGTCTCCTTCTTTGAAGACTCTATCTTGATGTTTCAAATCCGCATATGCCTTCTTGTCTATCCTTGGCAGCTTGGATGTCCTGTCTTATTGAATTTATTTGGTCATCCATCTCTTCCAACATCTGCCTTGAAGCTTCAACCCTTAAGGTTGGATCTGACAAGTCTAGGGGACTTCAACAGTCATGGCCGTACAATGCTTGGAAAGGGGTCATCTGAATGCTTTGTTGGTAAGAAACATTGTAGGCAAATTCAACCAAAGGAAAGTATTGAATCCACCTTTTTGGCTCACGACAGTAGTGTTCCCTAAGCATATCCTCAATGACTTGATTGACTCACTCTGTTTGGCCATCCATTTGGGGATGGTAAGTTGTGCTAAAATAGAGTTGAGTCCCAATGGCTTCAAAGATAGCTCTCCAAAAGTGTGATGTGAAGAGAGAATCATGATCACTAATGATTCTTCTGGGTAACCCATGTAGCTTAAATATCTCCTTGATAAACAATCTTGCAATGTCCGAGGCTTTATAGTTTGTCTTTACTAGAATAAGGTGTGCAACCTTAGTTAGCATGTCAACCATGATGGAGTTGTATCCTCCCTAAACTTGGGGTAGGCCAACAACAAAGTCCATACTGATGAGTTCCCATTTCATTTGGGGAATGTCAAGCGGTTGTAGCTTCCCTGGCATCTTGACATGTTCGGCTTTGATACGTTGACAAGACAAACACTCAGTGACATATTTGAGAACGTCACCTTTAAGCCTCTCCCAATGGTAGCTCTTCCTAACTACATTGAGAGTCTTGGCATAGCCAGGATGTCCTGAGAAAGGGGAATCATGAGCTTCCCACAATATCTTTTGCTTAAGTGATTGGTTTGCCGGTATACACAGCCTCGTTCTATAGTAGACAAGTCCACTATTGATAGAGAATTCATGATACTTAGCCTGCAGTTTTTTATCTCGATCCTTGATAGAGATCTCCCTTAACATCTTTTGATAGGATGGATCATGGCATGCTTCCTCTCCAGCTAACTTAAGTATTGGATTTTTTGGCATAGATACCTTTGTGGCTAGAGATCTAGCTGTTGATGGATTTTGCAAGATTAGAGAATTTAGGAATGCCTTATGACTGACATTCTCTTTTCTTGGTCGGTACTTGATTTCAAAGTCATACTCTTCTAGCACTTCAATCCACCGACGTTGCCTCATGTTGAGCTCATTCTGGGTAAAGATCCATTTGAGACTCTTATGATCACTTACTAGAGTAAACTTTCTACCCAACAGGTAGTGTCTTCAAAGCTTTACAGCATGGATGACAGCTAGAAATTCTAGATCATGCGTAGCATAATTCTTCTCATGACTCTTCAATTTCCTTGAAGAGCAAGCTATAGGATGGCCTTCCTACATAAGCACATGACCCAAGGCAAGCGTGCTAGCATCTGTTACACCTCGAACTCCTTATTGAGGTCAGGAAGTTTTAGGATAGGTACTGATACCAAACTTTGCTTCAATCTGTCAAAGCTAGTTTGTTCAGGAGTTGACCATGCAATGTTTGTTTTCTTCTTTAGTAAGTCCGTCAGAGGTGCTACAATCAAATCATAGTTTTTTATGAAGACCCTATACCATCCTGTCAATCTAAGAAAGCTGTGTATTTCTTTGACAGTTGTTCGTATTGGCCATTCTAGCACATCTCTGACCTTGGCTGGGTCCACTGAGATTCCTTTTGTTGATATAATGAATCCCAGATATTCAATCTGATGTTTGAAGAACGCACACTTCTTCATCTTAGCATACAGCTTATGTGCCCTCATTGTCTCAAGGACAATCCGAAGTTGGGTCTCATGATCTTCCTCCTATTTGGAATAGACTAAAGTGTCGTCAAAGAAAATAAGCACGAAGTCATCAAGATATGGCCTAAAAATATCCTGCATTAACCTGTTGAAGGTGGCAGGCGCATTCGTAAGCTCGAATGACATAACTAGGAACTCAAAGTGCCCATATCTTGTATTGAAGGACGTCTTTGGGATATCTTCTTCCTTGATCCTTATCTGATAGTAACCCGACCTGAGATCAATCTTGGAGAAAATCTTTGCACCCTGAAGACAATCAAGAAGCTCATCTATTCTAGGAATAGAGTACTTGTTTTTGACAGTCGATTGATTCAACCCTCTATAATCAATACATAGTTGAAGTGTTCCATCTTTCTTTTTCTGGAACAGTACTAGAGCTCCCCATGGTGAACTGCTAGGACGGATGTAGCCCTGATCTAGCAGTTGCTTGAGTTGTTCCTTCAACTCAATTGCTTCTGGTATGGACATTCTATAAGGTCTTTTTGCAATTGGCTCAGCTCCTGGTACTAGCTTGATCTCATGATCCACTTCTCTTTGAGGCGGGAGTTCTATCAACTCTTTAGAAAATACATCCTCATATTCCTTTAGCCATGAAGGTCCTTCACTAGACTCCTACTTCTGATCTAACTTATTGAGCTTAATCAAGTAGACAGGTAGTCCCTTCCTGACTCCTTTTATGATCCGAGATGCTTTGGCCGATTGAATTTTTGGATTTCTAGCCTCACCTTGAGTTGTAATCAATTCCCTTTCAGAGTTTCAAAAGGAAACTTGGCCTTTTCTACAATGAATGTGGGTATCATTAGGTTTAAGCCAATCCATTCTGAATAGACACTCATGGATACCTAGGCTCATGACTTTGAATTTTACCGAAGTCGTCTTTCCTCCCAGAAAGAATTCCACCTTAGCAGTTTGCCTGGTACAAGTAACCTCACGACCAATCGCCAATTCCACAAGCAAGGTAGGTGCTTCTACTGTGGCTATTCTTAATCTTTTTGCACAAGTTGGTGAGATAAAGGAATGTGTACTACCACAATCAATCAAGATCTTGAAACTTTTACCTTGATAGTCCGATGAGAACTGGCGATTCGGGCCTTTCTTGTGTAGAGCGGCATGGACTATCGCCCTTTCAAATTCTGCTTCTATGGTTGGATATTCTTCTTCTTTGCTTATTTGCCTATTGGCAACGCATGCGGTTCTTCCTCTACCTCGGGTAGAGGCTCCCTAACCACTGCCCGTTCCTTGGAAAGGTGCTTGGCGATGTCCTCCTCCAAGCTTGGGACATTGCGTCTTGAAATGACCAGGCTCATTGCAGTAGAAACAACAGGGGTTTCAGCCATTGCTCTGAGTAGGAACAAAGTTGTTGACATTGTTAGTTCTTTCTTTCTTTCTTTGTCCCTGATTCTGACCTTGAACTCTCTTCATTTGAGGCCTGATTGCTCCTCTATTCAGGTCATTATAAGACCAAGTTTTGTTACCTCTTGGTCTAGCCTACACCTCCTGAATTATAAGAGTAACTTGAATGAGAGCATCCTGAAGATCTGATGGACACATAGATTCGAGATGGGTATTTACTGGTGGATTTAAACTAGCACAAAATTTTGATACTTGCTGTCTTATGTCCATTTGTGGCGCATACTTTAGAAGTGAGAAAAATTTAGAGTAGTATGCGTCAAGAGTGAGCCCTAGCTGTTTTAGCTCGTAGAACTCATTCATTTTCTGCGTGCGATATGCAGGTGGTAAGTATCTTCCTTGCACGGCTTTCTTTAGCTTCTCCCAGGTAACGGATCCTTCCGCGATCCCTTGATCTCTGCACCACTGCTTCCACCAAAGCCTAGCTTTGCCGGTGAGCTTCAGCTTGGCGAGCATAGCCTGATTGGCGGGTGCAGTCTTGGTTGCTTCAAAGTAATCATCCATGGATTCAATCCAAATGTCAGCATCTACTTGGACGGACCTGCCTCTCCGATCAAATTGGGGTGGCTTAATCTACTTGAGAAGAAACTTCTTCTCCCGGATTACAGCAGTACTTGATGTAGGAGGTGAACTAGGATTCTGTACCTGGGGTTGTGCCTGGATAAAGGTTTCTTTATTAATCGATAATCGTTACGATTCATATTTCATTTTGATTTCAGCTATCAAACAAGCAATCTAACCACTTAACTTCTTATCAATTCTCAACGACGGAACAGACATTGATAAAAATAAGTCTTATTGTAGTTATATGGGCATAGCCCTTTTAGAATACAATATTTCTTGCAATGATAAGCCAACTGTTACATTTAGTTTGGGGAGAATAATATTGTATTACATTTATCTATAGGAACTGTATAATAGTATGGTTTCAGATCATGGATCTTCATGAATCGGTAAGTCATTGGAAGTTTCAGGATATCCTTTCCTTTGGAACCCATTCTACTCATGGCGCCCCAACACTTTAATCGTGTCGGTGGGGATTACATGAGTCACTTCCTCATATACATATGAGTTTAGTTCAACCCTCTGACCTCGAATATGTAAAGTTGAATTTACGTGAGCCTCCACAAAAATAAACAGCTTCATGACTTTCAGGTCTTCCAACAACTTGATTCTCTTTAGGTTGGTTTGTAGGTATGCAAACAGACTCGCAGCTATATAGTAGATTCCTGAGGCACCCATCCATCTTCATTCCATGTACAAAGGCGATGGATTATAGACTCGCTCTAGGATGTTCATCATCTCAACCCTTTGTTGATAATCTGGGGAATGCATCGCAGTCATAAACATGACTCGAAATACCAAGAACCTGTTCCATACTTCATAGTTCTGCAAGATAGCATTGGAAGTAATGAGATGTTTGGATAGCAACATTTTCTTTACTTTATCTTATTAAGATTTCATAAAAACAAATCCTTCATTGGTTCACTCTGATACCAACTGTAACGTGTCCACCTGTTATCTTCAGGACACGTCTTAGCAGTCCATCGGAAAGGATGTCTAGAACGCTTCGCCTGGCACTCCCATGGAATGTTACGGGGTTTGCCATTTAGGGCTTTCCACGTCTGCCACGTAGTGGAAGTATTCCGGCCGTTCCCACTTAGGACCGACCTGAATTAGGGTTTTCCCTATTGGTCATTTCCTAACGGCAACTAGCGTTGAACCCAAGCGAACTACTTTACGCAGAAACTCCAGGTCCGAAGCAGATTCACGCTACACTTCGCTCAAGGAGAATGGAAAACGAGAGGGATGCGAAGCTCAACCTCTCTGTCATAAGGCATAGTCCCCTTCCATTCCCCTAAAACAGCGTAAATCAGGATCAATTATAACTATAGGTCAACACTTTTTTTGTTCATGTTCTTTGATGATCTTCTGGCTATCCATCTTGATTTGAGAAAAGTTGCCGGCCAATCGGGACCACCCATCTGTAGGACAGACCTATGGCCACATCCACCGCACTTTCCTCAGGTTGTTTTAGTTATTTAATTACCTAACACATTTAGTTGGACATGTATCAATCAGCTTTCTTAATTAGCCCGTTAGGCACTGGTTCCTTCACGTAAATATAGCAGTTGACATAGAAAAGCAATGTCAAACAAGTTTCTTTTTAACAGATTATCTTATTTATCTTTCAAATACATAAAGTCCAGTCCGTAGGCTTATCCACAATCCGCCCGAAGGCTATCCAGCAATCCACAGGGATTACTAATCCAAGATTTTTCCTGTAGACTAGTATGTGGGCCTCGATATCCAATCCCAAGTCACGTTAGCCTCTTGTGCAGGGCCTTGAAGGTGAGGGAATTACGGCCATAGCCCCCCTGGCACCCAAGCATCGTCCCGCTCAAAGTAGCGCTTAATGGAGAGACCTCTCGCAGCGGGTTCGGTCCACCTTCCCAGCGCGGTTAACAACCCCCTTGGTTAGGGTCAGGCAGGCAGTCGAGGGTAACTGAAGCTGCCTCTCCCTTCACACCTTCAACCTGAAGCAATAGATATCCATTTAGCCTTTAATTCATTGATCAAACAAAGAAAAACAGTGCTCTTAAATCTGTAACAAGCATAATCATTTCCATTGGTCATTATTGTTGGCCAACTACTAAGAAGTGAATCCTTCTTTCCGAATGCATCCAGCACTCGATTCGGGATTACTTGCGACTTGACAAGATTCCCTATATCCTGGGTTAGGGCGTACCCTATTAACCCGACTTGATCAATACCTTAAGTTCATATGTTATTCCAATTTAATGGCTTGTCCTTTGCTTCCAAGAAATTATCTTTACCCCAGAAAGATACTATATTAGGACGATTATTCATCCTCTTGCAAGATAACTTGCGTAAGAATCTACCAATCTCATTCCGAGAAATTGGCCATTCCCTTGTGATCAAAACACAAGATCATGTGACTCTACTACTTGTTGCACAAGTGTCGCATCAACTATGGGACTATTTACCCATCCAATGGAGTCACGAAATAGTCTGTTCCTGATGGCATTAGGCCGACTTGTCAGTCCTAGGGTTTCGAGTTTCATCATTTTAGTGAGAGATTCTTAGGAAATCCCTAGATCACTTCTCGCAAGTAGGTCCTAATGTCCCTACATTCTGTGAATGTGGGCAAGTATTTAGGGTATAGGAGTTTTAGTTTTTGCAATACGTGCGACTAGGTAAATATCTTTACCGTTCTAACCCTAGTCAGCTCCATGGAATACTTTGCATTGAATTAACCATTTTTTTCCTAAATGAGTACTCTGCAGTTTTTGGTGTTTAGGTTTATGCCAATTCAACCTGTCTATTCTTTATGATAATTATGCTATCGTTTCCATAACCACATGACTCATTGTCTACCCGTAAGTTGATTTTCAAACCCTAACTTTTCGGTTTACGGTCAAGCATAGATTAGGTTATAGCCTAATTTTGATTAATCATCCTGTAACTTGCGAACAAGTTTCATGCTAAAACATGCAGCCTTTTACTAATAAATATGCAGTTGAAAAACAATGTTTATACCAATTTACTAGAGTTATGCAACTTAAGAATCATTTCATGCCTTGCAATTTCCTATGGATTATTAGCACTTTCCATAATGACTCACTGCGAAGAAGATATGTCCTAATAATGCAACATGCAATTTATATTTCCATGCCTAAATGGAGTGCACTATCTTAGTTCCGTTTTGTAAATATGGACACTAGTCTAAGTTCAATTCATTGAAATGCACAAAAACTAATTGCTAGAAATGCATATCAATTTTTTTGCTCACTTTATTTTGTTCATTTGATTGAAAATACTAATGACCGAACTTTCCTGTCCCGTGCGCTAATTCTTTCAGAATTAACCTAAGTATTTAAGACGAAAAATGCATCCTATAAAAAATTATCCTCGCACGATTGAATTATAACAACATAAAATAAAAATTAGGAAGGAAAACCTGAACTTGTGGTAAGATGTCCACGTGGATGCTAGGAGACGATCCTCCTACAGTTGCGCCTTGGGCTTTCTTAGGAGCCATTGCGAATGCAGTATTTCCGTCGTGGATGCAGCTTTGCGAAATCCCTTTTGAAATACCACCGTCCTTTATGAGTTTTCTTTTCCTTCCTTTCGTAGAAGCTCCTTGAAGGGATACTTCTGTGGAGGAGGGGAGAAACCACGGAAAGGTTTAAAACCTGGGAAGGGGATTTTTTAAAATCCTCCACGAGTAAGGCTCATTAATGCCATGGGAAAGGGCTTAATGGCCTTTTAAAGACTCACAAGAAAGGGGAATAAAAGGTGTAGAAGACCCCTTTGGATATAGGGGATTGTGTATGGGGGGAAAAAGGGCTTAAAGAGCCCTTAGGAGGGGATCTCCCGTGTAGAAAAAGAAGGGTTTAAAAGAGGCACATGAAGACCCTTCAAGTCAAATGTCAGGGGGGGAAAGGGGGCTTGTGGAGCCCTTATGAGGGAATTTGTGGGAGCAAAAGAAAAGGGTATGAAAGGGCTAAAAAATGAATTTTTGCATGGGGGAAAAAGGGGCTTTAATAGTCCATATGAGGTGAATTTTGAGAGGGTGGGAAGAAGGGCTTAAGGGTCACATGAAGGCCCTTTAAGGCAAACATTTCTTTTAGGGGGAAAGGGGGCTTATAGAGCCGCCCTTAGAAGCTTCTAGAGTTTCTAAAAAGGAGCACGTGGGGGTGGAGGCAGTTGACAGATGGCAGCTCGACAGCGTGATTCTTGTGGCGGTGACCTCCTGGCTCACGGCGACAGTGTGCAACGTCTCGACTGCACTCTCCTCTCAACTCCTCCTCTCCCTCTCACGGCTAGCATCAATCCTTCTCACTCCACGACAGCCCTCTTTCCTATGGCAGCAGCCACGCTCTCCCATTGTCCCACCATCCCGGATTTAAATAGGTGAGGGGAGGGGATCCTCCGTCTCGACTGCACTCTCCTCTCAACTCCTCCTCTCCCTCTCACGGCTAGCATCAATCCTTCTCACTCCACGACAGCCCTCTTTTCTATGGCAGCAGCCACGCTCTCCCATCGTCCCACCATCCCAGATTTAAATAGGTGAGGGGAGGGGATCCTCCCTTCCATGCGTGCCATCACGCATGCTCCCATAGCCTTAGCAAGCTCCAACAAGGAGCTTGCTTATACATGCTATTCCCCTCCCCTCCAACATGACTGTCAGCTGGGGGGTAAGGGGAATAAATTTTTTTTCCATTATCCAAATCAAAAATTATCCTTACTACTTATAAAGGGGGTTCATGCATGCTATTGGAAGTTCGGTATGTTACAATACTTCTTTTGCTTACTATAGTTTACTCCTTGTCACACCCTTGTAAGCCTAACCTTGGACAATGTGGGATTGCCATTGAGTTGGCTTACCAATGTAGACTTAAAAAGAAACATACTATCCTCAAGCTCCACTATTAGACTCACTTCATTCGTTTCATCCAACATAGAGTCTGCCACATGTCTTATCTCACTTGTAGATACCTCATCCTCTGAATCCACTCCATCATCCACAAGAACTAAAGATTCCTCGTTTGTATCAAAGTCTTGTAGATTTGAATTAGCATAAGCCTTCAAACCAAGGCTCTAGCCACCATTTCTTATCCTCTTTACCTTTTGGCTTCATTTGAAAATCTTCACAAATATTTTGAGCACTTTGTAGTCCCATTTTCAAGGCATCAATTATCTTCTCATCAGTCGAAACACATTTGTCATCACCTAAATCTGCTTTCTTCATGGTCTCTTTGAGATTTAACTCTATGCATACATGTTCTTGGTTCTTATGGGCCCATCCAAATTTCACACCATCCTCCTTGCATTCAAAACGTGAAAGCCTATTTAAGATCCCTATACTGTGCAACATGTCCATCGAGTCATAAGTACACTCTTGCCCAACCATGTTGCCAACCTTGCTGAAATATATTTTATGAGAAATACAATGAAGTGACACAAGAGCTACACATCTAAGAATGCCTCCTTACTAATAAAATTCTTTCGTAGTGTATAGGAGACATGTTTTATAATCCAAGATCTCAATATTTGGAAGAACAATGCCACTTTTGTTGCTAAATGGACTCTCTCCACCAAGCTCAAGTGTGGGGACAAGAAAATATCAATGTAGTCTCTAGAAGTTTCAAGATATGCCTTTGTTCCTATCATGCCACACTCTTTTCTATGTTTTCCATTGCTTGCTAACTCTCCAAAACACCATTGGACTTGCCTACTACATATCCTTTGTGCTGCAGCCCAATTTTGTTGATCATCTCGTTTGATATCTCCTTCCTTAAGCATATGCTTATCAATAGAAAAATAATCATAAACAATGGTAACATGATTCAAAGTAACCCAGACATCACCAAGAGCCAATTGATGATGTGGTTTGTCAAGAATGTTGACTAGATTTTTTCCATTGTGTAAAAAATCTTGATCATGCATGCCTGAAACCTCTCCATTTGACAAGCTAGTTGAAAGAGGTCATCCATCCCATTTGAACTTGTATCTAGTACCATGCTTATTTACATAATCAGTCAACATCAATTTTCTTCGTCAACTATCTCCATCTGATGCATGTCCAATAATCATACCTACTATCTGTTCGAGCTTCTCATTCCACAATGCCAAAACTTCAATCCATTGCTTGTGAACAAAACTTGCATCAAATCAATTACAAGTGCGATGAGAAACCATGACTAAGCATGAAAGTTTTTCATGAAGAGGATTTGCAACAAAGACTCTTGCATAACCACCAATGATACAAGTGTCACATGCTTCAGTAATCACATCATATCTGGCTTTTCCTTCTCCAACTTTTATCATGGATGAAGTCCCACACTTATGGTTTGAAGACTTGTATCCATCAAAGGCAATAAGAGTATCATCTTTAGGGTTCCACCTACAATGAAAATAGTAAATGTTATAAAATATAAAAGTTAATCGATAATGCTTTTTATGTGCCAAAAGAGCAAATATTATACATTTACCTTATTTCCTTCTTTATGTTTGTATTGTTTTCCACTAGAATAAATGGAATACTTTCTATGATGCCATGTTTTTCTTTCTCCTTTTGATATATTTGAGCAATGGCATCAAATATATATCCATGTATCCTTGGTATAAAGTGGGTGGCTTGTCTATGGCCCCTCTTTATCATTGAGAGTGCATGGCCATTTAAGTTGTTACCAAGGAACTCATGCACTCTTGGTTCACCCCACATCTTCGTAACCTCAAACAAAGCCTTTGTATTTGCACTGTATCATTGACCTTCCTTTGATTGTACCGTGTTTGTAGATATATCTTGTCAAAATTCCCACAAAGCAAGCTTTCCACCAAATTTTCCTAATCTATGGGCTTCTATTATATTGTTACAAAATCTTTGGACATCTTTTCAAGTTAAAGACTCCATGTTGGCTTCACATAAGCTTCTCATTTTCACTGAAAGAACTACAAGCTAAGACATACTCATCCATAACTTTAGAGTAAGTTCTTTTATATGTTTTTAAGCATAAATTGTTGTATTCCTAAGCTCTTGTCTAGTGAGATAGTTTAATCTTCTACCAAATCTTGTTCCCTTATTTCCTCTCTTCTCTTGTACTAGCTTCTCCAGGTATACTCTCATCTTGGCGGGGTCACTCATGAATATATGTATATATAATGTGAGGTCAAAATAAGGGGTT
Organism: Lygodium microphyllum; assembly: GCF_053477565.2. Taxonomy (NCBI): domain Eukaryota; kingdom Viridiplantae; phylum Streptophyta; class Polypodiopsida; order Schizaeales; family Lygodiaceae; genus Lygodium; species Lygodium microphyllum. Next base: position 34,255,386 of record NC_141155.1, read on the forward strand.
TTTAAAACACCATTTTTATACATTTTTTACATACAGAAGGGTGTCATATAAAGGGGTTACTTATAGATTAAATAGAAAAGGGTTGTGTTTTATTGAAGAAAAATTCACAGATTAGGATATTTATAAATAGGCCATGAATGCATGTTATATAGAGAATACATATATAGTGAACCCCCCGAGACTCTCATCCTAAAGTCATTAAGCCTAGATTTACATTTGAAATGGCTACAAGAGAAGTCTATAAATGGTTTCCCATTAGTTAAAACTTGTAGACACTCAATATGCTAAAAGCAACCATCTATTTGGAAGCATATTTTTCCATCCTCTAGATTTTTCCTAGTTAAAAGCTCTGAAAACCAAAGCTTACCACCGCATTGATCATCTAATAAAGGTTTCACGTTCATTTTCTTCTTGTTCACTACAATAATTGGACTCCATAAACCCCAACATAGCAAGTTTAAAATTATTAATGGATTTCCATTGTCTTCATGGTTATTAAAAGAGTCCAATGGTGGGCTTCCCACCTTTGTAGAGAACACAAATTTGATGAGATATGTTTGCTTTGGATCATGTACTAGTCCCTTTCGAGGATGTCCATGTGAGCCTGTTAGTAATGGCTTGGATTTTTCCACCTCCTTTGAAAATGACTTTGTGTGTAAAATTGACTTTGTGTGTTCAATCAACATAGTAAATAAATCAGACCTTGGAGGGCATAGATGCAACCATGTATCATTATACTTGCACCTTACACTGGCAAATATTTTTCCTTTAAAGTCATGAAATGTAGCTACAATCACCTCAAAATTCCAACCTACATAAAAAACAAACTTATATTATGTAACAAGTCTGTATTATAGAGCCTCATCTAGTCTACAATCCCATTCTTATAAGAGAAAAAATTTCACATCTATAAATGAAACCCTTTTTGATGGATCTACATTCATCATTTTAAATGAAACCCTTTTTGATGGATGCTCATTTATGTTGTTAAATGAAACCCTTTTTGATGCTCATTTATAAATGAGCATCTATAAATTTCATCTATAAGAGATGCTCATTTATGTTGTTAAATGAAACCCTTTTTGATGGATCTACATTCATCATTTTATCTCCAAAAACATCAAACAAGTGTCTAATAACTATCAAGGATGGAGAGAGAACTTTCGTTACATCAAAGTAATCAAAATCATCCTCATAGAAATAACAAAGCTCTCGTAATATCCAGCCAAGAGCATAAACATTAGTCTGTGGACTATAACAACCCTTTAAAGTAGTGCCTTTCAACTTAGGCGCTAACCATTTTCTGTGTATATGGTCTGGTTTGCATTGCTCTAGTTCTTTTGCATACACTTTATCATCATCTACACACCCTCAATGTGGCTTGGAAAATGCCTTTATCTTCTCTCACAAATCCAAAGTTGTGCCCTAATCTATAATCCCCACATGACAAACATCACCAACAAAAATCGTGAATGTTGCTACCTTTTCTCCAAGAGTTGGGTGACATTGTAGCAATTGAAGTCTTACTCTCCCATATCCAAATATTTATTTATTCCTTTTTTTATTGTTTGATAATCCATTAGAAAATGCCAAAAGTAGTTAAATTTTCAATCCAATTTGTATCTATCTAATATCTTGTTACCTTATTTTCAAATTAATTTCATATAGTTATGCTGAGATTGTTGTCTTCAGGAGGAACTTTTCTTTGTATTTTAGTAAAAAAGAAGGTTGATTATTGCTTAACTCATGCCAAGGTTTTAACCACTCAAGTTGTAGGAAGTGAGTTTGATTTGCAAAATGTCCTATGTCCTTGCAGAGCAGTCTGTATAGAGGCTAGGTTCTAGGGAAGTTTATCAATATTCATCTTTTGTAATTTTTATATGAATAGAAAAATACTTCAAAGTATAGATTGACTTGTGTCACAAAATATTAATGGAATCCTATTTGAGGATGGATAACCTTGTTAGAAGTATTCAGAATCAAGGGATGAAAACTAGAAGTATAAGTAGTTAGAGATGTTCTTTATGATTGAGTTACATCTTTGAGAAGGATTGTATCAAATTATGAAAGATCGAGTCAAAAAATTTATTAATTATATAGCTCATAAAATATCATGAGGAGTAAAATGAATTATTAGAGTATCTTTATTCTCGAGTATGTGGAGAAAGATGAGTACTTTGTAGTGGAACAAAAGAGACAAGAGTGTTTTTATACATTTAAGGTTTATAAATTTTAGTGTGTAAAAGGGAGGTAATGTTAATCAATGTAACGGAAGGAGATTAAAGAAAATAAGTGTGACTTCATGGAAAAAGAAAGGGGTTGTTTGAAAGTCATTGAGATGAGGGGAGGCATGAGAAATCTTGGGAGGAGGTGGCACCATCAATCAATTGATTGAGAGAGGGAGAAATTTTAGATTAGTCACAAATAGGAAGAGAATCATCAATGAGAGTGAGAGAAAGATCATCACATGTCAATCTTCTACGTGGACATCAAATGCCATCAAATGCCATAATTGTGCCTAATCATCAATCCATTGTATGAACCTTCTCATCTCTTTATTGCCTTTCAAAATCATCATTTGGAATCCTCCCTTTCAATCTATCTTCAAATGATCAACAATTGGATGCATTTCGTTGTCTTCATGGCAGCCCTTTTCTTGTACACGATAATGAAAATAGAATATGAAACCAAGATTTAGACCTTAAAATAAAGGTTTAAACATAGGGGTAAGAGATATTGTATACATGGACATTCAAGTATTCCAGAGAGGTCCACTTATAAAAAATCATCTATTTAATGTGCGTTCAAATGATATTCGAGTATTATAATGTTTATAGAAGGGGACCTTATTTTGGGTTTCTTCAACCACATGGTCTCTATTGAGGGTGGACATTATCAGAGTGCTATGCGGGCAATGGACAAAAGCTTCTCTCTTGGCAATTAGCCTCAAGGAAAGTGGCATCCTGGCTTCCAGCATTTATAAAACAAGTGGCAGGTGCTGTCATGGTGGCCCTACCTAGAGGTGACAAACTGTAGTCATGGACAAAGTACATTCTCGCAAGACGTAGTTCACTACTCTTCTTCTCATGTAGCAAGTATTGATCACAATAATTACTTGTTGTAGCTCCCTATCTTCTATTGTTGATGATTTTTTTCTATCCTTTAGGTAGTTTGTATCCTTTGCTTTATGTTCTTAAATGCTAGCATGCATGACATATAAGTAGTTATTGTCAAAGCTCTCGCGTCTTGCCACCTTCACCAACTCTTTTTGTTCAAGTTGTCTTCTTCCTCTAAAAACACAATGCTGTAGAAGATAGATTTCTTCCTTATAGTGCTTGTCCTCCCTTGGTCCATCAAACTCTCATTTTGTAATGCCTTAGTTGCCTTCCCCACATTATAAGAAGCATACCCCTCTAGAACCTCTCTGAAAACTCTCTCTCTCTCCTTCCTTTTCTCTTTACATGATCCTCCCTTGCATATCACATGAAATTGTAACAAGAAATCTTGTCTTAACAAGGAAAAGTTCTTTATGCATGGCTTTTTATCTTTATTTCCTCATCCTAAGCACCAAACTTATTACTTTATGAGGTATCTATCCTTGAATAAAGCTTTAGCCCATGATCTTATAGCAAAAAGGGGTTTGTTTATGTTCTACAAAGCAACATAATATGAATTTTTCATGTACATACCTTCACCTTGGCCACAAGATTTCTTGTCCTTCACCTCTAATGCATCAATGTATGTCACTCTTTTCTTGAACTCTTGTTGAAAGCCCAACTCCTGTGTAACACTTGAAGATTTCATATGGCCTCAATCACTTTAAAGCATTTTACATGATCTCTTCCATGTGAACCCTATCCCTATGGTCCATTTTTCTAGCTTACATGGTAGGTCCAATGATGGAAGAGAAAATATCAACTACTCTCTTACTGTCATGCAACAGTAGCCTTCACAACTAACATGAACCTGAGTGTACTAAATCAAGGGTTTCTTTGCATAGACTACTCAGTATAACTAAAAGTGTTATTGTTTTTTTGCATTGTTCCCATCATCTTGAAATTGACTCAACACATGATACATCCACCCCATGTGAGTTTGCACATCCTTTGAATGTGCCACTCGAGTCAAACACTCAAATAGGTAGCTCTTCACCATACATGCCCAAAATTAGTTGTTCACTTGGATTATACAAGAAAATGACAAGTATACATTGTATTGTATATCTAGACCAAGCAACCCCTCCTAGATCATAAGGCCTCCCTTGGATCTCATACACTTGAGGTTTTAGAACCTCCATATACATGCTTACAATGTTCCCATAAACAAATGCATAGCAATGTCCCTCTTCTCTTTTAATCCATTGCACTAGAAGCTGCTCCTATTGCCACTTTCTTTCCACACCGAACACATTCAAAGCATCACTTACATCCAACATGTTGAAAGCATCTAGAGGTTCACTATCTTCAAGCACCTTTGGATTTCCTATCAAGGGATAAGAAAAGGGCATACTTTCATCTGTCAAAGCATATGACACATTCTAAAACTATGTAACATCACATCCATGATTCTTTGTGTGCATATTCTTTACCCCTTGAGCTGTCTCATAGACTGGAATTGTGTCCTCCGTATCATGTCCATGCATGAATTCCTCAATCTCCCTCTATTTCATTCAATAAAGTAGCTTATAAGCATCATAGGATTCCTTATAAGCACTCATAAAATGTGCATATGCAATGTATGTCTCGTCAACTTCAAGTTCTTCCAAGACATCTTCTGCCTTAGTAGCCTGAACATATGTATCCTCTATATAACCAATGTTAATAGTCTTAGTATAGGCATCCTCTATTGTATGGCTAATCACTACCTTAGTAGCCTCAACATAAGTATCCTCTATATAACTAATCTGTGTATGGCTAAGCATTTCCTTAGTAGCCTCAACATAGGTATCCTCTATATAACTAATCTCTCTATGGCTAATCACTACCTTAGTAGCCTCAACATAGGTATCGTCTATATAACTATTCTCCAAGACATCTTCTACATAGCTACTCAAAGCATCAATAGTCTCAGTATAGGCATCCTTTGTATTGCTAATCAATGCCTTAGAAGCTTCAACATAGGTATCCTCCATATAACTAATCTCAAAATTGGTTGCAAATAGTGTAATCTGAGTGAAATCTTGTGCCTCTTCTATAACTTTAGCATCCTCTTCCTATATTCCTATTTCATCCTCTTTCTACAATCTTATAACATCCTCCTAATGTTTATCTATTTGTTGTTTGTTCAATGAAACCATTCTCTCACATGAATCTAAAAGGTACCTCACACAATCCAAATATGCATACCTAAGCTCAACAACCATCTACAAACTATAATCCAAGACGTATTTTACATCCTCCAAAGAAAGCTTATTTGTATCCATAGAGCGTGTCACACCAAAACCTTCATTGGGTTCACAAAAGGTATTAGAGCAGTATGAGTACGATGGCCAAGAAGAGGTGGCCTATCATGAAGTAGGTATGGCAAGGTAGGAGCTAGTACTTGTGTACATCAAGAAAAGAAAGCTAGATATAAACCTTGTCAGATCTTGTGAACAAGTAACTCAAAACTCATAAGAAATGCTCTAGGAAACTAGCCTTTCTGTCAAAATCTTTCTTGGAAATTAGGCTCAAGGAAACTCTACTCAAACTCTAAATAACTCAATATAAATAAGAACCAATATTGATGGTAACTCTAGTTAGCGACATAACCTTCTCCTTCTCTACAGTAATCCTCATACATAAGAATGTTTCCTAGGCGGCCCCAAGTCAAGGAACCCATAGCTCTCTCATCAATGGCACTAGGGTAGGTGTAGGGAACCTTTAAGCAGCTTACTTATTAGGACTTTTTAACACACAAAGGCTCCACTCCCTTTATGCATGGTCATTAGAGGGATTCATGAGGATACACATAGGAAAATGATGGGCACTCAAAGGATAATGATCATAGCAACTTCATGGAATAAGGGTGTGGAAAATATACACCTTCAATGAGTGAATTAAGGTATCAATTTAGCATGTGAGAGAGTGGCTTTGCTATCCATCTCTTCATCTACCAATGAATGTTTATCATTAATAAAGATTCTCATTTGATATTGATTGTAGATCACACACACAACGAACTACAAGTCTAGGATCAAGTCCATACTCAATTGCTATAGCCTTTGTCCTCATGGTTGCCACCTAACATTTCAATACAAGCCATGTTCTTGAGGTATAATCGTGTGGTCTAGCTTCCACCACTTATAAATCAAGTGGTAACAAGCCTTGTCATGGTGGACCTACCGAGAGGTGACAGACTACACTAATGGACAAAGTTCATTATTGCAGGATGCAGTTCACTACTCTTCTTCTCATAAAGCTATATGTGATCACAACAACAACTTGTTATAGCTCCCCTTCATCAATTGTTTGTGCTTTTTCTTTTTCCTTCATGATGCAGTCGAAATATTCTTCTCCATGTTCTTTAGGGATTGTCTCCATGCAATATAAGTAGTTGTCAAATCTTCCACCCGTTGTCCCCTTTATCAACTTTTTTTCTCAACTCTCTTCATCCTTTGGGAACACAAAGTTTTAGAATATGTCTTCCTTCTCTAAAGTGCTTTTCTCCCTTGTTTGGTCAAACTCTCTCTTGTAGCACCTTAGTAGGTTGCCATCATTGTTGTCCCTTTCCTCTCAACAAACATAAGGAAGCATGCCCCTCCATAAATCTCCCGAAAATTATGTGTCTCCTTCCTTTTTTCTTTCAATGCTCCTTTCTCACACATCCCATGCAATTATAATCATAACGATGACACCCAAAGAAGCATAAAAACAATGCACAAAAGAATCCAAGAATGAATCATATTTTCATTTTTTGTCAAGAGAATAATACTAAGTTGTTGCAAAAGAACCAAAAAGAGATATACCACATGAGGGGGCCACATCCAATCTATCATTAATGAATGGTATACAAAAAAGTGTATGTGCATGCATTTGCAAAAGGTTAGAAAGAATTGAAATGAGAAGGCTAAAGTCTTATGAATGCAAATGTATTAAAAAATCAAGGAGATAATAAAATTATGAAGGCTTGTGTGTCTCTTAGGGAAAAGGTGGGGTGGAGTGCATGACTGATTATGTGCCTCTTTCTCTCCTTTCTTCCAGGACTCATAAATGCTCATTTTGGATGGTGCCAATCTATCTCTCTCCTCTCTCCTTTGTCTTTTGTTCAAAAATTCCTATTTTCCCTTTTCTCTTTTCTCTCGTATAACTGAAGCTATGTAGGATGAAGATAAAGATGATGATTCTGTTCTTTATTAAGAGAGAGATTTATGGTTTCTTTTCAATTTTGAGATTAATGGCAAAGTCATACACATAGATTTTTTGTGTTATTTCCTCCGTTTTGTGGTTGTTTCAATTCATGGGAGGGTTGCTTTCATTTTGGTATGCACCCATGAGAAGAGGCTAATATCAAGACTTGTAATGGTAGAGCAATGGTGGTGCAAGAGATTCGTATAGTTTTGGCCAGAAGCACTAGCAGTGGTTTCAAATCAATTTCCAGAACCTACTTCCTATTGACCCTTCTCAAAGAGGCATGATCAATGGTGGCATTGCCTTCTTGTTGCAGAAAGCCATTTTTCTTCATGCAAGAGGCAAGTATATATGGAAGAAAACAACACAACAGAAGAAAGGAGATAAATGAGAAGATGAAATAGAAGAAGAGGAAGAAGATGATAAGGATTGGTGATGCAAGAAGGCAGCACGAGAGAGATTGGAAAATAGATCAGTGCCTTTAATCCTTTTCTAATACCTTCATCCATCATTAGTGATACATTTCTTAAAGGCACATTGTTTATGGAAAATGCAATTTTCATTGCATAATGTGAATCGTAGAAGAAGGAAAAGATGATTTGCAAATGTATATGGTGTAAGAGATGAAGAAGTTGAACTATAAGTCACAGTAAGTCAACATGATCCAAGATATGAATCGATGACTAGTTTTTTCAAGCAATTTGAAGCAAAAAAATTAGAGAGATTGGGCAATGGTGAAGAGGGGGGCCCCAATTGGCATAGGTGCAATCATCGGAGAAGAAGAGATTGGTGTCTTGAAAATGGAGGAGCACTGGGCACAACTAGAAACAACCACAGCCTGCAAAAACCCTCATCATTGATTAACCTCATGCATTGACCAATCTACTTATGCTGTTTGGACTTGTGAAATAACAAGAAGAAGAAGAAAAAAAATAATAATAATAAGAGCTCTCCTCTGAGGCCTCCTGCCTCGCCCGTTACAATAAGAAGCCCACCCTCACATCTCAGGAGATCCAAACGGCCATCCACTTCATCCTTCTCAAGGATCTTGCCAAACACGTTGTGTTGAGATCATCATGTTTCCTTATCGGTGACCTCCATGCCGCTGTTGGCTACACCGAGTCATTCTTTAGGCACTTCATTTCCCACTTTGGCAAATTGTATGGTTTGCCCCAGAAGCACTCCCATTGGTTCCACATGGTGCTCCAAGTTTGCCTCTCTCTTTCAGTAACATATCATCAGAAAAACAATAAAAGAATAATAAAAAGAAGAAGAAGAGAGGGTGCGAGGATAAGAAAGAATCGATGAAGACAAAGAAGAAGCCACAGCACCACAAATTTCTAACCTTATCCCTACACCTCATGAGAAATCATTTTTCTCTTACTCCTTAGCCTTTAAAAAAAACATTAACTTAAACATAAGCATTTAAATCAATAAACTATCCTTTAAGAAACAAAGGGAGAATTGAAAATATAACTTACTAATGTATATAATTTAGTAAGGGTTGTTTCCATGCTCTACTCTATGCCTATAAAACTTTGTCAAAAGCATCCTATTATGAACCCTCACTAGCTTTACCTCCTCCTTAACTACCTCTCCCATAGACCTCACATACTCCGCATTCCCATTTTCCTAACATGGTTTCAACCCCTCTTTTCCTTCTTGATCTTTATGTCCACATGGCCAACACTGGAGTCCCTTTTAAAGACAAAAATAATGACACAAATTTAAAATGAGACATAACACTATCAAAGAAACAAAAAAAAAATCAAACGTAAGCATATATTCTAAAATTTTAAAGCACACCCTTGTGATACCTATCACTAGCAATCACAATGCAAACTCTTTTGCAAGGGCATAACCAGCTAAAACAATTTTATCCTTGTAGATAACAATGCTAACAAAACATGAAGTGTGTTTGAAGCTACATGAAGGGATCATCTTTCTTTCCCTATTGGACCAAGGAGTTGTGCTCATGATCCCTTATTGAAGATTAAACCCTATCCTTCAACAAGTATACAAGTTTTCAGTGTGGGAGTATAATGGAGGTAGGAGTTCCCTTACTCTAGGTGTCATGGTTTGGAGTCCCGATACCCTACCATGGCTAGGCCTTGTGATCGAAGTTGTTTTATTAACAAGTTTGGAGGTGTTTTTTTTAGACAATGGTTCTTCTTTAACAAGGTTCGTGAGGACGCTTCACATTTCAGTGTGGGAGGAATATGATGACACTAAAAGAAGCATAAAACCAAGGCACAAAATAATTTGAGTTAAACTCGCAACCCTCACTAGAGGAAAGAGTTTCCCCTAGTAGTTGCAACTCTAAGGATGATTCTATTCTAAGGAGAGGTCCATCGCTTGGCTCGACCAATCCTGCATGCTCATAGTCTATCACACCTAAGTGATCAACCAAGTGCGATTGCATTTTGCTCTGAAGTCTCCCTTCTTGATTCTAAAGACATGAACTTTTCGTGGCTTGAATTCCACTCTTATATGTTTGATCACTTGGCCATCTATGTCATATTGTATCATCTCCGCCTCTTCTTCACTTTCCTCATTTGTCGAGTAGTAATCTTCATACTAGTCATCTAAAATTACTACATTTTGACTCCCTATCGTTTTCTAGACCTCCATTCTCCTCCATGACTAATTCCTAGTTGTACATCAGGTTTAGGTCATGCACTTTATTCCATCACTATTCTGATTCGTCCATGAGGTGTTGGAGTGGCTTAAGATTGGCAGCTCGGTGACTAGCTAGCTTCCTTGTCAAATACTCAAGGATCCCTTAGACCTCAATTCTATTAGACAAGATGTGGAAACCAATCCCACTCATCCTCAAGGCATGGAATATACTTTGTTAGTGATCCATAAAAATTATTGGCTTGTGAGTCTCCAAGATAGTGGAGAGGGTATCTAAGTCGATCAGCATGGTCTTCTAGGTAGCCATCTCAACTCTTACTCCATGTGATCTATTACCTAGGAATATAAGACCATTACCCTAATCTTTGATTACTCATGTATTTTGCATCTAGGGTCGGCCCAACAAAATATCATAATCTACTCCCTTCATAATTATGAAGTTCATTGAGAACTAGACACATGCTATTTTCAAGGGCGAGACCTTAAATACTCTAAATGGTTTTCATGCCATTAGCTAGTGTAACCTTGAACCTTGTTGTCTCCACTAGTGGGTTACCCCAAGCTTGTAGGATTGCATGGCTAAGAAAATTGACTCTCGCTTCTCCTATTCCTAGAATCCTCTTTTTTTCTACATCTCCTACTGCTACCACTAGTAGGAATGCATGCATCTCTATGCCCTCCTAGACATCATTTATGTGCAAGGACTAAGGCACTGAGTTCAGTGCAAGTTAGCTACTCTCAAATCATTAGATCCCTCTACCCATTACTTTAACTCTTGCCGTAATGAGAAACTTTGCCTAAGCAGATCCCCCATTAGAAAAGTTACAGGGGTTGATATCAATGTTGTAAGAAGACTACTAGACACTTGTGTTTCATCATGCCCTACACTCTTTTGCCACTGATCTTGGGTGGTTTGCCTACCTATGGCATCTAGGTCTTTTCTTCATGGTGCTACATGAGGTGTGGATGCATCTCTTAACTCCATGCATGTTAGTGAGATATGTGTGCTCACACTAGAGAGTTCATCAATCTTGTCTTATAGGATGGGCTCGACATCCTTTAGATGCTCTTGGGCTTCTCTCATCCACTCCTTAACCTTGTCAATCACTTCTAATTGGTGCCTTGGATCAGGATATTCTCCAATATTAGTACTCCCCTTCTCTGTTGTGGTGGGTGTTGCAGTTTCAACCCCTCCATTTGGGACTCACTTCTCTCTCATTAGCATGGTTGCATTGTCCATTTTCAGTGTTATTTTGGCATCGACCCTCTTTTTCTTCCTTCGGTGAGTCTTCTTTCCCATTCAGGCTTCATCTAGATTGCTAGGTCTTGGTACCACCTACTTTGTTTGTGCTCTACTCACGAAATTCAATGAGATGGGAATGGCCTTACCATCAAGTTTTTTGAATCCAAATAGTCCCAAAGGTATGGGCGGAATGATAGCAGAGAGCTATTGGATGGTTTTTCACTTCGGGCATTCCACATCCTCGTTCGGCTCCTCTACATAGTGTATCAGAGTGTCACTTGATGGGTGGGTTATAAAGGTCCCATGTGGTGGTCTAGGTATGCATGTGGCATTAATGTCCATCCTAGGGATAGCTATCTTAGCATCATTAGGTGTTGGAAGAGCTGATGGAGCTCCCCTTCCAAAGTGTAGTGGTCCAGCTCCTAAGTATTATGGCTGGCTGTATGGCTGTGGCTATGGTAATCTTGATAAATGGTAATGCATAACATCATAGCCAAACCTACCACAATTAGCATATGGTCTAGATCAAGGATCCATGCACTCAGTTTCTAAGAGGTGGTTCCCCAGTAATACATGCATTGCACATGAGGTGGATTAGGTCTTCTTATCATCTCTTGGAGCTTGGCTAGCTCTAGCTTTATATCCGCCAAATCCTAGCTCAATTCGACACTCTTTCCTTTCTCTTGGTTACTTTGGCTAGATCTCTCACTAACAGTCCTAGCTCTCTCTAAGGTTCTAGAGGCTACACTATCTCAGCTTGTGATCATGGATCCTTTGTCTTTGAGTAGTTCATCCATGGGTATGGCTTCTTGGAAGACCCTATCTAGCAGGTCTTCCTCATCAAGGCCTTGTAATGCTCTTCACTTCTAATTCTACTTATGAATAGAGTAGAGAGACCACTCGCTTGCTAGGTCGCTCTACAGGCTAGGATTCTCTTAAAGAGACTCCCCACATGGGTTACATAATCTTGAATATCCTCCTTGTCTTTTTGACTGATATTCATTAGTGGGAGGATAAGGTTATTTAAGTACCTTGTCGTAGAGAATCTGTTGATAAAGAGACTCTTTAGATTGTTGAAGTTGTGGCATTCTGCATTGTCTAGACTAGTGTACCATGTCCTTCCTTTGTCCCCAAGGTGGAGACCAAAAGCTTGTGCATGTTGAGTAGGGTCTGAGTAGATGTGTTTTTTCCAACACAAGGGGATCCAATTCGATATGGATGGGTTTTGCAAAGGGGACTATGATGTGGGTGTTTTAGACATTTGTAACTATATGTATAAACAAGAAGAAATGGAGAAGTCGATGATAAAGTGCTTGAATTGGTCATAAAATGGAATCAAATTGATTTGATAGGTGGAATATATCTAAATACCTTAGGAGTAGGAAAATGTGACATTGCGGTGTTCCACAAGATTAGACGATAGTGAATTTTAAACATATCATGGTGAGTGACATCAAGATGCATGTTTGAGACATAGGATTGAAACATGGTACATCTTGGGAGATCTTCAAGAAAGCTCTTAAAGACGAGTATTTTAAAAATCCTCTAGAGCAAGACAATAAACTATAAAAAGTCACTACAAGCTCTCAAGAATCTGTGCTAAACAAATTATTACAAGAAATGTAAGAGTTGTAGCTATGCAAATTTTACACTTTAAGAAGATGATTTACATTAGGATGCAATAATGATTATGATGATTATGCAAAATAAACTTAGGGATTCATCTTTTTGCTTCTTTGGATTGTGTTCAAGATGGGAAAGATGCATATCATTTCTTTGATGTGTTATTTGATGTTGTAGATATGTTATTTACAGATATTTTCACTAAGGGTACAAATTATATAGACGCTTTGATTCACAATGAAAATTTCCTCTTTGACAATCCTATTTAATCTAATATACAAGAGGAGTGCAAAGCATGACTTTAAATTGAGTCACAACTTATGACTATATAGACAATGATACATTGTCTTTACAAGGGTATTTTTACTATGTAGAAAAAATACAAAGCACCAAGGCAACAAAAATGACTCTCTCCGCCTCATGACATAACTAATGTGCATCACGTATAAGAAAATGGATACTATTTTTGTTGTTAAATCTAGAATTGTGAGTAGAACTAGGAGAAGTTGAAACACATATGAGTATTGAGATGATTTGCTTGCTAGAAAGATTTCTTTTGCTAGAATAGTTCTAGCATGCTTTGAGAAATCCTTAGAAACATGTGAAAGGCCAAGGACAACTAGGCCATGGCTATGGCAATAGCTAGTATCGGTCCTTCCACTCCTAGAGAGAGAGAAGGAGAGAGAGAGAGAGAGAGAGAGAGAGAGAGAGAGAGAGAGAGAGTGTGTGTGTGTTTGTGTGCATGAGCGAGTGAGTAGTGAAAGAGAAAGTGTGTGGGTTCTTTTCTCTTGAAGCACAACAAAGCATGTGAACTAGGGATGGGACTTGACAATATCTACCCCCTCTCTCTTTCTCTCTTTATGTTAGTGGATTTGTGAGTCCTATGTTTTGCAACATCATAGCGAGCATAATAATTTATAAGACTCTTGATTACATATGTTAAACAATATCATTGGGTGAACAAGCTAATTCTCCTATGACTTTTTTGGTTCCATTTGACTCTTCGCCTCTACAAACATCATAGTCAAAGAGTAGAAGTAACCACCAAACTACCATGGAAATAGTGTTGCCACCATGAACCATATCTTAAAGCCTTTTCCCCCACAACCCCTCCATGACACTCAAATCCATTGAATAATTTTCTCATTTCATAAGCTAAATACATGAGCTCTAGGAAGGCGTACCAATAATCTCAAAATGAGCTTTAAAATGTAAACATGGTATGAGCTTTTGCACACCTTGATTATTTGGTGGAATATTTTGATTTTGGTTAGTACAAGTGGAGCCTCTCTTTGGTGGGTATTACACTATGACTAACTAAAATCAATTCATTTAGCTATGGACAAAGATAGTGGGTCCCACCATTGCATGTTTCTAACAATGATATTCCCCTTCCATATATAAAAAGGTAGGCATGCTTTGATAGTCCATGAATAGGGATAAGTTGCATGATTTTGTAGTTCATGAATAGGGATAAGTAATCTTGATAAAAATAGCTTTGAGTTTAATAGTGAGAACCCATACACATTGGCAATAAATACCACGATAATCACATACATGGGAGGCAACCTCTCGGTAGAAACACCACAGCCCCACTGCAGCTCTCCTACATTGCAGGGACTAGCCCCTTGATGCGCTGCTCAACATATAAAAGAAACGAACAAACTCCACTCTTCATTTTAAAAGTAATCCAGGAGATATACCATGTTTCCTCACTAAATAATCCCCTAAGAAACGAATGTCTATCCTACGGCTTAGGATGCCTTACCACACTCAAAATGGGTCATTGTCATTGAAAACAAGTGCTATGCATCCAGGCTTTATATTCTTTGATACCATGATCATGCACATGCAAAGTGAATGATTTTTAAAGTGCTCAAACATCATTTTCGAATTAGCAATGTGCTTGGTGCATAATCAGGCTTTTAATGCTTATTCTCTAACGCATTGCAGGGATGAAAGGATAGCACCGAGATAACACTCGTGCTACTATCCTCTTAATCAAAATAATATGATTTCTATGACATGAAATGCATCAAAAAATTAGCAACAATAAGCACGCAAATCACTCCATTCAAACCTCCCAACCCCTTATGTTTAGGTATTGCTTCCGTTGCACAGGTATAGAGGTTCATTTTGATGTATTTTGATGTAGAAAAAGCAATAAATTACGAACTTTAATAAAGAGATAGGGCAAAATGAGGCTAAACCTCATGCTTTACCACTACCACACATTCACAAACAATTATTGTATTTTTCCTTATTTTTCCAAGCCGTATTCCTATTTTTCCACTCATTTTTCCCATTTTCTTGATTTATTTGTTAATAAAATAGTAAATTTTATGGTTTTTGTTATTCCACTCACTTCAGCATGTTAACAATCAATTTATCTTCCGTATTCCCCCCATGGGAACGCTTTTTCCCCACCCGAGACGGAAGAACTAGCATCTTGCCACTTAAAACCCGCCTTTCAGGCTTATGGGAATTAAATAAAGGATGTAAATCATTGCAAAATCAAAATTTTTTGATACACAACAATTACTCATAATGCAAATAGCCCACAAACAAATTTTCATCCAATAAGAACATAATTATCATCATAAACTATCAAAAATCCTTCATTTTCTTCATAAAAATGGTCATACTGTGTTTTCTGGTAACCCGAGATGCCTTGTATGCATGCGTAACTAACAGACGGAGCCTCCATTGATCTCAATCCGATGCTGCACTTCAATCTTCAGCATCTTCATCAATCTTCATCATCACTTTCTTCATTCTTCCACCCGGATTCCTCTTTCAAGATGGCACACATGAACAGCCCATAGGGAAGAGAGAGAGGGAGGAGAGAGAAAGACTAGATCTGGTTCTCTTCATTCAGTCCATCATTCTACAAGTGAAGGACGGCAATAACACCAGCCCATAGGGAGAAATCAAGGGCCAATGTCTGATCCATGGAGTGCATTCAACCTGGAGATTGATCATGATCATGAAGGAGGGCGCATTTTTCGCTGTGTACAACAGATGGCGCCATATTCATGTCCTTCATCCACGTTTTCTTCTCCTTTCATCAAAAAATTAAAAGGGGGGGGGGGGGGACAAAGACTCCAAAGGGCACCCCTTTTGGCCTCTCAAATGTCCACCTCTTTGAATCTTGACCATTTTGTGGCCATTTCCTCATCGTGGCTCCGATTTGAGCTCCGAAAAATCCTGGGCATCTGGCTTGACATCCCGCATTGACTGGAACATCTTGATATCCCGCATAGCAATCTGGAAGAATTATAAAAAATCCACAAGTGTCGCTCGGGCGCCTTTTAAAAGCCGTCTTTTACTTGGTGTTTAAAATTGTCCTAGCTAGAGCCGCCACCTTCGATGTTGAATATTTTTCCCCTAAATTCTGGATTTTTTGGCAAATTTTAGGCGCATCCCGGGCTCAAAAATCTGCTCTCATTGGCGACTATGGGATAGGGTGACTCAGCCTGTCGAATCCCACAATAGATCTGTACAAAACAACCAAAGGAAGCATCAAGCTGATACAAAATAGATACATATTAAAACTCAACACAATGCTGACCCTACCCTTGACAAAACCAAGGCATGACATCCACAAGGAGTAGGCCGAGCATAATCTGATAGAAGGTCCGAAGCTAGTCACTAACGGACTGCTTCAACACGGCCAAACTAGAAAGAACTATCAAAGAGGTTGCCCTAAGTGGTGGTCTGAACTATCTACCTAACTAAGGACAACACAACCACGAGCTCCTACTAGGCGAGGACTCCTATAGCTTGAGCAAAAAGTATAACATTCCCCACATGCGACCGGGTCTTCTCTCATTATTGATAGCAATATCCAAACTAGGACCACAGCTGAAGAAAAGGTCTTCTTCATAAGCAAGATTTGCTAGTGAATCCGCAAACTGATTCCAGTAACGTGGAATCAAGTAGGGTCATCGCAGTTCGATGATACATACAAAGGATGAGGTTCCGCACCATGTACGTCCCATCTAGCTGATTCAAGATCAATTGGAAATCCCCTTTTACTAACAACCACCGAATACCACCTTGCTTGGCAATATGCAGTTCCATAATCAAGGCTTTATACTCTGCCATATTGTTAGTGAATCCTACCCCGAGATAAGTAGCTAACTTTATCGTAACTCTACGTCGGGGATCTCGGATTACTACTCCAACACTGCCTTTTTTATTAGGGCCCCTGGATGCTCCGTCAAAATATAATGTGTACATCCGCAATGGGTTTACACAGCCTGCCATCAGGAACTCCTCTATTCGTAGTTATGATAGTCAAAATTTAGCATGTTTGGAGGGTGAACTGATGGCTCAATCCCACCTTCTTCATTAAACTCAACATGGATACTTGTAACCAGTCGTAAGCAGTGATGGCAGAAGACTTTGATCTCCCACACAAAGGTTCTGTCTTCTTGCTCAATCACTTTGTATCCTTTGCTCCACCAGATAAGTTTCCCCTGACGGTATCTCTGCTCCAAATATGGGTGCTCCAAATAAGGAATTAACTGCCCCATCAACCAGCTTTAAGCTCTTTTGCAGGTCTCAAATCCGCCTCAACATGGACCTGCAATGCATTTCTCCGTGTTAGCATACTTAGAAATAATAAGGTTTAATCTTATTAAGATTAACCTTATTTTTAAACTCTACTCCCTACAGATCAGCTAGTAGAGCCATAGAGCTATTTTCCCCTATCCTAACAATCTTGTAGAGGCCATCCCATCTAGGTTCCAGCTTCCCTGGAAACAGCTCCCTATGCGCATCGTAGTACAAAACTAATTGCCCTTTTTTAAAGGTATATTTCTTTGCTTTAAGGTCGTGCAACTGCTTCATCCGATTTTTAGCTACCTCCTGGTGTAATAAGCTCTACAATTTCAATTCATCCAGATGGGCTATGGTCATAAAACGTTCAAAGAGTAAATCCTCATCTCCCAAAGAGTGGTTAATTGCAAACCGTATGGTTGGCAACTCGATTTCGAGGGGTAACACACACTCTTCCCTATAAACTAATTTAAATGGAGTATGGCCGGTAGCTCGCTTGAACATTGTATTGTATGTCCATACTGCCACATACAACTTCCTGTCCCAGTATCGTTTCTTCTCCCAGACTATTTTAGGCAAGATACCCACAAGCTGCTTATTAGTACTTTCGACTTGCGCGTTGGCTTGCGGATTATAGGGGGTTGTTTTATTATGCTTGATTTGCCAAGCTTCAGTCAAGCTTTTAATCACTTTATTCAAAAAGTGGGTTCCACGGTCCGACACTAGTTCCTTCGGTGGACCGAAACGGCAGATAATCTGCTCTAAAAGAAAACTTGCAGTCTCTTTTGCATTGTCCTGCCTCGTCACCCGCGCTTCTAACCATTCTGTAAAATAATCAGTTGCCACAATGATGTACCTCTTCTGGGTAGTAGACGACGGGGTGATAGGACCCACAAAGTCAATACCCCACTTCTCAAATGGAAGGATAGACATGATAGGTGTAAGTGGACGTTTCCTATTCTCTCTGCTGTCATGTCTTTGACAGGTATCACATCTCTTAACATACTCAAAGGAATCTTGGAAGATGGACAACCACCAATATCCAGCTCTTAAAGCTTTCTATATCGTCAACCATCCTGCGAAGTGCCCTCCACATGCAGAGTCATGGCACTCTTCCAAGATGAAAGGAACCTCGTCAGGCATCACACATCGGCAGTAGATATCATCAACACCCTGCCAATATAGTGTTTGTGCGATCAAGGAAAACTTCAAAGCCAGTTGTCTGATTTTTCTCTTTTCAGATTTTGATAAACCAGCTCTAGTCTTTCCTGTTGATAGATAATGCGTGATGGCAGCATACAAGATGGAATAGAAGCTATATCAGTTTTGAATATTTCTTCAATATCACTTCCTTCAATCAAAGTCTCTTTCGGCTCCCTGAAATCCACAAGGCATTCCAGGCATTCCACAATACCCTGCAACCTCGGTGTCTTACTCTTAATCTCATAATCAAACTCCTGCAAAGTGATCAACCACTTTGCCAAATGATCAGGTGGTTGTAGCTTGTTCATAAGTAATGTAAGCCGTTCCACCTTCGTATAGAAAACTACCTTCTCATAGAGGATGTAGTGTTTGAATTTTTTAGTTGCAAAGACCATCGCAAGGCAAAACTTCTCCATGTAGGTGTAGTTAATTTCTGATATGCCAATTTTCGATTAGCAAAAGCTATCGGATGATACCACTTTTTCTCCCAGATTTGGGCTAAATAGCAACTGATACTATACATGGTGGCTGCTGAAAATATGTAAAATACCTTGACTCTTTTAGGTGCTTTTAAAACTGGTGCTTTTACTAGCTCCTGTTTCACATCCTCGAAAGCTACCTTACAAGGGTCGCTCCATACAAATAGATAGCTAAAGGATAATAAGTTTGTTAATGGCAACGTCCTTTCTGCCAAGGCATTTATAAACCTCTGATAGTACCCTATCGATGACAGAAAGCTATATACCTCTTTCGGAGTGCGTGGTGGACTCATAGCGACTAATATTTTCAAGGTCAGTTGCGATTCCTACTGAACTAACCACATGGCCTAGCAATAGCCCATAAGGCACTCCAAAGACACACTTCTGTGGATTAAGAGTGATACAAAATTGTCTACTGCGCTCAAAGCACTTTCTTAAGATAATCAACATCCTTTCCCTTACAGTGGCTGCCCCCAGGTCATCAATAAATACTTTCAACTCATCTGGGGAGATGTCACCAAAGGTCTTGTCTGTTGTTCATTGCCATGATCCAGATGCATTGCACAAACCAAAGGCCATCACATAGTACACAAAAATACCAAAGACAGTAATAAAAGTCCTTTTTAACTTGTCCTCTTCTGCAATTGCTATCTAGTTATATCCCGCAAAGCAATCCATGAACGAATATATTTTCCTACCCACTAATTGATCCAAAATCTGATCAATAAATGGCAACGGGTAGTAATCCTTAACCGTCTGCTTATTAAGCTCTCTAAAAATCTACACATAGTCGGATCTGGTTGTTTTTCTTCTTCTTGATGACAACTGGTGAACACCATTCTGTGTGCTCAAGACGGAAGATTAAACCAGCTTTTATTAACTTCTGTAACTCCTCAAACAGCCCGTTGTCGTCACGTTAAGAGTTGAAGGTCTACCACCGGGGCTTTTAGTGCAGAAGAAGAGTTTAGGATTCAAGATTCAGAAAGGAAAAATAGATTGGGTTTTAATAAGATTCGGGGTTTAGAAATGATTTAGGTACGGAAGGGGAATACAAGCCTTCTCACCTTGTCCTTAGCATACTTCAACAGAAGGATTAAGACTAACTTGAATACATCAAATGCTTCAGGATACATACATCATTTCATAAAGGATATTTTTAGATTTCCAATTCATTTATGAATGTCAAATGCAAGCTCTAATAGCATTTATTTCATAGACAAAGATGGATTTCAATCCTTTGGGTCAAGTATATTGATGCTAGAATCAAATGCATCCAAGATTTGGGCCAAAGATGCATGAAATGGATGGAAAAAGAATAATTCTAGCTTCAACCCTATTTTAAAATAGAAAATTCCAGCCCATAATCAAGTTCAAATTGAGTGCATAAACTCAAGAAGAAGCACTCTTGATCATCTATGAACAATGTCATGTAGAAAAGAGGTCATTTTTGTCAAGATTGTGGGAGAGAAGGAAGGAGTCTCACTTGTAGCTTTCTTGCTTGCACAATGGGGGAATACACATAAGGGTGGAGGCTGACAACAATTTTCCTCTTCTTAGTTGTGTAAGCCAAAAGAACTCTCATACAAAGAAATAGAAGAACCCTATATATGGGTCTCAAACCAAACTCAACTAACTAAGGTGGCATACTAATTGAGCCACGAACTAGAGTAGATAAGGATAGCTGTCATGTAGCTATTATTCATGGGCGGTGTACCAACCGCATCTGCAACTGACACATCGGTGACATAAATGCACAACGGTCACCCTGGCATATCACGAGTGGAGCTCGATATCTCAACACTCCCCCTCGAGCTCAATCCCAATTCCTGCACACCAAGCATGTCTCTGAACTTGCACAGCTTCTTTGTGCCCAATTCCTTCATGAATATGTCAGCTACCTGATCCTCTGTGCTGACATAAACTAGATCAATAAGACCTAGTAAAACCCTCTCCCGCACGTAGTGATAATGCACCTCAATGTGCTTTGTTCTAGCATGATAGACTGGGTTATTTGCCAAGTGTATACTACTCATGTTGTCACAATAAATGACAACTGGCCCATCTGTAGGCTGATGCATATCATAAAGTAGCTTATGCAACCAAGCTACGTCACATGCAGCCATTACTGCACCCTTGTACTCAGCCTCT
Organism: Lygodium microphyllum; assembly: GCF_053477565.2. Classification (NCBI taxonomy): domain Eukaryota; kingdom Viridiplantae; phylum Streptophyta; class Polypodiopsida; order Schizaeales; family Lygodiaceae; genus Lygodium; species Lygodium microphyllum. The sequence continues at coordinate 34,276,610 of NC_141155.1, forward strand.
GTGCTCGACAAGGCAACTGTAGGCTGTTTCTTGCTGCTCCAAGTGACTGCAGCACTCCCAAAAGAGAACACATATCCACTGGTAGATCGTCTATCAGAAATACTACCAGCCCAATCAGCATCAGTGTATCCATGTAACTGTATCTGAACCCCAGTCTCATAAAATAGTCCATACTGCAATGTGGACTTCACATATCTGAGTATGCGTCTAGCCGCATCCAAATGTGGTTTCCTTGGAGCCTGCATAAACTGACTTACCAATCCAACAACATAGCTCAAATCTGGCCTGGTAATAGTCATATAAATCAAAATTCCTACTATGCGTCTGTACATAGTAGGGTCTTCGAGAAGCTCACCTGCATCTGTGCTCAACTTCACATTCTGCTCCAAAGGAACTGAAATAGGCTTACAGCCTGTCGTCCCATATTTGGACAGCATGTCCAATCCATACTACCTCTGCAAGAGCCATATCCCACTTGGTGATCTAATCACCTCAATGCTCAAGAAATAACGCAGCTCTCCCAAATCCTTCATCTCAAACTTTTGCTTCAATAGAATTTTCACATGAAGGATATCTTCATCACTATCACCTATGATAATCAAATCGTCAACATAAATGACAAGCAGCATAATACCTTTCTCTGTTTTTCTCACATAAAGTGAGAAATCTGCCTTGGAAATCTGAAAGCCAATAGTGACAAGATACTATCCTATCTTGTCAAACCATGCTCTAGGTGCTTGCTTCAAGCCATACAAGGCTTTCTTCAACCTGCAAACAAACTTAGGATGAAAAACATGCACATAACCTGGTGGCTGCTCCATATAGACCTCTTCTTGCAAATCACCATGCAAGAAGGCATTCTTTACATCCATCTGATGTAAAGACCATCCCTTTGATGCAGCCATAGCAATGACTGCTCTTACGGTTTCCATCCTTGCAACCGGACTGAATGTTTCTTCATAGTCAATGCCATATGTTTGTGTATACCCCTTGACTACTAATCTTGCCTTGTATCTGTTCACAGAACCATCTGCGTTGTGCTTCACCTTATAAACCCACTTACAGCCAATTGTATTCTTATCTTTAGGCAAAGGTACCAACTCCCATGTAGCATTTGCTTCCAAGGCATCCATTTCTTCATCCATAGCTTTCTCCCATTTTTCTTTTCCCATGGCTTGCTCAAAAGAAGTGGGTTCTAGTTCTTGTATCACTTTGACTATATATGCATAGTGAATGGCTGTAAATCCATCATATTTCAGCCTATCCAGAGGATACCTAGCTCTGGTAGACCTACGCAAAGTAGGCTCACTTTCAGGTGCTCTCAAAACATCCTTGGTCTTCCTTACTCCAGGTGAACAATAGAAAGAATACCCAACTCATCATCAATGCTCTGTTTTGAGCCACTGGATTCACCATCCACATAAGAGTGACCTGCATTCACATCAAACATGGGCTGATCTACCTTCTCTTTTCCTTTTCGTGAAACTTGCATACCACTATCTGCATTGTTTTGAGGAGATTCTCTTGATCTCAATTTTCCTGTCCATGGCAAAGAATATGAACCACTGCTAGAGGACACTCCAGGTCCACTAATATTTTGTGAATGTTGCTGTGAATTCTATGCAGCATTACCATTTTGTGCATCTACATCATCAATCACATTTACTGGTTTATACCAGCTACTCGTCTCATAAAAAACAACATCTCTGCTCACTGTAAACTTACGAGTAGAAGGATTATAGTATCTATACCCTTTCTGCTTTTGCAGAGAGTAACCAATAAAGATGCACTTCTCAGCTTTTGGATCCAACTTGGATCTCAACTCATCTGGCACATGAACATAGGCAATGCAACCAAAAAACTTCAAATGAGAGATATTTGGTTTCCTACCAGTATACCTCTCCTCTGGAGTCATCCCATGTATTGCTGCAGTGGGAGTCCTGTTCATTATGTAGATTGCTGTAGCAACTGCTTCAGCCCAGTAAAAATCTGGCAAGTCTTTTTCGTTGAGCATGGCACGAGATACCTCTCCAATATGCTTGTTTTTCCTTTCTGCAATTCCATTTTGTTGTGGCTTCTCACTCTCTTGAACATGTCTAGGAAATGGTTTCCTTGCCTGTTTTGCAAATTGGCAGGCTTCACATACCTTATGCATTTCTGCAACCTTGAATTTAGGCAATCCTGCAATAATATTTTGGGCCTGCATTGATTTAAGTCGTTGTACATTAACATGACCAATGCGTTTATGCCAGATATCAATATCTGCAACTACATCGGTCCCATGTGCAAACATTGCTGCACTCAATTCAAACATGTCTGCATTCAATGTAAACATTCTGCCCTTCTTCTTTCCTTTTGCTATCAAGCGACCTTTATTTTTCATATCCTCAACAAAGCATCCATGAGGATTAAATCTGACATGCAAGCCCTGCTCAACCATTTGACCAACAGAAACCAGATTCTTGGTGATATTCGGGACATGAAATACATCGGACAGGTATTTCTTTTTCCCATCCTGCATAGACAAATGAATTTTTCCAATCTGCACAATAGGATGCGCAGTATCATCACCAATCTCCACAAATCTTGGTTTTTCCATTTTCCTTGCATCCTCCATCCATTCTGCATGACCTGTCATGTGGTTTGATGCACCTGAGTCAACATACCACACATCGTTGCTTTCTTCTGCACTTGTCACAGAATTGTTCATGTGCTGCACCATAAACAAAAGCTCATTTCTGTCATCACCCTGTCTACTAGAAGATGCATAATTCCCTTGTTGCAATTTCCCATTCATGATGTCATTCTTCTTTTTATAGCAGTCTTTAGCCATATGACCCATTTTACCACAGTAGTAGCATTTAACATTGCTGTTTGCGTTTTGGCCTCTTTGTCATCCACACGACCTCTTTGGCTCCCCCTGCCTCTAGAGTTACCACGTCCTCCTCCATAGAAATTGTTTTCTTGAGTTTGCTGCATATTCTAATTTCTACCACGGCCTCCAGATCGGCCTCCTCTACCTCTTCCAGCATTTGAGTAGAAGACAACTTATTTTGAAGTTTCTCCTGAAGAAGATGCACCACCATTTCTCTGCTCCTCAGAAATTAGAAGAGCAATCAACTCCTCAAAATCAAGAAATCTTTCATGGACGGAAATGGATGTTCCGAGCTGTGCATAATCCTTTCCTAGACTATTCAAGGTCACAGAAACTAAATCATCATCTTGCACTGGCGACCCAATGGAAGCAAGTGCATCTGCAATCTTCTTCACCTTCATGTGGTAGTCATTGATGCTCATATTTTCTCTTTGCACATTGTGCAACTCTTGCTTGAGCTGCATTTTCCTGGCTTGCGTATTTGTGCTATACATTTTTGACAAAGTATCCCATGCCTCCTTCGGCGTACTTGCATCTTGAATATGCACAATCATAGAGTCTGAAATGCTGATAGACAGCCAGTACATAACTTTCCTGGCTCTCTCATACCATGCTTTAAATGCCTGCATTTGCTGTTGATTGGGAACATCAGGAATAACTGGTTCTTCTTCATTTCCTGCAACAAATTCCCAATATCCTTTTCCCATAAGGAAATTTGTCATTCTAAACTTCTATGCTTGGAAGTTGTTCTTGTCAAGCTTTTCAATGACAATCTGTGAGAGAGAATCAGACGCCATTACAGAACACTGCAAAAATTTCTGTCACTGCAAAGAACACAGCTTCAGCCTCACAAGGGCAAATATGCAAAAGTGACGAAAGTGGTATTTGACCACACAGTCACTTCCTAGTGACGATTTTGCATCAACAGGCAACAAGGATGATTCTGTAACTCCCAATGTCTCTGTGCACAGGCATACGATGCAATTTCTACAGTAACTTTTCACCAACTTGTAGAACAGTGGTTGCACAACATAAAACTGGACCTTTTCCTGAGTGCGTGCAGAAAACTTCCGCCTCCAAAACAGGCCCCGAAATGGCCTCAAATAAAAAAACAGGGTTGCCACGAAGGGCGTCTCAACCTGAGACAATGCACTCTTGCAATTTCTGGCTGTGCTACCTACAGAGATCTGCTCCCAAAACAGAAAAAATGAAAGCAACACTGCTCCTCTTACCAGAACACCGCGAGCTTGGCTTGCTTTCTTGAGCTCCTTACCACGAACAAGGCTCTGATACCATGTCAAGATTGTGGGAGAGAAGGAAGGAGTCTCACTTGTAGCTTTCTTGCTTGCACAATGGGGGAATACACACAAGGGTGGACGCTGAAAACAGTTTTCCTCTTCTTAGTTGTGTAAGCCAAAAGAGCTCTCATACAAAGAAATAGAAGAACCCTATATATGGGTCTCAAACCAAACTCAACTAACTAAGGTGGCATACTAACTGAGCCACGAACTAGAGTAGATAAGTATAGCTGTCATGTAGCTATTATTCATGGGCGGTGTACCAACCGCATCTGCAAACAACTGACACGTCGGTGACATAAATGCACAACGGTCACCCTGGCATATCACGAGTGGAGCTCGATATCTCAACAATTTTCCTCTATTACAACCATAAAAAACCCATGTTTGCTTATAAAAATAAATCATAACAGTGGGCTGCCCTATTTATGACTTGTTATTACAGCCCATAACAGTCCATAAGTCTTCAATATCCTCACCCTTTGCTTGCCCCAAAGTCACTCAAGTACTTGGGCACAAGTCGGACTTCATTGGACCAAGAATAAGGTAGAGAAGATGAGAGAAGTCGTGCATAAGAGCAAGCTGAATACTCTTCTCTCAGATTTCCCCTCTTTGATAGACAGTTTCAACATGCATTTTTGTTAGACCAAAGAGGCAGAGAAGTGGAGCTCTCACCATGTTTACATCTTCAGTAGTTGGGCCTGTTAATCTTCAGTTTGCATGCTCCATTTCATGCATCTCAGCTCCAGCTTTGTTCCAGTCTCCCTCAGTCAGTGCAGCCCGCATTTTGCGCCGAAAAACGCGGGCTGCTCTCTGCTCTATCCCTGGTCACTTTTTGACCAGCCTAGGTCACTTGCTGGTCACCTAAGTCAGTTACTTTTGGTCCCATGTGGACCTAGTGGACTTTTGACCATTTTTGGCAATATTTTTGGGTTTTGTCCATATTTTTGTACCTGAATTAATGTGATTTATCCAGCAGACTGTCAATTACTTCTAGACGTCCAAGTTATAGGTTCCTATAGACTTATTTTTCATAAATGTACATGGTATAACTGCAAATTATATGCTAAATACAAAAGAACTTGTATAACTAAGGTAGATATTGGATAATAATGCCTGAATTTTGTATGCAAATATCTTATATAATTCCCAGTGAAACTCTTCTGAGTTCATAAGAATCCCATGATTTATATCATGAACAGTAAACTCTTTGACATTCACCCCCTCCTAACCTGCACATCCTCCGACATGTGCCATTTCATAAGATTACAGGTCAAGGAGGGTCTTCTTCTTCATCTTCATTCCCTAAGTCTTTTTCTTTCTGCATGTCTTCAAGTAAAGGGCTTGTATCAAAGTCATCAAGTTCATAAGTTGAAGATTCTCTTCGTTTGAAGAGTTTGATTCGTTTCCCAGCTATTGGAGTCTTTATCGTGGTCCCATCCATTTCAGCCAAAGAGTAAGTAGCATTATGATGTACTACTTTTACAACATATGGTCCAAACCATCATTGGCTCACTTCCTATGAGCACTATGTTGATTGTCCAAGCTGCTATCATAAACAAGAACCCAGTCATTCTCTTGAATAGCTCTTGGACAGAGTCGATGGTGCTTGTCAAACCTCTTCTTATTCTTTAATCTTGCTGTTTTAAGCCTTTCAATGGCTATTTTAACATCTTCTAGCCTTCTTTCAAGTTGCCTTATGCGTAAAGACAGCAATTCTTCCCTGTTCATGCCTTCATCTCAAGGCAAGACACTCCATGTAACAATGGATTCCTCAATAGGCATTATAGGTGGCTGTCCATACATGAGTTCAGCTGGCATATATCCTGTTACTGCACTATGGGTTATTCTATCAGCCCATAATGTGAATGGTAGCATTTTAGGCCATTCCCTTAACTTTCCTTTGCATGATTTTGCTAAAGCTTTAAGAATTGGTTGATGGCCTCTTTCACTCTTACCATTGCCTTCAGGGTTGTAGGCTGAAGTAAGGGATAGCTTAATTCCCAATTGAGCAAAGAAATGGTGAGCTTCATCGACATCCAATTCTCCTCTATCAGCAGTTACTTTAGCAACACATCCATACCTGCAAAATACTTCTTCAAGTAAAAATCTACAAACAGCATGAGTGGACTTTGTTGTCAAGGCCTTTCCTTCCACTTGATTTGTGAGATCTTCTCTAGCAAGTACTAGATATCTCATGTTCCAAATTCCTGTAGGCATGGTTACTAAATCAATATCCCATCTATAGTGAATGGATAAAGGATAGGTAGGCTGAAGCCCATCTCTATGCTTTACCATAGAATACATTTGACAAACATGACAAGACAACAAAATGCTCAATGTCTTTATACATGTTTTGCCACCAAAATTTCTCTTTTATTTTGGCAAAAGTACCCCATATGCCTCTATGACCAGCCAATAGGCTTTCATGGAATTCTTGCATGACCTGTCTTTGTGTCTTTTTGTCACCTAAGACACGAACAGGCGCCCTTCCTTTCTTTTTTGCATGCCTCCAAAGGTAGCCATCTTTAAGAAAAAAACCATAGGCTTTTCTCTTAATTCTCTTGAACTCTTCATGAGTCCATTCTTCTTTCTTTGTCATAGTGCTCAAAAATTGGCCAATTTTTAGCCAATCATCTACATAATATTCTTCTTTAAAGTGTGAACAAACCATAACAAAACATGGAATATGTTGTTTACTAGCTGACCATTGTCCTCCTTTGGTCGATTCATCCATCCTTGCTGATATAAAAGTTGTTTTATCAGCTGAACCTGTTGTTTTTGCTGAAATTTTTGTTGTACCTGCATTAACAGTATCATTTATAAATTCTGATTCTTCTTCATCCATCATTTCTTTTTCATCCATATATCTGGCACGTGAAAGCATGTCAGCAACTGGATTATCTCTTCCTGCAATATGTTTCAAATCAGGATTTAAGGATTTAATATAGGCTATCCATCTTAGCATGGCTATGTCAGGAGTGGAACATTTGGTTATCATGCCCAAGAGTGGAAGGCAATCTGTCTCAACTATAACATGTGCGCCCATGAAGTACTCCCTGCCACATTTTAATGCAGTTACTACTCCCCAAAGCTCTCATTTAATTTGAGCATACCTTCTTTGTCGTTCATTAAGAACCTTTTCTCCAAAGCGGATCACATATCTGTTGCCTTCAAGGTCATCTTGACCAACTGCCCATCCTATTCCAATAGGACTTGTGTCCACTGTGAGTATAATGGGTTGTCCATTAGAGTAGTTAGCTCTCTTTAAAGTAGGAGTTGAAGTCAGAATTTTCTTGAGTTTCCAAATAGCCTGGGTGTGTTCTTCTGTCCATAGAAACCTTTGGCCCTTTCTTAGAAGCTGATAAAGACTTTCAGCAACATGAGCAAAATGTGGTATCCAAATAAGGTAGAAGACACATGCACCAAGAAATCTTCTCACTTCTGAAACATTTGTACATTCTTCTTGCATTTTTCCGATTGCATTTATTTTAGATGGAGAAGGCTTCCGTCCATATGGACCACACATATGTCCGACCACAAGAACTTTTCAACTCCAAAAATAGATTTAGCTCCTGAAAGAGTAAGACGAACTTCTTCTAATTTAGACAAGATTTGAGCACAATCATTAATATGATAAAAAACAAACTTTCGACATCCAAGTTCATTGAGTTCTTCATTTTTCTCATGAACTTCACATCCTTTAATTGGAATATCATCAAGAAAAGGAAGAGTCAATTGAGAAATATAATCCCTCAATACTTTATGCATGGCATTCATCATGTGAGCTACTGAATTCATAGCCCCTTGAGGTAGAGTACACATGCGGACTAGGCCAAGAGACGTCTTCATTGTAGTAATGTCATGGCTTTCCAAAGCAAGCTGAAATTGGTCGTAGCTTGAATATAAGTCTCCCATGGAATAGATTGCCCTTCCTGCAAAAGCTTCAGCAAACTCATCCACAATTGGTCCTGATCCAATATTTCTAATAGTGACTTTGTTAACGGGTTGCAAATCTTGAATGAATCATAAAGATCCATTCTTCTTAGGTACGGTAAACCATCGGTTGGAATATGGAGCTGAAGATGGCTCCAATATTCACATTTTTATCTTTTCATTTAAAAGTTCCAATAACTTAGGAAAATGAGCCCTTGGAACCAGAATTGGTTTAAGATTCCAAGGCACATGTGGGACCGTAAAAATTACCATCGGTGCCACAATGCTTGGATCCACACAACCGATTTCATGCGGCTAAAATGAAAAGGCTTTACCATGGTTCTTTAACATCTGCATGAAGATTTGTTTTTCAGCCGTGCCAATATCTTTAGGATCATGAAGGCTTGGTTGTTTGGATACCCTTTCTGCCAATCCTTCGCTTTCAGGTGGTAGAGGAGTAGCTACCGGCTTAACCTTTTTATCAACTGTTTTATATTTTGTTTCTACTCTTGCTTCATCCTTGTTTGGCTGTCCAAAGGCTTCATAATCTGCAAATTCTTGAATTATGTCATACATATCTAATGTACATACCTGTATGGACTGATTTTTAGCTTGATTTTCTGCATGAACGGCTGCATAAATTTCAGCCATTGTATCATTATAATTCAGCCCATAAAATAGTCTCGAAATTTCTTCATCTTTAGGTAAAACATCAATTTGCTTCAGTTCTTGCTCCATATGACTCAAATACTTTCTTTCAGCCCTGTTCATGGCTGAAAATTGTTTATAACAGCCCACTCCATTGGCTGAAAAAACCTGCAAATCAGCTTTTGGCCTTGCCTCCTTCATATGTGGAGGCAATTTTTTATGACATGATGCATTGCCATAGCCTCCACTTATAGTAGCGCTACCCGAAAACCCTTAAATTCTCGGGCATTAGGAGGAACGGGATGATCTCTCAATCGATCCCTATTCCGATGGTGATTAACATAGACAGTTAGGAATTGAACAGCCTTATCATTATCCTTGCTTCTTATCCGAGCATATGATGAACCATCATCAAGAGCCTTTGTCTCTAAACGAGACTCGAAAATAAATGGTTGTCCAAGAATGATTGGATAACTGCAAGAATCTTGAACAAAGAAATGAAATTCATCTTTTACATTACCAATCGTAACTTGTACATAAGGACGTGCTGCATAAAGATTGCCAGAAGAGTTATTGGCTGCCTTCATGCGCCATCCTAGGTCCACATCAATGGGCCATCCACCATTCTCATAGAGACTTCTCGACATAACATTAATTTTTGAACCATGGTCTATAAGGGTAATGCATAGAGTTTCTTTCTCACCGATTTTAACAATAGTTTCAGTAGTCGCCCTTGCCAAATGGGTACGGGAATAGTGACTACTTGAAATAAAGTGAGTTTCACTTTCTTCCTCCATGTTGTGAAGAAAAGTCTCTTTCTTATGCATGGGCTGCACTTTAGATTGAGAAGTTTCCACCATTATGGCTTCTTCAGCTTCTGCTTCATAAATGTCTTCTTCTTTGGGTTCTATGGCTGCAATCAATTCTTTGATTGCCTCCAGTCGAATCCCTTGGGTTTTCAGCTTTTCTTCATCCTGCAAATACACATGAAGTACTTGCAAAAAAGCATGTACAGATTCTTCAGTTTCCTCACCAACATATTGTCTTTTTCGTATAATTACATCAATTATTACATCATGAAATCCTCGTTTTGCAATACCGAGAATTTCACCTAATGTAAATTCAATTCTGCTTCCAAGAATCCTTTCTTCTAGGATCCGTTTAAGATCCGTTGCGGTCTCTATGTCAGACTGCAACTTGTAACTGGGATGTTTGCTTTTTCTTTTTCCTTCCATTTTCTTTGCTTGAGGGGCTTCTCCCATATCAAATTCTGGTGGTGGCAGATTTTCAGCAGCCTTCTGATGGTCTGGTTTACTTCTTGTTATACGTTTAGTCAGTCCTGAAGAGGAAGGACCGGCAACATCTTCTTCTCTTCTTCTCTTTTCTTCTATCGTGGCTTCTTGATTATTAATTTCAGCTAGCCGGGCAAAAGCTGAAAATGAATCCATAGGCTCGGACCATCCGGTTCTCCCTCGAATACATTGACTGGCAATGGTTAAATCATCCTTAGTTGCCTTGCCTTGCTCCATGCGTTCCAAAGCCTGCATCCACACTTTAGATTTTGCATTAGTTTTACATTCTTTAACAATTTCATTAGTTGGCTCAATTTGCAACCCATAAGTTGCAGCTTCAACAGCTGCATAGGCTGTTCTTGTTGCCAAATCCTCCAATCTTTTCTTCATGCCGCCGTTACCGAAGTTTGGCTCAAGAGGAAGCCCGATTTCGGTTACATGAATTTTACCATCCTTCCAAAAGACTAATTTTTGTGCTTCAGCTTCACGGAATGCACCGCACTCCCTCTTGTCATGCTAAAGGCTATCACACCAAATGCAACGTCTTTTGCAGCCTTCTCGTGCAGGTCTTTGGGCGGTTCACCGACCCCTTTCTTCTACTTTAACATCAAGACTTTCTACTTTAGAATTAATTTCTGTTAAATTAAGATGGAGATCCTGCATGCTTTTAATTAACTCATCCATGACATCCTTCTTTGGAGAAGGAACAACAGAATTTCTTGGTTGCTCGGCCATAGAGACAGGAGGTCGAGAAGCTGGAACAGGCTCCTTCATAGAATCAGTTGTTACAGGGGTTGATCCCCATCTTAGGTGCAATCCCTCTCTTCGAGCAATCATATTAACTGCTTCAGTGACATCACTCCAAGCAGTCTTTAATCCCGACTCAGAGTCAGGGTCTTCAAGTCGGTCAGTCAATTTCTCATGAAGAGAAGAATCTGCAGCTTTTAAAAATAACTCAATCTTTTGACTTTCCATACCTTGTTGGTCATCGGGATCTAGTTGGGAAAATTTGCTTTCAAACTCTCGATGAAGAGTAGCTGTTAGACCCTTATTGGGCCTTTCGACCCATTTAGTGAAGATTTTCTTTGTCATAAGGCCAGAATCTTCAAGGAAAAATTCTTCTCGAGGAGCCTTTTTTAACACAGTCCATCCAGCATCTTTTTGGAAAAGACCATGAATTCGGTCCTGGAGGCCATGCACGGTAGTTAGGATGTAAGGATAGATTCATTTCCTCCAGGCGGGCAAAGTAACGGCTCCAGGCATGTTGAGGAACTCCAAAGAAGACCATCTTGTCGGTGTAGAGACGGATAAAAGAGGACACATTTTGCCCATTAAATTGCTTGAGCTCATGCCCAACTGCTTCTAAGGCCTTAATGGCAGCAACATCAATCCGTTCTTCTTCTTGTCTCCGTTGTTGTTGCAATTGCAACTGCTACTGAAATTGCAGCTGTTGTTGTTGGCTCTCTTGCATTAGATGAACCAACTTTTGCAAAGCATCTCCTCCCGAGCTTGATGATTCTCCCATTGGACTTCTTCTTTCGCAGCGGACCTTCATGTCGGGTTCACCGTTGTCGTCGCATTAAGAGTTGAAGGTCAGTGCAGCTCGCATTTTGCACCGAAAAACGCGGGCTGCTCTCTGCTCTATCCCTGGTCACTTTTTGACCAGCCTAGGTCACTTGTTGGTCACCTAAGTTAGTTACTTTTGGTCCCACCTGGACCTAGTGGACTTTTGACAGTTTTTGGTAACATTTTTGGGTTTTATCCATATTTTTGTACCTGAATTAATGTGATTTATCCAGTAGATTGTCAATTACTTCCAAATGTCCAAGTTATAGGTTCCCATAGACTTATTTTTCATAAATGTACATGGTATAACTGCAAATTATATGCTAAATACAAAAGAACTTGTATAACTAAGGTAGATATTGGATAACAATGCCTGAATTTTGTATGCAAATATCTCATATAATTCCCAGTGAAACTCTTCTGAGTTCATAAGAATCCCATGATTTATATCATGAATAGTAAACTCTTTGAGACCATCCCTCAATTCAAAAGGCATACACCCTACCTTCTGACGCACAGGATGACTGCCTTCTTTTACAGGAATAGTATGAATAGCTAGGCTGGGAGGAATGCCTCTCAGCTCATCATAACTCTAAGCAAAAATGTCGCGGAATTCCTGAATCAAGGACACATAGTCCTCCCTTTCTGCTGAACTGAGCATGGAACCTAATTTAATTGGCCGCGAATCATTCGACGTGCCAAGGTCCAAACTCAATCACGTCCACATCTCTTATCCTATCTTGTGGCTGTATCAGCTCATTTAGAGTTATCTGATAAATATCCTCTGTAGTGGACCCCTCTTTAGATTCATCACTGGATGACGTCTCACTGCCAGATAGATCATCTGTTGTTTCTAATTCAGTAGGGATAGAGGATCTCTCTCACTCTGAGGAGACTCAGGGTAAGCATCAACTATTACTCGATTAGCACCTCTACCTAGAACCACTCGACCAGCGGGTATATCAACTTGGCAATCTATTCGTAAGATCCAAGGCCTACCTAGCAAGACTCGATAGCTAGGAGGTCCTGCAAATCTTATCACCCTAAAGTCCAAGAAGCATTCTACACTTGCAACTGTAACATGGACTTTGGTAACGCAACCTTCTGGTTGCCTTAGGCTATCGTCAGCCATCTGAAGAAGGGTGGAGTTGTCTTTTTGGATGCCTAGACCCAACCTCTCCATCAACTCTGAACTCATGATATTGACGGAGGATCCAGTGTCTACAATAGCATGTTCCACTAATATTCTATCCACATATGCAAGAACCCTAGGGTAATTCTTTTCAGCATGATCAAACCAATCTTCCCCTACTCATGCTATGCCCAAAGGTTCTACAATATATCCAATATGCAGGATCTTCTTGAATTCCTTGCATACTCCTAGAGATAATTTAATCAACTGTAAAAGGTTTACATTTGGTTTGACTTCGCAAAGAGAACTTGCTAAATCAAAATCATGATAGCTAGCCAAAGCTTTCTTTTCTTGCCAAACCATTCTTTCTTTTGGTCTCAGGATCGGCTTTGGTGCTTCTTTCTTAGCTCTTACCTTCTTTCTTGGCACTTTCTCATCCTTCTTAGGATCAAATTTTTTGTCAATGGGCCTTAGAGGTCCACCTTCCATGCTAGGATTCAGGACTTGCGTCCCCTTATCCCCTTGCTTAGGGTTTCCCTCAACCGGTTTTGTATTATCTTTATCAACCTCTTTAGCCTTTTTGGCCTCTTGTCATGGCTCTTAGGTTAGAGGTTTCAGTGCCATTGATGCGTACAGCCTCAATAAGGCCGACTCCATTGCCTTGTGGCAACTCTTCTATAGTGGTATTTCCCCTTTGCAATATTTGTCTTGGTCCATCATTTTGCTGGAGGTTACTACCTTATGCTCTATGATTAATTGGACCTGGCTGTTTACTCCCTTGTTGGAGGGAACTAATCTTACTCCAATAGGTAGCAGCTAAGTGGCCCGACTTCCCACAAATATCACATTTAACATTTGGACAATTCCTAGGGAAATGCTGTCCACCACACCACTTACAGCTGAATCTTAAGGGACCACCCTCTTCAAGGCGTCGACTCCCTATCAGATTCTGCTGCTTCTTCAGGAAATTGACGTCAACAACTATTTGCCGATATTGTTTAGAAATCATGTCAGTGTAGTGCTTCATCATATCCTTAACTTCGCCAAGGACGTTAGAGGCACTCGACTCATAGCCTTGATCGTCTATCCGTCGTTCCATTGGCCTAACAATTTGATTGGGCATTGGTTGTTGACTCACAGGAACAACATTAGGGTTCGAAACTTGGCCTCCAACATTTGGTGGAGCCAACTGACTTGCCATAGGCATAGTCACACTGGGAGGAGCTGGCAGCAAAGGTACATTTTGAACCATGCTTCCTCTCCCATTAGGGTTGTTTATAGGCATCCCTTGACTTCCATTTATCAATGGTAAATTGCCTCCAGGTACTAAACCCGCATTAAGATTTATTCGAGAGGAGTAGGCCGTTTGTAATTGTGACTCTACTCCTTCTGCCCGTGTAATGGCAGTGTCTATATCAGCCAAAGCCACACTCCTCAATTGTACCTGAATATTGAAATTCAATCCATGCAAGAAGTATTGCAATTGGGCAGCCGGTGGAATAGGAATGTAAGTTTGTAACTTATGAAACACCTCCTTAAGCTTCTTGGCATAGGCTTTCACATTCTCATGGGGGTCTTGGCGTGTTACATTCAACACACGCAACTAATATTGGCCACCTCTTTTAGGGGCATATTTTCCTCGGAAAGTTGCATAGAATTGGTCGATTGTGGTTATGGTTCCAGACTCTATGCTATGATACCATACCGCAGCCCTTCCTTTTAATTTCATGTTAAAGAACATCATAAGATGTCCCTCATCTTGGATGCGATAATTAAACATTAATATTTGGAATTCACAAATGTGAAACTCCGCATCTTCTTCATCCAACCCATTAAAAATGGGCAAAGGAACTCCTAAACCTCGCAAATTCGGTGTCCCTGCAGGAATTGCAATGGGTTCTGCCATGACGACAATCAGATTGACAATAGGAGTTTGAACTGATGGAATCACACCCCCACTTGAAGTGGGTTGACTTCGTGGAGAAGAGGAAAAACTTGTGCTTCCTCCTGCACCTAAAGGACTATGTGCAGCAGTTGGGTTACCAAGACCACTGCCTCTTATGCATATCGGGCTACTCCTTTGAGGACAATAGCAACTTACGATCTCCAACCACCGTCTAGCCCTCTCAGCACGTTTTGCTTTTTGTATTTCGGCTTGACGATCCTTGTCAGAGGACATAAACCAACTTTTTGGTCCCTAAAAACCCTAGATTCGAGAACCACCACTTATTGGCAGCTCCCAGCAAACGCACCACCACTGATGGGACCTAAAATGGGCCGGCATTGGCTATGGCACTAGCCGAACCTCATACTCATGACATACAAACACACCCTCACGGTCTTGCGTACTAGGAGCATCTATCTACTGCTAAAGGACAAATTGTCCTAAAGCCTAATATGTTTGTGTAGTAGTTCCTTAGCATATTCTTCAGGAATATCCTTTGGCAAGTTGTGATGATCAATTGGGTAGACTTGAAATTCCCAATCAAATTATGGATACTTTAGGCTAAATGTTGGATGCTACAAGTCTTTAGCCATGGGATGCTATTTGGACTAAGGGTTCTTATCTTCTATATGAAAGCCGTCTATATCTTAAACATGATTTTTTTCCATGTTGTTGATTTGCTATGTCATTGTGAAGACTTCGATAGCTGTATTTCAATGAAGTCACCTATTCTAATATGTTATTCTTGGCTAGTTTTGGTTGTCCTGATGTAGGGGGGATATATGAGATTCGAGGTGGCAAATATCTTTGTGATTCCTTTTACTTTAAGTAGTGTAGAATTGAGTGACAATAGCTGGCATGAGCTCATGATGTAATAGTTTTGGCTATTTGAGGGGGACTGTAATCATTATGAGGTGGAGACAACTATATTTGATTGATGTTAATATTTTTGGCATATAGGGTATGCATATGGCAGTATAAAATCTAATGGGAGGAATCAATAATCTTTATGATGAGTAATATTGCTGCTTATGGTGGGCATTATTGCTTAGGGAGGCCACTCATGTATATATATATGTATCACATTGGTTTTAAATAATAGAAATTTTTTATACCATATTCATAAGTGTTACACTCACAGTTCAATTTTTTGCCCCTTAATAATATCACTCTCATCAATTTTGAGGACAAATGTAAGCTTGCCTCTACATTCTTCCATAGACATATTCTAGAACTTGACCATAGAAATTTGAACCCTACATATATACAATACAAAGTTGCTGGATGCATTCAATACAAATGCAACTTCTTTGAAACCATACTTCAATATGTTTACGTTTTCTAGATGTGTTGGCTCACCAATTAGTTCTAAAAAATTATCATTTAGTTGTTTTCAAGCCTTCTTCACGTGAAATGGTTTTGGTTGAGGCATTCCTTGCTTATTTTTGAAGACTTGATTAAAACGTATATCCAATTTTTGATAGAGCATAATGCATGACTTAGAACTCATTCCCACCTTTTGACATAATCCCTAAGCATCTATATCAGTAAACAAGTTTCTCACACCCTTAAGATGTTCACTTGAAACACCATCTACAATCCCTAAATTTACAATTTTCCAATGTATTTTTGACCATATCCTTGCTTAGGACTCTGGCAACAGTATCATTCTCTGCATGAGGGAACATATTTCTCATTGTCACATATTGACCATATATCCATCTATGATATTGTCCACTCCCTTTGGTTAATTGGTGAATCGGTTTAACTAATTAGATGTGTCGATGTGCTTCTTTGGTTTTTAAAGTAGGCCCAATCTCCAAAGTTTTTGTAAACTTTCTCTTTATTTTTGGACTCTCCTTCTCCAAGTCCATAACTTTAGACTGTAACTCCATATTCTACATGTGTGTAGCATGCATAGCATTTTTAATGATAGACATTGCTTGTTGTAGGCTCTGGTTCTCCCTATCCTTCTTAGCCAATAATCTATCCTTTTCCATCAAAGACTACATATTCTCTTGTAATCTTGTTTACATATTTGTCAAGGCTTGATGAACCCCTACTAATCCTTGTGTGACAAGTCTGCATGTGTATCCATACAATCCTTCATTCCCTTCACAAACAATCTTTACAAATTATATAAGCCCTTCAAATTGTGGTGGCCTTTGAGTGACTGTATCCAGTGGATAAATGTACCCATCAACCCAAAGGTCCACATTTTTTTTCCCTTCATTTCTTTCTTGTTGCATCTTGTATTTTATTTCATCATCTCTTTCCATAGTTCTTTTGAACATTGGTGCATTATCATCCTCCAATTGAAAGTGAATGTCTCTCTTTCTCTTAGTATATCCTGGATCTCCATTCTGCAAAGAGAAACATATGCCAATTTTAACTTTGCTTAACATTAAAATCACGCAATTACACCCCTTTTATTCACTATGTTTGTGTTCTTTTTTACCTAAATGGATCTTGTCTCTTTCTCCTTATTTCAATCATGATGATAGACCTAATCAGTCTGTAATCTTAGCTTTTAATCTACCTCTAATTAGCATCAAATATTATCTTCTATTCTATCCAAAATATTCTCACTCACACACACACACACACACACACACACTCTCTCTCTCTCTCTCAACAAGAATTTATCAAAGATATTTAAATACATTTGTACAAAAGCTTGGCTAGTGAAGAACAATATCATCTTATCTTCTTTCCTAATTTACGTGCTATCACTCTATCACTTATTTTCTTAGTTCATCTCACACAATCCTCTCTAAGACTCTGTGTGTGTGTGTGTGTGTGTGTGTGTGAATTGATGCTTGAGGATTAAACAACAACTGTGAATAATAATTACATCACATAGATTAAAAAAATAAAGATACCTCCATTATCACTTCATTGCTTGTAGCATAGATTGTTGAAGAGGAAGATATCTTATAACATAGTACTAAAGAGGGAGATTGCTTATAGCAGGATAGAGAGTGTTGTAGATAGAGATTATTTGATTTTAAAAAATGGTATTAAAACCACTCTTGAGATTTCTTGTACTAGGGTAGAGAGTGTTGTAGATAGTCCTGAGTGTTGCTTCAAAAGAATTTATATGCAAGAAACCATATTTTGAAGGGAAGGAGAAGAGTACAAATTTTTTTGGACAAAACTAGAGCTTTGAGAGGGAATGAAAAAATGCCTAGGAACAAGCATATACTTGTCCAAAAAAGATAAAAATTTACAAGGAAACTCTTGAGTCAAAAAGATGTCTTTGGGTAAAAAATAATCTTAAAATTTGATGTGTACGTTATTTTATATCGTTTTTAACTTTTCACTTTTAAGAAGTAAGAATGAGAATGATTCTAATATATTTTTAGGTTAAAAAGTCATGAGGGCATCAAAGAGTCGTATATCAATGATTGACTTTGTTTTTAGAGAAAATAGAATTGTATTTTTTTAGTTATGAATATTTTGAGAAAAGTGGCATTATCCTAGAGTTTGGGAATAAAATAATAGGTGAAATCAATTGAAAATACAAATATGAGATTTGATTGATTGTAGAAGATCTCTTATTATAATATTATTTTGGAATCTCTGTTTAGAGAGAGAGAGGTGAGAGAAACCCCTTCAGGGATAGAAAAGAGAGTCCATATTTCTCCTAATGTTCTAAAAAGATAGCTTGATCTACCCAATGACTTAGCCTGAAGTGAGCTTGGTCAAAGGTGAAGTGGTTAGTAAGTCCTTAAAATTTTACATGATTTTTGTTAATCAATGTATTTCCCTTGATATTAAGGAGTATTGATTTTTAATTAATTTCAAAGGCATAATATTAGTTCCTTATGCTCCCACAAGTTCTTCCAACATTTGATTCCGTTTTAAGAGAGATGATATAACAATTTAGGATTTTGCTTAACAATAAATATATCCCCCTTAAAGGGGGCCAAAGCCTTGAGCCAAATAAACAATCAATGTTAGGAATCTGTCCTTGCCTAACCATCTATCCAATGTTGATTATTTCAAGCCATGGCTATTGATATTCATGTTTTCCATGGGTAGGATACCCTTTAAGGAGGATATTTTTGAATGATTGAAATATAAATTTATTGGCAAGGGCTTTGTTCATCATTGGTCTTCCTTAGTTAGCAAAGCTTCTCCCCTAAAGTAAGAGAGAGCATGCCCTTACAACATCATAAGGATGTGTGCCTAGTAACAAGGCAATGCAAAGCATAAAAATCTTAATGAGGATAAAGGGAAAACAGCTTAATAATGATGGAGAGCACATAGCATTACCCCAAAACAAGCTACCAATAACACTTGTAAGGAGCTAGAGCTAAGAGTGAAGAACCTACCAAAAGTGAGTGAACAACAAGTGCACATAATATGTGTGGTGCTAAAAAGGGTTTATGATGCCAGGAGGCATATTCCACGGTGGATTTCGTGAGGTTTTGCGGTGGATTTTGTAAAATTTTATTACCGGGGCTCATACACAAAGTAGATTCTTTGTGCAAGAAGTCGATGGGGACGCCTATCCTTTTCGGGTGTTTTGTTAATTTTATGTGTACATGGGTGATTCCATAGCGGGTGATTCCACAAAATACATATTTAAATTTATAAACGTTTATGAGTTTAGAGTGCGCACTCGTAATAAATCAAGCTTAGGATTGATTTCTAACCAATTTATTTATGTAGCTGAAGACTGCTAGGTATTCACTTTTGTCGGTTTAATTGTATTATTTTTCTAACACTTGTGAATGCTTCAGTTGATGTGTAGAGCAAGCAGCGGTGGCAGTGGGAAGCATTGAAGGATAGCGTGTATTCAAATTATCGTCAATTTTTTATGGGCACGTATCTTAGGCATGGCGCCTATATTTTGTCGTGCTTATTTATTAAAGCGCTTGATATTTATTTATTATTTTTGTATGCACATGGGCACACGATTTAAATATTTGTATTGGACATTGTATATTGGGTACCGCCTAACTTCTTGGGCGCCCATTAGCTTTAATTCCCTATTTGGTACAAAAGCAAACTCAAAAGCTAAAGCGTGCTATTTTGTAAATGGGACTATTATTTGAGCTTGAAGATGAATAATATATTGAATACATGCTTTCTAAAGCGCTCACACAAGGCATGGGGGGAGATTGCACCCAATTGGCCTCTTGTTCATGTCATGCAAGCTTTCTTCATTCGTTTTTGTGTAAAAAGTAGAGTTCTTTTGTTCTTGGGGACCTTCTGACGCTCACTACGCACGCATACGGCATCCGATCTGTGCACCAGTGGTATCAGAGCGAAGATGAGATCGAGAGCTTCCAATCGCTTACATCTCGCACTGATGCCAGGAGGCATATTCCACGGTGGATTCCGTGCCACGGTGGATTCCGTGAGGTTTTACGGTGGATTCCGTAAACTTAGATGACCGGGGCTCATATGCAAAGAGGATTCTTTGTGCGAGAAGTTGATGGGGACGCCTATCCTTTTCGGGCGTTTCATTAATTTAGTGTGTACATGGGTGATTCCATAGCGGGTATTCCGCAAAATGCATATTAAATTAATAAACGTTTATGAGTTTAGAGTGCGCACTCGTAATAAATTAAGGTTAGGATTTATTTCTAACCAGTTGATTTATTTATGTAGCTGAAGATTGCTAGGTATTCACTTTTGTTGGTTTAATTGTATGATTTTACTAACGATTGTGAATGCTTCAGTTGATGTGTAGAGATAGCAGCAGTGGCGGAGGAAAGCATTGGAGTTTAGCGAGTATTCGACCTTTGGATTATATTTTGATAGGCGCCACGCCTATATTTTGTTATGTCTATTGAGACATTGATTATTGATTATTATTTTGTATGCGTCTATGCGCCCGGATATGTTATTTCTATTTGGACATTGAGATTGGGCATGCCAGACTCTATGGGCACCGTCCATTAGCTTTATTTTCCTATTTTTGTAGAAAGCAAACTCAAAAAGCTAAAAGCTTGTCATATTTTTGTAATTGGGCTATTATTGAGCATGAAGATTGGAAATATACATTAAATACATGCTTTGTGAAGCGCTCACACAAGGCATGGGGGAGATTGAACCCAATTTGTCTCTTGCCTCTTGTCGTGCATGCTTTTACATTGTTTTTTGTGCAAAAAGGTAGAGTTCATTGTTCTTGGGGACCTTCAGGGATTCACTACGTGAGCTATCTGTGACCGATCTGCGCACCAGTGGTATCAGAGCAGAGCAGAGATCAAGAGCTTCCAATCGCTACCAATCTCGGGCGAAGGCGGAGCTCCAGGAATAAACGGGCTCTACAGTCAATCTCATCGCGAACCATCGATACAGGCAGACTTCTGGCGATCAAGAACCTCTGTTTCCACTGTCAGATCGCGAAGGACCAGGCTCTGCAGGCGGAGGACCACTCATACATCTCCATCATCAAGTCGTTGAAAACAGTGAGCAAACTCTTAATCCTCTTTATCAAAAGCTTAATCTTAAGCTTATGAGCCTTAAAGAAGCTCAATAAGCTTCAAAATTTTCATCGTTATGCAAGAAGAGGCCTCCGAATTTTTCGCGCGATCAAAAAACGGACCCCCCCTACGAAATCGACGCCGCCTGCTAGTCCACCATTAAGCTTACTAAGCTTAAGCTTAATCACTTAAGCTTAAGTCATTGCAAGTTACACAGGGCAGACAAGTCGGCAAACTCCAGGTCCCGCACTTCTGAAGTCAAGTTCAGCAAGTCAATTGAAATCAAGTTCTGCAAGTTCTGTAAGTCGGCCTAAGTTCAGCAAGTCAACAACTCTGCAAGTCTGCTAAGTCTGCAACTCTGCAAGTCAGACTAAATCAGAACTGACTAGTGCTTAAAACTCATAGAAGACTTGTTCGTATGCAAAAACTCTGAACTGGAAAGTTGTTCGCAGCAAGCTGTTCTACCTATCTACAAGTTTGTTGAAGTAGTTTCAGCAAATGGAGACAGAAATATTGCATAATTTCTGAAAATTGACAAAGAAATACCCAAAAATACATAGCCTTGTAACCCCGAATTTGAGCTACGCTCATCCCACTAACCTGATTTTGAGTGAGAAAGGTTTATTGGGTTTTACAGGATGACTACCCCACATATGGATGATCCTATGGCTGAAGACGACCTACCTGAGCCTACCATGGAGCAAAAACTGGATCTAATCATGCTACAATTGGAAGAAGAGCGAAGGGCTAGGCAAGCATTGCAAGCGCAATTGACAAAACTTCAAAGAGCGTCCACCGATAAAGAAGAACCTCAAGCTGAAGATTTGATTCACCGTACCATCGATGCCACTCTTGAAGCACAAACCATTCGCAAGGAATCCAAGATAAGTAAACAAAGTTTCAAGTTTCGCACTTTCAATGGCATAAGAGAAGGAAAGACTGTTTTATCATTCATTAGCCAGTTTGATGACTATTTCCATGAGGAAACTTATCCCGAAAAAGATAAAATCAAGTGTGTTACTAATCATCTGATAGATAGAGCATCACTTTGGTGGACTGTAGTACACAAGAGCATAGAATGTCCTGCTACTTGGGAAGATTTCAAGAAGAAGTTCATGCAAAATTTCCTTCCACCGCAATTTCATGAGAAGGCTATCAAGCAATGGGATTTACTTCAACAACGAGATCGTGAGCCTATTCCACAGTATACAGAGCGTTTTTGGAATGCACTCCTACAGCTACGCATGCTTGAAGACGTACCAGAGACGACACATAAGCGGAAGTATATGTCTAGACTTCTTGGACATTACTACACTGAAGTGAACATGTTCAAGCCTGCTACCCTTGAAGACGCCATCTCCTTAGCTCACGACACTGAAGATAAGTTACGTGGAAGAGATAGACGACCACAGTAATTCCAAGCCAACGGTAATTATGGATCTAAACAATTCAATTCCAATTTTAGAAGGTTTAATCCAGGTCGTTTCTCATCACCATCTTTCCGCAAGAATTGGCCAAAACCACTTGCATTACCATCTACTGTCAATCCAAATCCAAAGCCTATTCCACAAGCAAATCCAAATGTACCCAGACTTCCAGCCATTGCAAATAATGTAACCAAAGCCAAGCCAATAGTATGCTACAAGTGTCACCAGCCAGGGCATCTCACAGCAAATTGTCATTCAAAGAAGCCACCAGCACATATCAACTACCTTGGAGCCATGGACGAAGATGAGCATGAGGATATGCCGGATTTCACTGAAGAAGAGGATGATCCTACTACTACTTCCGACACTTTACCAGGTATGCCTACTTCACATTCATTGTTGACTATGAAATGTATGGTGCATGGAAAAGAAAGAACTATATTGCATGATGACGGTAGTACCCATGACTTTATTTCAGCAAAATTGGTAAAGGAATTGAAATTGCATACTGTACCTACGCATTATCGCATAAAAGCTGCATTTTTAGGCACTAGGTACAATGGCACATAAGAAGTACAAGATTTAGAAATTCAAATTGGTTCATATATTGAAAGAAGAAATTTCTTAGTTGTCCCATTACAGTCAAGCGACATTATTTTAGGAATGCCATGGAGACACCAGCATAATCCAAATTAGATTATTCCACGCACACAATGAATATTAATTTTCAAGGAAAATCTATTACATTATATGGTATGCATGCATCTCATATTTTTCCACTGCTTTCGCATACTCAAGCAAAACATGCACTATGCAAGAATACTAAATCATATCTCATTTGGGTGAATGAATTGCATGCAAAGGAAAATCATATGCACCCTAGACATAAGGAATTTCTTGCATATTTTAAGGACTGTTTTGCAGAAGACCTACCACCAGGTTTACCACCTTCACGTCCAGAAGACCATAAGATTGATTTAATTCCTGGCACACAACCACCTTGCAAAGCACCATATAGGCACAATCAAATAGAGCAAAAAGAAATCCAGAGTCAAGTTGAAGAATTACTAAATAGAGGCTTAATTCGACCTAGCAGTTCCCCATTCGGTGCATCTGTACTCTTAGTCAAGAAAAAAAATAATACTTATCGTATGTGTATTGACTACCGAGCATTAAATAAGATCACTGTAAAGAATAGGTATCCTATACCTAGAGTTGATGACCTTATGGACAAACTGCAAGGATCTTCTATATTTAGTAAAATTGACCTTAAGTCTGGATATCATCAGGTGAGGCTAGATAAATCCGACATATTTAAGACTGCATTCAGAACACAGTTTGGCCACTACGAATTCTTAGTCATGCCATTCGGATTAACTAATGCACCTGTTACTTTCAGTAGAATGATGAACCGTATCTTTCTGAAATATCAATATTGTGTCATTGTTTTCTTTGATGATATTATGGTGTTCAGTCAAAGTGAAAAAGAGCATTATCAGCATTTATCATTAGTTTTTCAATTACTGAAAGAAAATCAATTGTTTGCAAACCCTGAAAAGAGTGAATTCTTTAAGACAGAAATAGAATATTTAGGACATATTGTATCAAAAGAAGGAATTAAAGTTGATCCTAAGAAAATTGATGCAATATTGCATTGGCCTATTCCTAAAAATGCACATGAATTACGCTCATTCCTTGGTCTTGCTAGTTTCTATAGGAAGTTTGTGCGTAATTTCTCATTACTTGCTTTACCATTAACAAAACTTCTTAAGAAAGGAATTGTCTATCAATGGACTGAAACTCAGCAGAAATCCTTTGATTTACTAAAACATGCATTAACTAATGCCCCTGTTCTACAATTGCCTGACTTTAACAGACCATTCTTTCTGGTTGTGACCGATGCTAGCGGATCAGGAATAGGAGCCGTATTAATGCAAGACAATCATCCAATAGCATATTCTAGTTCTAAGCTGAAACCCTCTGAGCTCAAATATTCCACTTATGACAAGGAACTCTTAGCAGTTGTACAAGCATTAAAACAATGGAAGCATTATTTAATGGGTTCAGAATTCATGATAAAGACTGACCAGCAAAGCATTAGACATCTACTTAGCCAACCCCAAATTTCTAACCGTCATATCAAATGGGCTTCCTTCATTCAAAGTTTTCATCCTATCATTCAATACCAACCTGGAAAAGAAAATGTAGTTGCTGATGCATTGAGTAGAAGACCTGCAATTCATAATATTTCTATCATATCTTTTGATTCTTTGATTGCTATAAAAGACACATATCACCAGGATATTACTTTTCATTCTGATTGGCAAAAATTAGTTCAAAATAATTTCATTCCTATTGATTCATTGTCATATAATGATGGATTCATGTTTTTTGAAAAGAGACTGTGTGTTACTATTCCATTCCGATCTTTTGTTTTGAATGAAATTCATTGTCCCCCATATCAAGGTCATAGAGGTATCATATCTACATTACGCATGTTAACTGAAGATTTTTATTGGCCGCATATGGATGCAGATGTATCTAATTTCGTTTCTGAATGTTTGATTTGTCAAAGAATAAAGAGACATCATGGTAAACAGTATGGATTATTAATGCCTTTGTCTATGGCAGATTCCACGGTGGATTCCGTGCCACGGTGGATTCCGTGAGGTTTTACGGTGGATTCCGTAAACTTAGATGACCGGGGCTCATACGCAAAGAGGATTCTTTGTGCGAGAAGTTGATGGGGACGCCTGTCCTTTTCGGGCGTTTCATTAATTTAGTGTGTACATGGGTGATTCCATAGCGGGTGATTCCGCAAAATGCATATTAAATTAATAAATGTTTATGAGTTTAGAGTGCTGATGATATTGTTACTATGCATAACAGTATTTTTGATGAGGTTAAGGATATGATTGCTAAAGCCCAACAATCATATACCAAACAAGCCAACAAGAAAAGACAAGCTATGAATTTCAAAGTTGATGATTATGTTTGGCTTAGAATAGAAAAGCGTAGACTACAAAGTGTAGATAGACATCCAGTTTACATATAATAACACACCACATACAGCTACAAAGAAAGCACCAGTTGAAGTTATTTATGGATATCAATTGTCTACACCTGTTGCATCATTAACAAACAAAATTCAAATTGATGATGATATTGCTAACATACATGCCACTATTTTTGATGAAGTTAAAGATATGATTGCCAAAGCCCAGCAATCATACACAAAACAAGAAAACAAGAAAAGACAAGCTATGAATTTTAAAGTTGATGATTATGTTTGGTTATGAATAGAAAAACGAAGATTACAAAGTGTAGATAAGCACCCAGTTGTGAAATTAGCACCTAGATTTTATGGACCATTCAAGATCATACACAAAATCAATGATGATGCATTCAAACTAGAACTACCACAACATTGGAAAATCCACAACACCTTCCATATTAGTTTATTATGACCTTTTAGAGGCCAATTACCTGTACACCTTGTCAATGAAAACCCTCCTTTGCTAGATAATGAAACTGAAATCCTTGAGCCTGAAACTATTATAGATACTGACTTTATGACCACTAGAATTGACTGTAGATATTCTAGATATTTGCTCAAGTTTAAAAACCATCCTGTTGAAGAGGCCCAATGGATGCACGCTAGAGACTTAAATGGTTTCCCCACTCTATTAGCTCCACATTAAACTAATAGCAATTGAGGACAATTGCTATCCCACCCTAGGGGTATGATGCCAGGAGGCATATTCCACCCCAGGGGTATGATGCCATGGGTATGGTGGATTCCGTGCCACGGTGGATTTCGTGAGGTTTTGCGGTGGATTCTATAAAATTTTATTACCGGGGCTCATACACAAAGTGGATTCTTTGTGCGAGAAGTCGATGGGGACACCTATCCACAAAATACATATTTAAATTAATAAACATTTATGAGTTTAGAGTGCGCACTCGTAATAAATTAAGCTTAGGATTGATTTCTAACCAATTTATTTATATAGCTGAAGAGTGCTAGGTATTCACTTTTGTCGATTTAATTGTATTATTTTTCTAACAATTGTGAATGCTTCACTTGATGTGTAGAGAAAGTAACGGTGGTAGTGGGAAGCATTGGAGGATAGTGTGTATTCAAATTATCGTCAATTTTTTATGGGCGCGTATCTTAGGCATGGCACCTATATTTTGTCGCACTTATTTATTAAAGCGCTTGATATTTATTTATTACTTTTGTATGCACATGGGTGCACGATTTAAATATTTGTATTGGACATTGTATATTGGGTACCGCCTGACTTCTTGGGTGCCCATTAGCTTTAATTCTTTATTGGCACAAAAGCAAACTCAAAAGCTAAAGCATGCTATTTTGTAAATTGGGCTATTATTTGAGCTTGAAGATGAATAATATATTAAATACATGCTTTACGGAGTGCTCACACAAGGCATGGGGGGAGATTGCACCCAATTGGCCTCTTGTTCATGTCGTGCAAGCTTTCTTCATTGGTTTTTGTGTAAAAAGTAGAGTTCTTTTGTTCTTGGAGACCTTCTAACGCTCACTACGCGCGCATATGGCATCCGATCTGTGCACCAGTTTTCCTTATATATAGGATACAATTGGGAAGAGTCTTGAGGGGACAAGACCTAAGAGGAACCGTACGAGAGACTTTATACATCAATATGCATACATTTAAAAACCCCTCTTGATGCTTAATAAATGTTATGAGTAAAACATTATTAAAATGATAAAAAGATATTAACAAAATTCTACATCCATGGATGTCCTAGTTCTATGCATAGAAAAGATGTGGATGATGGATAGCACAAGGAAGACTCCTCAAGTCAATGCATGGGATGAAGAAACAACTCCCTACATATGAACACTTACCAATGTCTAGGATAGTCAAATAAGAGTTGCTCAAAGTCCAAGAAGCCCATATAATTCTCATCAATCATACACAACATTTGAGAGATGACTCAATGTAGAAGCAAAACCTATTTCAAAGCCACTAATCACATGGAGGACTAGGCTTGCAAAGCACCTCCCAAATACTGGTATTGGATTTCATGCAAGGATGTGAAACAAAATTACACCCAAGAAGTACCAATAAAAAATAAATCCTCAAGCTAAATGATCTAATAATTCCTCATAAGAAGACACTAGTTCCCCCTCCTCAAATATCACTTCTTGTAGTTCCCCCATTACTTGGATAAACTAGGAAGTTTTCACCATGAGGCTAGAGAAGAAGCTCTTAGGTGGGGGTGGCCTGATTGGGCCACCTTACCTTGGACCAAAGGCTTTGTCTTAGTAGAAAAATATAAATCTCCCACATGTTGGGTGTTCTTATTGTAAGAACAATCTTTAGTGACATTACCTTCTTGCCATTATTCTCCTTTTCTTGCTTCACTATGAGGGCATTAGTGGTTGGTATCCCTTGTAGCTTCTTTACACTTGTACTATTGATTCTATTTGCTAGCATGTTGCTAGATACTTGTTTATAGGTGTTCCTGCTAATATTCCCTTTACCAGCTTAACTACTCTGTCTAACCCAAAGATTAGATCCACAATGGTGACCTTTTTGCAATCTAGTCACATAAACCTCATCTGACATACAAGTCAGGACTCAATGAATATCCAAGCTCACATGTGTTTTCTCCTCATAATGGGGGCATTGAGAATATCTAACAATAACCACCCAAAAAAGACAAAGCATAGTTCTCACCTTTTCACATGCTTTTAATAAAAAAAGATTCTCGTTCACTTCAGGTTTTTTTTTATTTTCCATCCTCTTCACCAACATGCATATATACCCTGATGGGACCTGAAATGGGCTGGCACTAGCCGGACCTCATGCTCATGACACACAAACACCCTCATGGCCTCGCGGACCAGGAGCGTCAGTCTAATGTTAAAGGACAAACTGCCCTAAAGCTTAATTCATGCATTTATAGTTTATAGTCCGATGTTTCCCTTAAACTCCTTAAAGGGAGAACCCATACTTATTGGCAATGCCACGATCACACACATATGGAGGCAACCTCACCGTACAATCACCACGGCCGCACTGCAGCTCTCCTACATCGCAAGGATTGGCCCTTTGATGCGCTGCTCAATATATAACACAAACGAACACAAACTCCTCTCTTTCATATTTCTCATATTTCCAAGAGATATACCATGTGTCCTCACTTAACAGTCCCTTAGGAAACCTGTCAAGATTGTGGGAGAGAAGGAAGGAGTCTCACTTGTAGCTTTCTTGCTTGCACAATGGGGGAAGACACACAAGGGTGGAGGCTGAAAACAATTTTCCTCTTCTTAGTTGTGTAAGCCAAAAGAACCCAAGTACAAAGAAATAGAAGAACCCTCTATATGGGTCTCAAACCAACTCAACTAACTAAGGTGGCATACTAACTGAGCCACGAACTAGAATAGATAAGGATAGCTATCATGTAGCTATTATTCATGGGCGGTGTACCAACCGCGTCTGCAACTGACAAGTCGGTGACATAAATACACAACGGTCACCCTGGCGTATCACGAGTGGAGCTCGATATCTCAACACTCCCCCTCGAGCTCAATCCCAATTCCTGCACACCAAGCAGGTCTCTGAACTTGCGCAGCTTCTCTGCGCCCAATGCCTTCGTGAATATGTCAGCTACCTGATCCTCTGTGCTGACATAAACTAGATCAATAAGACCTAGTAAAACCCTCTCTCGCACATAGTGATAATGCACCTCAATGTGCTTTGTTCTAGCATGATAGACTGGGTTATTTGCCAAGTGTATACTACTCATGTTGTCACAATAAATGACAACTGGCCCATCTATAGACTGATGCATATCATAAAGTAGCTTATGCAACCAAGCTACCTCACATGCAGCCATTGCTGCACCCCTGTACTCAGCCTCTGTGCTCGACAAGGCAACTGTAGGCTGTTTCTTGCTGCTCCAAGTGACTGCAGCACTCCCAAAAGAGAACACATATCCACTGGTAGATCGTCTATCAGAAATACTACCAGCCCAATCAGCATCAGTGTATCCATGCAACTGTATCTGAACCCCAGTCTCATAAAATAGTCCATACTGCAATGTGGACTTCACATACCTAAGTATGCGTCTAGCCGCATCCAAATGTGGTTTCCTTGGAGCCTGCATAAACTGACTTACCAATCCAACAGCATAGCTCAAATCTGGCCTGGTAATAGTCATATAAATCAAGCTTCCTACTATGCATCTGTACATAGTAGGGTCTTCCAGAAGCTCACCTACATCTGTGCTCAGCTTCACATTCTGCTCCAAAGGAACTGAAATAGGCTTACAGCCTGTCATCCCATATTTGGACAGCATGTCCAATCCATACTGCCTCTGCAAGAGCTGTATCCCACTTGGTGATCTAATCACCTCAATGCCCAAGAAATAGCGCAGCTCTCCCAAATCCTTCATCTCAAACTTCTGCTTCAATAGCATTTTCACATGAAGGATATCTTCATCACTGTCACCTGTCATAATCAAATCATCAACATAAATGACAAGTAGCATAATACCTTTCTCTGTTTTTCTCACATAAAGTGAGAAATCTGCCTTGGAAATCTGAAAGCCAATAGTGACAAGATACTGTCCTATCTTGTCAGACCATGCTCTAGGTGCTTGCTTCAAGCCATACAAAGCTTTCTTCAACTTGCAAACAAACTCAGGATGAACAGCATCCACATAACCTGGTGGCTGCTCCATATAGACCTCTTCTTGCAAATCACCATGCAAGAAGGCATTCTTTACATCCATCTGATGTAAAGACCATCCCTTTGATGCAGCCATAGCAATGACTGCTCTTACGGTTGCCATCCTTGCAACCGGACTGAATGTTTCTTCATAGTCAATGCCATATGTTTGTGCATACCCCTTGACTACTAATCTTGCCTTGTATCTATTCACAGAACCATCAGCATTGTGCTTCACCTTATAAACCCACTTACATCCAATTGCATTCTTACCTTTAGGCAAAGGTACCAATTCCCATGTAGCATTTGCTTCCAAGGCATCCATTTCTTCATCCATGGCTTTCTCCCATTTTTCTTTTCCCATGGCTTGCTCAAAAGAAGTGGGTTCTGGTTCCTGTATCACCTTGACCATATATGCATAGTGAATGGCTGTAAATCCATCATATTTCAGCCTATCCACAGGATACCTAACTCTGGTAGACCTGCGCAAAGTGGGTTCACTCCCAGGTGCCCTCAAAACATCCCTGGTCTTCCTTACTCCAGGTGTAACAATAGAGGGAATACCCAACTCATCATCAATGCTCTGTTCTGAGCCACTGGATTCACCATCCACATAAGAGTGACCTGCATTCACATCAAACATGGGCTGATCAACCTTCTCTTTTCCTTTTCGTGATACCTGCATACCACTATCTGCATTGCTTTGAGAAGATTCTCCTGATCTCAATCTGCCTGTCCATGGCGAAGAATGTGAACAACTGCTAGAGGACGCTCCAGGTCCACTAATATTTTGTGACTGCTGCTGTGAATTCTGTGCAGCATTACCATTTTGTGCATCTACATCATCAATCACATTTACTGGTTTATACCAGCTACTCATCTCATAAAAAACAACATCTCTGCTCACTGTAAACTTACGAGTAGAAGGGTTATAGCATCTATACCCTTTTTGCTGCAGAGAGTAACCAATAAAGATACACTTCTCAGCTTTTGGATCCAACTTGGATCTCAGCTCATCTGGCACATGTACATAGGCAATGCAACCAAAAATTTTCAAATGAGAAATATCTGGTTTCCTACCAGTATACCTCTCCTCTGGAGTCATTCCATGTATTGCTGCAGTGGGAGTCTTGTTCATTATGTAGACTGCTGTAGCAACTGCTTCAGCCCAATAAAAATCTGGCAGGTCTTTTTCATTGAGCATGGCACGAGACACCTCTCCAATATGTCTGTTTTTTCTTTCTGCAATTCCATTTTGCTGTGGGGTATGACTGCATGAATATTGCTGCTTTATGCCATGCTCCTGCAGGAACCTTGCAAACTCATTTGAGAGGTACTCTCCCCCTCCATCTGACCTTAGGCATTTTACTTGCAGGCCTGTTTCTTTTTCAACCATAGCTTTAAGAGTTTTGAAATGCCCAAAAACTTCACTTTTCTTTTTCATAAAATACACCCAAACTTTTCTGCTATAGTCATCAATAAAACTGACAAAATAATGACAGCCTCCAAGAGATGCAGCTTTAGTAGTCCACACATCAGAGTGGATTAATTCCAATGGCTTCTTACTCTCTTGAACATGTCTAGGAAATGGTTTCCTTTCCTGTTTTCCAAATTGACAGGCTTCACATACCTTATGCATTTCTGCAACCTTGAACTTAGGCAATCCTGCAACAATGTTTTGGGCCTGCATTGATTTAAGTCGCTGTATATTAACATGACCAATGCGTTTATGCCAGATATCAATATCTGCAACTACACCGGTCCCATGTGCAAACATTGCTGCACTCAATTCAGACATGTCTGCATCCAATGTAAACATTCTGCCCTTCTTCTTTCCTTTTGCTATCAAGCGACCTTTATTTTTCATATCCTCAACAAAGCATCCATGAGGATTAAATCTGACCTGCAAGCCCTGCTCAACCATTTGACCAACAGAAACCAGATTCTTGGTGATATTTGGGACATGAAATACATCAGACAGGTATTTCTTTTTCCCATCCTGCATAGACAAGGGAATTTTTCCAATCTGCACAATAGGATGTGCAGTATCATCACCAGTCTCAACAAATCCTGGTTTTTCCATTTTCCTTGCATCCTCCATCCATTCCGCATGACCTGTCATGTGGTTTGATGCACCTGAGTCAACATACCATACATCATTGCTTTCTTCTGCACTTGTCATAGAATTGTTCATGTGCTGCACCATGAACAAATGCTCATTTCTGTCATCACCCTGTCTGCTAGAAGATGCATAATTCCCTTGTTGCAGTTTTCCATTCATGATGTCATTCTGCTTTTTATAGCAGTCTTTAGCCATATGACCCATTTTACCACAGTAGTAGCATTCAACATTACTGTTTGCATTTTGGCCTCTTTGCCATCCACCACGACCTCTTTGGCTCCCCCTTCCTCTAGAGTTACCACGTCCTCCTCCATAGGACTGGTTTTCCTGAGTTTGCTGCATATTCTGATTTCTACCGCGGCCTCCAAATCGGCCTCCTCTACCTCTGCCTCTACCTCTTCCAGCATTTGAGTAGAAGACAGCTTCTTTTGAAGTTCTTCCTGAAGAAGATGCACCACCATTTCTCTGTTCCTCAGAAATTAGAAGAGCAATCAACTCCTCAAAATCAGGAAATCTTTCACGAACTGAAATGGATGTCCGAAACTGTGCATAATCCTTTCCTAGACCATTCAAGGTCACAGAAACTAAATCATCATCTTCCACTGGCGACCCAATGGAAGCAAGTGCATCTGCAATCTTCTTCACCTTCATGTGGTAGTCGTTGATGCTCATATTTTCTCTTTGCACATTGTGCAACTCTTGCTTGAGCTGCATTTTCCTGGCTTGCGTATTTGTGCTATACATTTTTGACAAAGTATCCCATGCCTCCTTTGGCGTACTTGCATCCTGAATATGCACAATCATAGAGTCTGAAATGCTGATAGACAGCCAGTACATAACTTTCCTAGCTCTCTCATGCCATGTTTTAAATGCCTGCATTTGTTGTTGATTGGGAACATCAGGAAGAACTGGTTCTTCTTCATTTCCTGCAACAAATTCCCAATATCCTTTTCCCATAAGGAAATTCGTCATTCTAAACTTCCATGCCTGGAAGTTGTTCTTGTCAAGCTTTTCAGTGACAATCTGTGAAAGAGAATCACACGCCATTACAGAATACTGCAAGAAATTCTGTCACTGCAAAAAAACACAGCTTCACCCTCACAAGGGCAAATCTGCAAAACTGGCGAAAGTGGTATTTGACCACACAGTCACTTCCTAGTGACGATTTTGCATAAACAGGAACCACAGATGATTCTGAAACTCCCAATGTCTCTGCGCACAAGCATACGATGCAATTTCTACAGTAACTTTTCACTGACCTGTAGAACAGTGGCTGCACAGCATAAAACTGGGACGTTTCCTGAGTGCGTGCAGAAAACTTCCGCCTCCAAAACAGGCCCCGAAATGGCCTCAAATCAAAAAAACAAGGTCGCCGAGAGCTAAAGCTCCTTCCCGCAACATATACTGCCCTCTTGCTTCACCGCGAAGGGCGTCTCAACCTGAGACAATGCACTCCTGCAATTTCCGGCTGTGCTACCTGCAGAGATCTGCTCCCAAAACAGAAAATGAA
Source organism: Lygodium microphyllum (assembly GCF_053477565.2). Taxonomy (NCBI): domain Eukaryota; kingdom Viridiplantae; phylum Streptophyta; class Polypodiopsida; order Schizaeales; family Lygodiaceae; genus Lygodium; species Lygodium microphyllum. Next base: position 34,310,525 of record NC_141155.1, read on the forward strand.
AGCAACACTGCTCCTCTTACCAGACCACCGCGAGCTTGGCTTGCTTTCTTGAGCTCCTTACCACGAACAAGGCTCTGATACCATGTCAAGATTGTGGGAGAGAAGGAAGGAGTCTCACTTGTAGCTTTCTTGCTTGCACAATGGGGGAAGACACACAAGGGTGGAGGCTGAAAACAGTTTTCCTCTTCTTAGTTGTGTAAGCCAAAAGAACCCAAGTACAAAGAAATAGAAGAACCCTCTATATGGGTCTCAAACCAACTCAACTAACTAAGGTGGCATACTAACTGAGCCACGAACTAGAATAGATAAGGATAGCTATCATGTAGCTATTATTCATGGGCGGTGTACCAACCGCGTCTGCAACTGACAAGTCGGTGACATAAATACACAACGGTCACCCTGGCGTATCACGAGTGGAGCTCGATATCTCAACAAAACCGACCCTCTATCCTACGGCAAGGGATAACCTCACACTCTCAATCGTGGGTCAAAATCCTAAGAAAACAATTGCTATGCAGTCCAGGAGCTTTTCCTTTGATACCATAAACCATGGATAATGCATAATGTGAATGGTTTAGTGCACAAACAAGAGAAAACCAGCATTGTGCATCGTGCGAAACCAATCTTTTCATGATTTTCATACTAACGTTTATGTATTGAAATGAGGAGAGACACCGAGCCTTACGCTCATGCTGCCTTTTCCTTTATTTTAAAACAACATCCTAAAGTCATGATGCAATACATAAATCAGGTTTAAGATTATACTTTGATGCTCAAACTCCCCTCTCGCCCTATTGTTTAGTGTTTTGCATTCGTTGATAGGTGAAAGAGTCATTTTATGTGTATTTTTTTATAGAGAAAGCGATAAACACGGACAGAAACATAGAAACGAGGATAAACTGAGGCCAACCTCGTGCTCTACCTTCATTATACATTGCACAAACACTTATGTGATCTTCTGGAATTTTTTAATAATTTTCTCCCATTTAAAACCTATTTTTCACCATTTTTTGGTATTTTTCACCATTTTTTGGTATTTTCCTCTATTTTCTTCAATTACAAAAGACTAGAAATTAAGATTAATTGTGGGCTGTGGCCCTTAGGTTTCTTGACAGCAAAATTTCAGGTTTTATTGATGTTATGTCTCATATTTCCCCTTTATTTTGCAAAAAACCCCCATTTTACCCCTTAAACGCGTGTTTTACGAGTTTTATACCATTAGTTTCAGCCATGTCACTTATGATTTTCTGATTTTCTGAGCATAAACTGATGAAACTCATAGCAAACAACGTCATGATGCATAATCAGCCCATGGAAAAAATATTTCATCAACCAAATAGCATAAAAACTCATTTTTTCTTCATAAAAATTGAATTACCGCCTAGGCTTTGTGTCTCGGGATCTCGGTTTTGCTACAGGATTGCGGGTCAGCCCTCATTCAATGTCCAGCATCTTCAAGATCAGCAATCTTTATGTCTACATTGATCCGGAAGCAATCCGGTTCCAACCGGACAAGCTTTCCTTCACCATTCTTCATTTTCCTCTTGCACACAAGAACAATCCCTTAGGGGAGAGAGAGGGAGGAGAGAGAAAGACTAAAATCAGAATTCTCCATCTAGGCCACCATTGCTCGGGTGAAGGGCGGTGAAATTATCAGCAGACAGGAGGAAATCAAGGCCCATGATCAATTGGGTGGGTTGTATACAATCCCCATGCCATGATGAGAGAGGAGGAGGCGCATTTTTCGACGCATCCTGGCACCTCCTCTCCCCAGGTTTTTTCTCCATCTCTTGCATGAAAGTTTCATGCTACATTAAAATGTTGGGCTCCCAAAGGTTACTAGCCCATTTGGCCCAAGCACCTCTTCGCATCTTGACCAGTTCTTTGGCCATTTCCCCGTCTGAGCTCCAAATCAAGCTTTGAAAAATCCTGGGCGTCCGGCTTGACATCCCACATTGGCTGGCAACTCCTGACAACCCACACGGTAGTCTGAAAATTTATCAAAAATCAACAAGTGTTGCATGGGCTCCTTTTAAAAGTCGTATTTCACTTGGTGCCTAAAATTGTCCTAGCTGGAGCCGCTGCCTTCGATGTTGAATATTTTTCCCCTAAATTCAAGAATTTTTGGCACATCCTGAGCTCAAAACTCCACTCTCATTGGCGACTACAGGATAGAGTGACTCAACCCGTCGAATCCCACAACAAATCTACACAAAACAACTAAAGGAAGCATCAAGCTGATACAAAATAGACATATACTAAAACACAACACAATGCTCACCCTACTCCCTGACAAAACCAAGGCATGACATCCACAAGGAGTAGGCCTAGCATAATCTGATAGAAGGTACGAAGCTAGTCACTAATCAACTGCTCCAACACGGCCAGACTAAAAATAACTATCAAAGAGGTTGCCCTAAGTGGGGGTCTGAACTACCTACCTAACTTAGGATAACACAACCAGGAGCTCCTACTAGGCGAGGACTCCTATAGCCTGATCAAGAAGTATTTTCTTTCAGCACATTTCTTTTTTTAAGTTTTTATTTTTCCATACTCGAGCATGTAAAAAGGAGGGAGCTGAGCGTAGTGACCCAAGGAGAATAGGGCATCGGCATGAGGTCCTGTCTGGGTACCCAAGAACCTACCAAGCCCTCGCAAGGTGACACTTAATCATTTTCTGACGCTCAATTTTATTTTCGCTCCAATCTTCTTGACTTTCTTCTTTTCCAGCAAGATGCCACCCCTAGGAAGACAAGGCATCGGCCCCAGTCTGACTCGTACCTAGGAACCTACCAGGCCTTCGCTAGGCGATGATCAACTGCTTATAAATTTTCCTTTCTTTTCTTTTCAATTTTTATAGGATTAGAACCCCTTTTTACACACCTTTGTATATATTGATTGCCTTTAAGATATTCAGGGTTTCTTTTCCCCTAGCATCATTATTTTTCTTCTAGCAGGCTTCTCTAACAGCCTCACAACTAACAAGAACTCCTAGAATGGCTGCCTAGCAAGCTAGCAAAACAGGGTCACTAGGACTATTGTCTAAAACATGTCTTTCAGTGCTTGACAATGTCTTTACAGGAGGCAACAACTACTCAGACCTCCCTTCAGACATACTTAACCTAAACCCGGGACTTCATGCCTTGGACGCCGATCCCCAACAAGAAAAGAAAATCCCCTACAAGTACACAAACACATATAGCACAAAACACGGTACTCATAAAGGAGAAATATCACCTGTATAGGGCCACGAGAAGCTTCCGCACAGCAAAAGGCTCCTTCCAAGCTTGTCTTCCCAACTTGTCTAGCACAGAACTAAAACAGGAAACCATTAGCCATACCTGTACTAAACAGAGGATTGGCCCTCTTGGCCTAATGAAATAAAGCACTTCACTACAAAACTTGATTAGGCCAAGAGGATTCCAAGAAACACCATATTGGGGAATATGGGAATTTCCCATAAGTTTGGGACACGTGGTTAAATCTTTGGATTTGCCATAACTTGAATACTATAACTCCAAATTGAGCGCTCTATAGCTCAATACATTCCAATTTTCAAGCGCTTTCCAATGATAGGTCACATCATATAGTTTTGAGAAACTTATGGGCATGTTATCCAGGTGCCACCTTTTTAGTATTCAAAAAATGGGAATTGGGAGATTCCCAAACTCACTAATATTGTGTTAAGGAGGAAAATCACAGGGCTCACAGCCCTAAACTGAATGCATAAGGTTACAACCCATCCCTCCTGCATATATAGCAAGAGGTGTATGCATAACATGTTGTCTAATCAGCCTATGGGTCCATGATAATAACGGTAGATTGGTCTTGGCTACTCTTTGCATCACCCATATCGACCATCGTCTGCCATATATTGCATGCTCTGATAACATTCCCCACAAGCAACCGGATCATGTTTCATCATTGATCACAACATTCAAACTAGGACCACAGTTGAAGAAAAGGTCTTCTTCATAAGCAAGATTTGCCAATGAATCCGCAAACTGATTCTAGTAATGTGGAATCAACTAAAAATACACTCTCTCAAACTCCTCAAGTAGGGTCATGGAAATTTGATGATACATACAAAGAATGGGATTCCGCACTGTGTATGTCCCATCTAGCTGATTCAAGATCAATTGGGAATCCCCTTTTACTAACAACCGCTGAATACCACCTTGCTTGGCAATATGCAGTCCCATAATCAAGGCTTTATACTCTGCCATATTGTTAGTGAATCCTACCCCGAGATAAACAGCTAACTTCATCGTAACTCTATGTCGGGGATCTCGAATTTCTACTCCAACACTCCCTTTTTTATTAGGGCCCCTAGATGCTCCATCAAAATATAATGTATACATCCACAATGGGTTTGCACAGCCTGCCATCACGAACTCCTCTATTTGTAATTATGATAGTCAAAGTTTAGCATGTTAAGAGGATGAACGGACGACTCCATCCCACCTTCTTCATTGAACTCAACAGGGATACTTGTCAATAGTCGTAAGCAGTGATGGGGCAGAAGACTTTGATCTCCCACACAAAGGTTCCATCTTCTTGCTCAATCACTTTGTATCCTTTGCTCCACCAGATGAGTTTTCCTTGATGGTATCTCTGCTCTAGATATGGGTGCTCCAAATAAGGGATTAACCGACCCATCAAACAACTTTTAAGCTCTTTTGCAGGTCTCAAATCAGCCCCAATATGGACCTGTAATGCATTTTTATATTAGCATACTTAGAAATAATAAGGTTTAATCTTAATAAGATTAACATTATTTTTAAACTCTACTCCCTGTAGATCAGCTAATAGAGCCGTAGACCTATTTTTCCCGAGCCTAACAATCTTGTAGGGGCCATCCCATTTAGGTTCTAGCTTCTGTGGAAACAGCTCCCTACGTGCATCATAATATAGAACTAATTGCCCTATTTTAAAGGTATACTTCTTCACTCTAAGGTCGTGCAACTGGTTCATCTGACATTTACCTACCTCCTAGTGTAATTAGCTCTGCAATTTCAGTTCATCTAGGTGGGCTATAGTCGTGAAACATTCAAAAAGAGAATCCTCGTCTCCCAAAGTGTGGTTAATTGCAAACCGTATGGTTGGCAACTCAATTTCAAGGGGTAACATACACTCTTCTCCATAAACCAATTTAAATGGAGTATGGCCGGTAGCTCGCTTGAACGTTGTATTATACGCCCATATTGCCACATACAACTTCCTGTCCCAGTCTCGTTTCTTCTCAGAGACTATTTTAGACAAGATCCCCACAAGCTGCTTATTAGTACTTTCGACTTGCCCATTTGCTTGCGGATTATAAGGGGTCATTTTATTACACTTGATTTTCCAAGCTTCAATCAAGCTTTTGATCACTTTATTCAAAAAATAGGTTCCATGGTCCGACACTAATTCTTTCAGGGGATCGAAATGGCAGATAATCTACTCTAAAAGGAAACTTGCAGTCTCTTTTGCATTGTCCTGCCTCGTCGCCCGCGCTTCTGACCATTTTGTAAAATAATCTGTGGCTACTATAATATACCTCTTTTGAGTAGTACACGATGGGGTAACAGGACCCACAAAATCAATGCCCCACTTCTCAAATGGAAGGATAGCCATGATAGGCGTAAGTGGCCGTTTCCTATTCTCTCTGCTGTCATGTCTTTGACAGGTATCACATCTCTTAACATACTCAAAGGAATCTTGGAAGATGGACGGCCACCAATATCCAGCTCGTAAAGCTTTCTGTATCGTCAACCATCCCGCGAAGTGCCCTCCACACATAGAGTCATGGCACTCTTCCAAGATGAAAGGAACCTTGTCAGGCATCACACATCGGCAGTAAATATCATCAACTCCATGCTGATATAGTCTCCCTGCTATCAAGGAAAACTTCAAAGCCTGTTGTTTGGTTTTCCTCTTTTCTGACTTTGATAGACTAGCTCCAGTCTCTCCTGTTGATAGATAATACGTAATAGCAGCATACCAAGATGGGATGGAAGCTGTATCAATTTTAAACATTGCCTAAATATCACTTTCTTTAGCCAAAGTCTCTTTCGGTTCCCCAAAATCCACAAGGCATTCCACAATACCCTGCAACCTCGGTGGCTTACTCTTAATCTCATAATCAAACTCCTGCAAAGTGATTAACCACTTTGCCAAACGGTCAGGCAGTTGTAGCTTGTTCATAAGCAATCTAAGCCCTTCTCCCTTTGTATAGAACACTACCTTTTCATAGAGGATGTAGTGCATGAATTTCTTAGTCCCAAAGACCATCGCAAGACACAACTTCTCCATGTAGGTATAATTGATCTCTGAAATGCCCAATTTCCGATTAGCAAAAGCTATCGGATGATACCACTTTTCCTCCCAGATTTAGGCTAAACAGCAGCTTATATTATGCATAGTGCTGAAAATATGTAAAACATCTCGCCTCTTTTAGGTGCTTTTAAAACGGGTGCTTTTGTTAGCTCCTGTTTCACATCCTCGAAAGCTACCTTATAAGGGTCGCTCCATTCAAATAGACAGCTAAAGGATAATATGTTTGTTAATGGCAATGTCCTCTCTGCCAAGGCATTTATAAACATCCGATAGTACCCTATCGATGACAGAAAGCTATTAACCTCTTTTGGAGTGCGTGGTGGACTCATAGGAACTATAACCTTGATCTTTTCAGGGTCAGTTGTGATCCAAACTGAACTGACCACATGGCCTAGCAATAGCCCGTAAGGTACTCCAAAGACACACTTATGTGGGTTAAGAGCGATACAAAATTGTCTGCAGCGCTCAAAGCACTTTCTTAAAATAATCAACATCCTTTTTCTTACAGTGGCTGTCCCTAGGTCATCAATAAATACTTTCAACTCATTTGGGGAGATGTCACCAAAGGTCTTGTTTGTTGTTCGTTGCCATGATCCAGGTGCATTGCACAAACCAAAGGCCATCACATGGTACGCAAAAGTACCAAAGACAGTAATAAAAGTTGTTTTTAACTTGTCCTCTTTTGCAATTTCCATCTGGTTATATCTCGCAAAGCAATCCATGAATGAATATATTTCCCTACCCGCTAATTGATCCAAAATCTGGTCAATAAATGGCAAGGGTAGTAATCCTTGACTATCTGCTTATTCAGCTCTCTAAAATCCACACATAGTCGGATCTAGTTGTTTTGCTTCTTCCTGATAACAACTGGTGAACACCATTCTGTGTGTTGTACAGGAAAGATTAAACTAGCTTTCCGTAACTTCTGTAACTCCTCAAACAACCCCTCCCTCAATTCAAAAGGCATACGCCTTACTTTCTGATGCACAGGACGATTGCCTTCTTTTACAGGAATAGTATGAACAGCCAGGCTGGGAGGAATACCTCTCAGCTCATCATAACTCCAAGAAAAGATATCACGGAATTCTTGAATCAAGGACACATAGTCCTCCCTTTCTACTGAACAGAGCATGGAACCTAATTTAATTGGCCGCGAATCATTTAGTGTGCCAAGGTCTAACTCAATCACATCCGTGTCTCTTATCCTATCTTGAGGCTCTATCAGCTCATTTAGAGTTATCTGATAGATATCCTCTGTAGTGGACCCCTCTTTAGATTCATCACTAGATGATGTCTCACTATCAGATGGATCGTCTGCTGTTTCTAATTCAGTAGAAGATAAAGGAGCTCTCTCACTCTGAGGAGACTCAAGGTAAGCATCGACTACTACTTGGTTAGCACCTCTACCAAGAACCACTCGACCGACGGGTATATCAACTTGATAGTCTGTTCGTAAGATCCACGGCCTACCTAGCAAGACTCGATATCAAGGACGTCTTGCAAATCTTATCACCCTAAAGTCCAAGAAGCATTCTACACTTGCAACCGTAACGTGGACTTTAGTAACGCAACCTTCTGGTTGTCTTAGACTATCATCAGCCATTCTAAGAAGGGTGGAGCTGTCCTTTTGGATGCCTAGACCCAACCTCTCCATCAACTCTGAGCTCATGATATTGATGGAGGATCCAGTGTCTACAATAACATGCTCCACCAATATTCCATCCACGTAAGCTGGAACCCTAGGGCAATTCTTTCTAGCATGATCAAACCAATCTTCCCCTACTCGTGCTATGCCCAAAGGCTCTACAATATAACCAATACACAGGATCTTCTTAAATTCCTTGTGTACTCCTGGAGATAATTTAATCAATTGCAAGAGGTTCACATCTGGTTTGACTTCGCAAAGAGAACTTACCAAATCAAAGTCATGATAGTTAGCCAAAGCTCTCTTTGCTTGCCAAACCATCCTCTCTTTTGGTCTTTGGATCGGCTTTGGTGCTTCTTTCGTAGCTCTTGCCTTCTTTCTTGGCACTTCCTCATCCTTCTTAGGATCGACTTTCTTATCAACGGGCCTTAGCGGTCCACCTTCCATGCTAGGACTCTGGACTTGCGTCCCCTTGTCCCCTTGCTTAGGGTTTCCCTCAACCGGTTTTTCCTTATCTTGTTCAACCTCTTTAGCCTTTTGGCCTCTTGTCACGGCTCTTAAGTTAGAGGTTTTCAGGATCATTGACTCGTATAGCCTCAATAAGGCTGACTCCATTGCCTTGTGGCAACTCTTCTATAGTGGTCTTTTTCCTCTGCAATGTTTGTCTTGGTACATCATTCTGCTGCAAGTTATTTCCTTACGCTATATGATTTCCCACAAATATCACATTTAAAATTTGGACAGTTTCTAGGGAAATGCTGTCCACCACACCACTTACAACTGAATTTTCAGGGTCCACCCTCTTCAGGGCGTCCCTCTCATTTTCCATTCTCTTTGAACCACGGTATAGATCTGCTTCGACTGGGGTATCTCTACGTAAAGTAGGATATCTTTGACCCAATGCTAGAATGCTATTAGGAGACCTTGACCACTAGGAACCTAAGTTTCAGGACGATCCTAGTTGGTTTGGTCACAAATGTTCTATTGCAAGGTGGACTCGAGAAACCCTAGGCAATAAACCCTGTAACATTCCCTGGAGTGCCAGGTGATGTTGCTTAGAATCGTCTCTTGATGGACCGCTAAAAATGTGTCTGGACAGCCGATAGGTGGGCATGTTACACAAATTATCATTTTTTTGAGTTTGATACTTCTCCTCCTTACTATAGTATACTCCTTGTTGCACCCTCGTAAGCCTATCCTTGGACAATGTGAGATTGCCATTGAGTTGTCTTACTAATGTAGACTTAAAAAGAAGCCTACTATCCTGAAGCTCCACTATTGGGCTCACTTCATTCATTAACATAAAATCTACCACATGTCTTATCTCACTTGTAAATACCTCATCCTTTGAATCCACTCCATCATCGACAAGAACTAAAGATTCCTCGTTTGTATCAAAATCTTGTAGATCTGAATTGGCATAAGCCTCAAATAAGCCTTCAAACCAAGGCTCTAGCCACCATTTCTTATCCTCTTTACCTTTTGGCTTCATTTGCAAATCTTCACAAATCTGTTGAGCACTTTGTAGTCCCCTTTTCAAGGCATCAATGATCTTCTCATCAATCGAAACACATTGGTAATCACCTAAATCTGCTTTCTTCATGGTCTCTTTGAGATTTAACTCTCTCCATACATGTTCTGGCTTCTTATGGGCCCATCCAAATTTCACACCATCCTCCTTGCATTCAAAATGTGAAAGCCTATTTAAGATCCCTATACTGTGCAACATGTCCATCGAGTCATAAGTATGCTCTTGCCCAACCATGATGCCAACTTTACTGAAATATATTTTATGAGCAATACAATGAAGTGACAAGAGAGCTGCACATCTAAGAATGCCTCCTTACTAATAAAAATCTTTTGTAGTGTATAGGAGACATGCTTTATAATTCAAGATCTCCATATTTGGAAGAAGAATGCCACTTTTGTTGCTAAATGGACTCTCTGCACCAAGCTCAAGTGCGGGGACAAGAAAATATCAATGTAGTCTCCAGTAGTTTCAAGATAAGCCTTTGTTCCTATCATGCTCCGCTCTTTTCTATGTTTTCCATTGCTTGTTAACTCTCCAAAATACCATTGGACTTGCCTACTACATATCCTTTGTGCTACATCCCAATTTTGATTATCATATCGTCTGATATCTCCTTCCTTAAGAAAAAGAATCATATACAATGGTAACATGATTCAAACTAACCCAGACATCACCAATCACCAAGAGACAAATGATGCTTTGGTTTGTCAAGAATGTTGACTAGCTTTTTTCCATTGTGTATAAAATCTTGATCATACATGCCTGAAACCTCTCCATTTGACAAGCTAGTTGAAAGAGGCCATCTATCCCATGTTAACTTGTATCTATACCATGCTTATTTACATAATCAGTCAACATCAATTTTCTTCGTCAACTATCTCCATTTGATGCATGTCCAATAATTGTACCTACTATCCATTTGAGCTACTCATTCCACAATGCCGAAATTTCAATCCTGTTTTTTGAACAAAACTTGCATCAAATCAATTACAAGTGCAATGAGAAACCATGACTAAGCGTGAAAGTTTTTCATGAATTGGATTTGCAACAAAGACTATTGCATAACCACCAATGATACAAGTGCCAAATGCTTCAGTAATCACATCATATCTAACTTTTCCTTCTCTGACTTTTATCATGGATGAAGTCACACACTTATGGCTTGAAGACTTGTATCCATAAAATGCGATAAGAATATCATCTTTAGGGTTCCACCTACAATGAAAATAGTAAATTTTATAAAATATAAAAGTCAATCGATAATACTTTTTATGTGCCAAAAGAGAAAATATTATACATTTACCTTATTCGCTTCTTTATGGTTGTCTCATCTTCCACTATAATAAATGGAATACTTTCTATGATGCCATGTTTTTCATTCTACTTTTGATATATTTGAGCAATGGCATCAAATATATATCCATGTATCCTTGGTATAATGTAGGTGCCTTGTCTATGGCCCCTCTTTATTGTTAAGAGTGAAGGGCCATTTAAGTTATTACCAAGGAACTCATGCAGCCTTGGTCCACCCCACATCTTTGTAACCTCAAACAAAGCCTATGTATTTGCACTGTATCATTAACCTTCCTTTGATTGTACCATGTTTGTAGATATATCTTGTAAAAAGTCCCGCAAAGCAGGCTTTCCACCGAAATTTCCCAATCTATGGGCTTCTATTATATTGTTACAAAATCTTTGGACATCTTTTCAAGTTAAAGTCTCCATGTTGGCCTCACATAAGCTTCTCATTTTCACTTAAAGAACTACAATCTAAGACTTACTCATCCATAAATTTAGAGTAAGTTCTTTTATATGTTTTTTGGCATCAATTGTTGTATCCCTAAGCTCTTGTCTAGTGAGATAGTCTAATCTTCTACCAAATCATGTTCCCTTATTTCCTCTCTTCTGTTGTACTAGCTTCTCCATGTATACTCTAATCCTAAAGTCATTAAGCCTAGATATACATTTGCAATGGCTACAAGAGAAGTCTATAAATGGTTTCCCATTATTTGAAACTCGTAGACACTCAGTATGCTAAAAGCAACCTTCTATTTGGAAGCATGTTTTTCCATCCTCTAGATTTGCCCTAGTAAAAGGCTCTCAAAACCAAAGCTTACAATTGCATTGATCATCTAATAAAGGTTTCACATTCATTTTCTTGTTGTTCACTACAATAATTGGACTCCATAAACCCCAACATAACAAGCTTAAACTTATTAATGGATTTCCATTGTCTTCATGGTTATTAAGAGAGTCCAATGGTGGGCTTCCCACCTTTGTAGAGAGCACAAATTTGCTAAGAGGTGTTTCTTTTGTGTCATGTACTAGTCCCTTTCGAGGATGTCCATGTGACCCTATAAGTAATGGATTGGATTTTTCCACCTCCTTTGAAATGCCTTTGTGTGTAAAATTGACTTTGTGTGTTCAATCAAAATAGTATATAAATCAGACCTTGGAGGGGTCAGATGCAACCATGTATCATTACACTAGCAAATATTTTGCCTTTAAAGCTGTGAAATGTAGCTACAATCACCTCAAAATTCCAACCTACATTTATAAAAAACTTATATTACGTAACAAGTCTAGTATTATAGAGCCTCTATCCCTTTCCTATCATTTGATTCTTGCTTGATCATTGTAAATTCTATATTCATCTTTTTAAGCCCTCAAAACATAAGATAGTTTTTTTCATGCCGTTTACCATCCAAAATGTGTGTTCTTACGAAGTTAGATAAACAAGTATATGCGGCATTCTTCCCTCCTGGTGTGCCCTTTCCATAAAATGACTTACACTCGTTACACCATATTCAAACTTGAGGTTCTCCATCAACATCTTCACTGTGTAATTCAAACCTATCATCCCTTAAGATTGTGGATTGTTTTAATTTTAGCCTTACTCTACTACATTCTTATTTCCAAGTCTCAAGAATGCTTGGACTTAGCAATTTACTTCCTAGCTTTGATGTGAGATGTCTTGGAGTGTCATTTTGTTCCTCATCAACATTGTTGCTTATTTGAAAAAAGAAGTTCGTTTATGATAGTATAACTCCTCTCGATATGAACTTGATGATGGTCACCAAGAGTCCATTGCTCCTCTTGTTGTTTCTTAACTAGATAGTTATCCTCAATGAAGTCAAAAGATCCATGTATAAGCTCGTCACCCTCAATTTGTTTATGGATTTGAGAAAACATAGGTTTAGGTCCATCTTTTCTTAGTTCACAAGACTTAGATCTTTCTCACTTTCATCAAGGATCACTTGAATCTTGTGAAAAGACCCCATGAAGCCCAATTACCAAGTCTATTATTCCTTAAGTAGGAATTGCATTCAACATTCAAAGGATATTATAAAAAGAGGAGTTCATTAGATGAGAAAACTTGATATTCCTAAGTGTCATGTTTACTTGATACATTATACTAAGCACTCCTAAGTCTATGATGTAATATCATGACATGATTAGTAATTCTTTTGTACATGCACTAGGGTTGTCAATAGTGTTTTGAATTACTAACACTCTTGTATGTCGTGATATGGAATCTCGAAGTGATTTCTCTTAAAATTTATAAACACACAACTAACTTAACCTTGAAGCAGTAAAAGCACACTTGAGTACATAGTCTAATGATACTCAACCAAACAATCCATGATGATCAAAGTGAAATAAGAAATTCAAGGTATCTACACAAATTCAAATAAAGATAGTCCCACTAAAGAAAAACTTGGCTTGGAAGAGATATAATACCATCATTTCAAAATGATACATAAAAAATAAATAGCACACTTTCTAACATATGAAATTTTCCAAAAGGATCTGTATCTCTAGACAATAAAGTAAAACTAGTTACAAGTCATTCTATATGGTATTGATAATGTAAAATAATATTTAGATAAACTTGGCTCCATTTCTTCCAAGTAAAGCATAGTCAATTCACCATTCTTACCAAGGCACTCATTTATGTTGTTAAATGAAACCCTTTTGGATGGATCTACATTCATCATTTTATCTCCAAAGACATCAAACAAGTGTCTAATCATTATTAAGGATAGACAGATAACTTTTGTTACATCAAAGCAATAAAAAGCATCCTCATAGAAATAACAAAGCTCTCATAATATCCAGCCATAAACATTAGTCTATGGGCTATAACAACCCTTTAATGTAGTGCCTTTCAACTCAGGCGCTAACCATTTTCTATGTATATGGTCTACTTTGCATTGCTCTAGTAATTTTAGTGTGTAAAAGGGGGGTAATGTTAATCAATGTAAGGGAAGGATATTAAAGAAAATAAGTGTGACTTCATGGAAAAAGAAAGGGGTTGTTTGAAATTCAGCGAGATGAGAGGAGGCATGAGAAATCTTGGGAGGAGGGGGCACCATCAATCACTTGATTGAGAGAGGGAGAAAGTGTAGATTATTCATAAATAGGAAGAGGATCATCAACGAGAGTGAGACAAAGATCATCACCTGTCAATATTCTATGTGGACAACAATTGCCATCAAATGCCATGATTGTGCCTAATCATCAATCCATTGTATGCACCTTCTCATCTATTTATTTCCTTTCAAAATCATCATTTTGAATCCTCCCTTTCAATCTATCTTCAAATGGTCAACAATTGGATGCATTTTTTTCTCTTCATGCCAGCTCTTTTCTTTTACACGATAATGAAAATAGAATATTAAACCAAGATTTAGACCTTAAAGTAAAGGTTTAAACATAGGGGTAAGAGACATTGTATACATGGCCATTTGAGTATTCCAGAGAAGTCCACTTATAAAAAATCATCTATATAATGTGTGTTGAAATGATATTCGAGTGTTATAATGTTTATAGAAGGGGACCTTGTTTTGGGTTTCTTCAACTGCATGGTCTCTATTGAGGGTAGACATTATCAGAGTACTATGCAAGAAATAGTCAAAAGCTTCTCTCTGGTAATTAGCCTCAAGGAAAGTGGCAGCCTGGCTTCCAACATTTATAAAACAAGTGCCAGGTGCTATCATGGTGGCCCTACCTAGAGGTGACAAACTGCAGTGATGGACAAAGTACATTCTCACAAGACATAGTTCACTACCCTTCTTATCATGTAGCCATATGTGATCACAATAATGACTTGTTGCCGCTCCTTATCATCTATTGTTGGTACTTTTTTTCTCTCCTTTATGTAGTTTGGATCCTCTTCTCTATGTTCTTCAGTGCTAGCATGCATGCAATATAAGTAGTTGTTGTCAAAGATCTCGCCTCTTGCCACCTTCACCAACTCTTTTTGTTCAAGTTGTCTTCTTCCTCTACAAACACAATGTTGCAGATGGTAGATTTCTTCCTTATAGTGCTTGTCCTCCCTTGTTCCATCAAACTCTCATTTTGTAATGCCTTAGTTGCCTTCCCCGCATTATAGTTCCTTTCCTCTCAATGAAGATGTTTCTAGAAGCATGCCCTTCTAGAACCTCTCTGAAAACTCTCTCTCTCCTTCCTTTTCTCCTTACATGCTCCTCCCTTGTATATCCCATGAAATTGTAACCAGAAAGCTTGCCTTTTAAATTTTTTTTCTTTATGCATGGATTTTTATCTTGATTTCCTCCTCTTAAGCACCAAAATTATTTCTTTATGAGGTATCTATCCATGAATAAAGCTTTAGCCCATGATCTTTTACCAAAAAGGGGTTCTTTTATACTCCACAAAGCAACATAATATGCATTTTTCATGTACATACCTTCACCTTGGCCACAAGTATCCCTATCCTAATGCATCAATGGATGTCACTTTTTTCTTGCACTACATCATCTTGTTGATAGCCCAACTCCTGTGTAACACTTGGAGATTTCATATGGCCTCAAGCACTTCAAAGCATACTACATTGTAAAAATTACAAGGTGCAACGAACAGAATCTAAGAAAGAGATAGAGATAGAGAGTACACAACAAATACGAGGAGAATTAGAAAACTTCTTTAGCTCCAAACAACTGATACAGAGATGGCTCTGCCCACTCGTGCGCTTCCATTGTGAAGCTTAGATGGCGATCTAGATAGAAGATAGGTGAAGAGCTTCAGGCTAGTTGGAACAACTGTGATTGGGTGAAAGATAGATAATTGATGGTTGTGAAGGGGTTTAGCTTTTATAGCCCGTGAAGGTGGTTAGGTCACCCTAACTGACCTACCATATGAGCCTCCACTAGTCAGCCATGGAGAACTCCCTTTACCCCGCAACTCCCTTACCTCGCAACTCGATGCAGTCTGCCCCAAGTTCCTACCAGCTTAACTACTCAGTCCAACCAAAAGATTAGACCCACGATGGTCACCTTTTTGCTAGTCGGTCACATAGACCTCATCTGATATACAAGCCAGGACTCAACCAATATTCGGGCTCACATTTGGCTTCTCCTCATAATGGGGGCCTTACAACTTTGAGCACCATGGATCATTGGTCGTACCATATGAGGGTGGGGCATTGAGCATATCTAAAACACCCCCTCAATGTCCACCCATAGATGAACTATCTCGTATGCCCAATGCTAAGTCTCTGAAGATGAACTTGAAGCAAATCCTTTGTAAGTGCCTTGGTGAAGATATCCGCTCCATTCTCCTTTGTTGGATAGTAGACTAGTTCCACTATCCCATCCTCCATAAAATCATGCACATAGTGATAATGGATCTCTATATGTTTGGTGTGTGCATGAAACACTAGATTTTTGGCAATGGTGATGCAACTTTGATTGTCATATCTCAGCACAGTTGATTCTTCATCCTGCACTCCCATATGCCATAGGATCCTTCTCAACCATACTGCTTTACATGCAACAAAACAAGCTACCTTGTACTCTGCTTTAGTAGAAGACAATGCCACTATTGGCTAATTCTTACTAATCTAAGAGAAAATTCCTGAACCCAAAGAGAAACAATAACCAGAAATTGACTTGCTGGAATCATTGTCTCCTGCCCAATTTGAGTCACAATTCCCCACACGAGAAGTTTTGGAACTGTATGTGATACCATAGTTAATAGTTTCCTTTAAGTATCTAAGCACCCGCATCCTAGCCTTCCAATGACTCTTATGAGGTTTGTTTGAGAACCTCTTCAAAACACCAACAACAAAACTGATATTTGGTCTGGTGTTACACAAGTAGATCACACTGCCGACCATCCTCCTGTACCTCCCAATGTCTGCCAGTGCTGATGTATCCTCAACGGATAACTTTGCGTTCACCTCCATAGGCGTAGCTATCTCCTTGCACTTGGTCATGGCAAATGACTTCAAGATCTCCCATGCCTACTTCTTCTGAGAGATAAAGTTCTTTCCTGGCTCTTGCCAGACTTGAATTTCCAAACAATAGTGCCGCAAGCCCAAGTCTGTCATTTCAAACTCAGAACTCAAAGCCTTTTGAGTTTGGTTGATCATATCTTTATAGTCACCTGTAATAAGAAGGTAGTGAAATAGATTATAGGATGCTAAGGATATTTAAGGACAAAGATCAAATAAAAAGAGATGTGGTGGTTAGAAATGGAATAGAGAGGAGGATAGATGGTGCATTGAGAGAGAAAGTGATTTTTTTGTATGTTGCACCATGCATCCAAGAATAATTGGCTCAGTAGGTACAAGCAAGCCGAAAGAGAATGCGAGGTATCGTGATCACAATATTGGTGTAGTACACGCTAGTAGCTAGTTCGGTATTTAAGGGCATGGAGTAGCATATGCCACGGTTTGTGTCTACAAGATAGCTATATGACGCCTTGACCAACACTTCACACAAAGGGGAGGATGTTTGTAGGGAGGAGTGGGAGTTATCAAGAGGATGCAATCCAGAGCTAGCCACCGATCTTTGTTATTGTATGTAGCAATTGTAAGTAGTAAATAACCTAGGTGTTTCAATGTACATTACAAAATCTACAGCATAGGGTAGTTACACGGAAAACCTATTCGAGTTGAGCGCATTGAAAAAATATACTCCATGACGATCGACTATTAGATGGTTCATTGAAAAGTTTGAGTAAAAAGGTCAACTACATTCACAGGTTCAAACATTATAGTGGATGAGATGGAGTATTCTGGTAACCTACAAAGTGTTCTTTTAGTAGACTACTGTAGCTTCTCCATGATCATATTCAATATACAATGATTTAAAGTAGTATTGAAAGGAATAGGGGTAACTGTTTAGCAACAAGGATGCTTTGGATTCTTGGATTTAGGACTCTGAGAAAAAATAGAATGATCTTCATGACACGTTTGAACACCATATTGGGGAATATGGGAATTTTCCATAAGTTTGGGACACGTGGTCAAATATTTGGATTTGTCATAACTTGAACACTATAACTCCAAATCGAGCGGTCTATAGCTCAATAAATTTCATTTTTATAGGCATGTTATCCGGGTGCCACCTTTTTAGTATTCAAAAAATGGGAATTGGGAGATTCCCAAACTCACTAATATTTTGTTTTTGTCTTGTCCCATCACTATAAATATGTGATCTTCTACCCAAACTTATGAGAATCTCATTCTTCATAGAAGTCTCTCATTACATATTATTGAACACATAATTTTATATCCAAAACTATGATAACCTCGCTGGTGGTGTGTTGTTGTACCATTAATGTCTTGGAGAGCATAAGTGTATGATGAAAGCAATGTTTCTAACATTATTAACAAGAGTATAGAGGTAGAGGAGTCACTATTATAGGGGCTAGAGGATAAGGATGACTTGCAACATGCAAATGAGATAACCACTAGAAATCTTGGTGAATATTTTGGAGTATAAGAATACTTTGAGCATGAAGTAGATTCCTCTTTCAATGGGGACCTATGCATAGACCTTACACTACAAGGATTTAAGCCTATAGCGATGGCAGGTAGCAATGCGGGTACCCGCGTCGCTATTTGCGTCGCAAATAGCGACGCTCCACAAGGAAAAAAAACAAGCCGAAACCGAGCGCGGGTTTATTTCGCGTTTTTGTGTTTTGTGTTTTGAGAGCGAGAGCGAGAGAAAGAGTGAGCATCGTGAGAGAGGGAGAGGAAGAAGGCTTGCCGCTGCCGCCGCTGCCGTTGTTCACGAAGGAGAGGAGGAGCCTTCATCGCGAAGAGGAGCTGCCCCACAGTCACCATATCTCATCGGTGAGTCTCCCTCTCTCCTTTTTTTTCTTGTTTAGGGTTTAAATCACTTTCTCTTTTTCTTGTTTAGGAGAGGAAATGAGAGAGAAAGAGAGGGAGAGGGAGAGGGAGAGGGAGGGAGAGGAAGAGAAAGAGAGAGGGAGAGAAAGAGAAAGAGAAAGAGAAAGAGAGGGAGAGGGAGAGGGAGGGGGAGGGGGAGGAAATGAGAGAGGGAGAGAAAGAGAAAGAGAGGGAGAGGGAGAGGGAGAGGGAGAGGGAGAGGGAGGGAGAGTGCATTCTCTCTCTCCCTCTCCCTTTTACTTTTGGAGAGTGTTAGGATATATTGTGAGAGGGAGAGGAAATGAGAGAGAAAGAGAGGGAGAGGGAGAGAGAGGGGGAGGAAATGAGAGAGGGAGAGAAAGAGAAAGAGATGTATACTCAAATGGATAGCTTTTGTCTACTCAAGTTGTAGTCCACCTGTGTGTGTATATATTGGAACAATAACATATCCATGATTATGGTAATGGGTACCTTTTTTTATGGGTACCATTACATCAACAACTCCTTAAGAGGGCTAAAATTTGGTCATACACTTTATAAAGTCTAATTAGGAGATTTAAGATGCATGATAATGGACTTATCGATAATGGTATGCAATGTGCTTTACCATGGGCCACGTACATTGGTGACTCTTTAAGATGGCTTAAAATTGGTCATATCCTTCATAATGTCCAAGTAGGGGATCTAATTGTGATATGCATAATTCCTTGTTTTTGTGTTAACTTTATAGGCATAACAAATTAGTAATCATGCAAACTAGTCAATGGAAGGACTAAAAGAAAATGATCCTCTAGCTAATGGTCATTATGGTACTTCATCAAAATGAACCCAAAAGTGTTGCCATAGAAGAAGAATCTCTTAAATTCAACATAGGATATTTTCTTCAAAGGTTATGACTATGAGTATAATTGATTGGAACAAATTTTATAACTATGGTACACACATACACACCCCCATACAGGCACAAACATTTTTACTATTTGATATTGTCGTTGACATGGTAACCTTGTATTACATTGTTGCATTTGACGTCTTCCAATCATTACAATAAAAGTTGATAAATTTCATAGATGGCATTAATTTTTATACATGGACCTAGGACAAAAAAACCACATTACTAAGATGCTTTTTGTTGAGATTGGTTTATTATTAGACTAAGAGATCCTCAATAATACTCATAAATTTTCTATACCATCAATGTTGATGTTGTGCTAGAAAGAATATATGAATATATGGGTAAGTGTACATAAGCATATAGAATTTACTTGACATCTTGATATCCCATAACTAGGGTGTACGCTGACACATATCGCTACTTCATGATATTACTTCACACACACACACATGCACATGCACACGCACACGCTCACACACACACACATGCATGATTAATGCATATTATGATATATATGTAACATTTGAGGGATGAGTATGAATGTTCCCTATTGTATTTCTCTTTAATTGATGATTATTTTCTTTAGTTTATTTTATGGCCTCAATAGACCATAATAGAAACACAAAAACACTAGTTTTACCTAAAATATTCCTACTACTACATATAACTTCTTGAATTGATTTACATACATATTGATCATTAATTCTTTAGGACTAATATGCAGACATAAGATATACATCATAATCATTTACAAAGCACTGCTCACCTAAAAATTATGAATCAAAATACTCTCATCACGATCCTTCTTGAACAAATAACTTATTATAGATAGGATTAATTTCTAGGAAACAAGAACAGAGTAGTAGAATCAAGCATCATCGACCCTATACGGGCACTGCCCTAAAGATCTTTCATTCGTCATGACTGAAAAGATACTTATATTGATTTCATGCACCTACATGCTTACAAGTACTAAGGTAGATGATGCAATTTGAGCCCTAACACATGGCACAACCCAATGTATTACTGGGATAGTTGACTAAAAACCCACTAGTATGCAATTAAGTAGTATATAGCATGAAAACTAAGTAGCATGAAGACTAATGCATAGAACATAGTTATACCTTGCTAAAGGCCTTGCATCCCTTAATAAACCACACTGAGCAAGCAACATTGAGTAGAGCCCCTCTAAGATACTCAAAGCCCTCTAATGCAGTTGTATAAGTAATCCTAGGTGTCAAGAAAATGAGACTAAGAAAGAACTATGATGAAACAAAGTGGAAAGTGATATTCATCAATGGCACCTAGGATTACTTATACAAGTAGGATTTGTTGACAAAGTTGTATTTTGTTGACTAGGATTACTTATACTCAAAGCCCTCTAGTGCAGTTGTAAAAGTAATCCTAGTAGAGCCCCTCTAAGATACTCAAAGTACATAACCTAGAGATTGTAGCTAGGTATATAAGGTATAATGGCCATACAAGAAGACACCTCAATAATTGATTGATCACCACTAAATCCCAAAGAAGAATCGTGTTCCATCCCCTTCAACTCTATATTCACCTCATGAAGAACTTCATTAATCATAGCATCCTTGTCACCAATCTTTTGGTTGCAATGATGAAGTAACATATTCATCACTTTTCCTTTTAGCATCTAAGGCATTATCCAATATTTTAGTCAAGTCCAAACATTTAGTCTCCAACTCATGAACCTTATGAACCAATGCCTTTTTTTTCTACAATAATGAATAATTATCTACTGGGACAAACAAATCCTTGAGCATGGTATATGGCCGAGATATAACATCAATAAATCTCTCAACTACTATGTCCCATGCATTTTTTACATCAATCAGTAAAGCATTTCTTATATCTTGAAGTTTAGATTTCAACACCATGGATGCATCAATATCAACCTCAATGTTTTTCAAAATTTGCTTCTCAACCTCTTGTAGAGGCTAAAACCTCTCAAGCAAGAGCTTATGCTCAACTTGCAACTTGACATACATCTCCATAAAGCTATCCATTTGAGCCTCCTTTTCCCAAATTGTATTACAAGTCATTAAATTGTTTATTGTAACGTAGACAAGATGGAAAACGAAGAAGGTCCTATTGTTCAAGATCGCGAGGCATATCTTAATCAGCATGTCCCATGTCCTTGCTCTCAATGCAAGTTGGCAATTAGACGAAAATGCCGATTGTCTATAGAACACGTACGACGATTTGGCGAGTTTCAATCTGAGATCATTGATCAGGCGATTGCGGATTTTCAGCAAATGGTAATTTGAAGTTAATATCAATCATGCATTGTACTCGCAAGCTAATTGAATACCATATACAATAAGATTGGGTCTTTCTGGCAAATTTTCTATCCAGGGAGGTGATGTCTCGTCCCAAGGGGGAGTGTACCCTTTGCGGCCAATTAGAAGATTTTGTGGGCGTGCGATGGATGGAGTGGAGGAGCCAATCCACCACTCGCAAGGCCAATCTATACCGTCAATTCTAGAGGAGACTAGCAACCTTCCAGACCTACCTACAATCTTGGAGCCTGAGATGGAGGCAATGATCGATGCATTGATTCCCATGGATGTCGAGACTTTTGATCTGCTTAGAGAGGAAGCATCCATACCATTATATGATGGGTGCCGAGTATCTCGGCTGAAGACACTGCTTGCACTCTCAAGTGTGCAAGAAAAATACGGGTGGAGCGATATGAGTGTGACCGAGTTGTTTAGGTACCTTGTACATACGCTTCATTGATTTTTTTTTGACACTATTATTACAAACATTTGTGCTTTTTCAAGGTGTTTTATGATTTTTTTCAGGTTATTGAAATACCATATATTACCACCTGCAAATACCATGCCTGAGTCTCGTGATGATGCACGACATGTTTTACGGAAGCTTGGCATGGACTACAATAACATCCATGCATGTATCAATGATTGCTCTCTTTTTCGAGGAGAATACGAGACTATGGACACATGTCCAAAGTGTGGTGCTCACAAGTATCGACAGGACTTGCAAGGGCAAACCATCCCGCAAAAAGTTCTCAGACACTTTCTGCTCATCCCCCACATAAACCACATGTTTCGTAGGTCCGGCATGGCGAGCTTGACAATGTGGCATACACAAAATAGGTCCATGGATGGAGTTCAACAAATATCAGCGGATTCGCGCGCATGGAGCCACATTTACTCTACCTTCCCAGGCTTTGCGTGAGAGCCAAGGAAACTTCGGCTCGGTCTTGCAATGGATGGCGTAAACCCATTCGGTGTGCGCTCAACTTCTTACAGTGTGTGGCCTATAGTCCTTGTCAACTACAACATCCCTCCATGGCTTTCTACGAAGAAAGGATATCTCATCCTTAGCTTCCTCATCCTAGGCCACTACAAAGTAAAAAATATGGATGTGTATCTTCATCCATCAGTCGATGAGCTTAAGATTTTATGGGAGGAGGGGGTCACTGTGCAAGATATGACCAGGCACGATGGTCAGTGGGTCAGCCAATATTCGAGCCATTCTCATGTGAAGGATGCATGACTTTCCAGGATTGGGAGAGTACTCAGGTGAGCAGGCCTCTGTTCTCGTTGGTAATATCTATATTTTATCTCATTCAATCAAGTATTCACTACGTCGTGGTGTTGGAACAGGTCTGGTTACCTCAGGTTATCATGCATGTCCATTGTGCAGGCCACAGTTAGACTCTCGAAGGTCACGAACCATGAAGAAGATGGTATATCAAGGACACGCTGCTTTCTTGCCGGAGGATAATGAACTCAAGGAAGGTTTCCTTGGACGAGCTCCAACACGTATGAATGCCGCAAGTTGGTACGAGCTAAAAATGGTCCACGCGGAATCACATCCAAATGGAATGCGGCGGATCTCAGTTTTCTACGAGTTGCCATATTTGACCCACTTACAGGTCAACCACTTGTTGGATCCCATGCATATTTTCAAGAATGTGCGCAGCTTGTTATGGGACCACATCACAGGAAAGAGAGACACTATAGGGGCACGAATGGATTTGAAGGAGGTAGGTAAGATGGAGGCGCTTTGGCCACAGTGGAGTGCTCATGGTCGCATGCAGCTTCCTCGCGCTCCTTGGGTTTTATCCACTAAAGAACAGTACATTGTGAAGCAAGTAATCAAGTCTATCCGCACTCCGACGGGTATGATGCGTTCTCTCAGGTCTGCATTTTCTAAAGACCACCATTAATCAGGGCTAAAATCCCATGATTGGCATAAGATATGTCAGGTTTGTACAACGAATGGATTGTAATTAGCGTGGGCATTTTTCTATTTGGAATGTGGCCATTATTCATAATGCTTTCTCATTTGTGGCAGTTTGTACTACCAATCGAGATCGCAGGATGTCTTACTCCAGAAATTTTCGGGGCCATTTATAAGTTGTCAACTTTGGTGCAATGGATCTCACAGAAGGAGATTAAGACGTCCTCTAGTGAATTCGCGAGGTAGGGAGCAGTGGAGACGGTCTATCTCTTTGAGAAATACCTGCCCACCAGCATGCTCACAATACAAATCCACCTTCTTATGCATCTTGTGGATGAAGTGGAGATTGTTGGACCTATCCATATGCGATGGATGTTCAAAGTACAAAATATATAGTGCAACCTGGTCGCGCGGACCTCATTTTCGCGTGGAGCGTATTGACAAAATGCGCTCCACAATGGACTGTGGTGTCATGGCAAGGTTCGAGCAAGAGAGCCGACGACGAGCAACGGATCCAAATACGATTGTGGATGAGATGGAGTATTTTGGGAACTTGCAAAGTATTATTATGGTGGATTACCGTAGCTTCGCCATGATACTATTCGATGTGCAGTGGTTCAAAGTGGTACTTGGAGGAGCTGGAGCAACAGTTCAACGAGGTCCATCTAGATTTCTCGAAATAGATTTCGAAAAAAAATGAACGGATTTGCACGACACCTTTGTGTTACTGGCCCATTGTGAACAGGTGCATGGAGTCATTTGCTTGCTAATTGTATTACGACATGGTTTATGTCACAATGGTTCAAACTCTCTTGTACGTGTTTGTGAACAGGTAATCTTCTATCCAAACCCCCGACAACCTCGATGGTGGTATGTTATACCTTCAACTTCCCAAAGTGCGAGAGTATATGATCAAAACGATGTTCGGAGCATAGATGAAGATAATATGCAAATAGAGGGGTCGATATTGCAAGGGGTGGAGGCCATCGAAAGCTTGGAGCCAGCATCGGCTAACAATGATGGAAATACAGGAGTCGAAGAATTCTTTGAGAACGAGGCGAACTCATTCTTTTGTGGTGACATGTCTATGGACCTTCCAGTGTATGCAGAGTTGTGTCAGGAGATTAATATGGGACCATAGGATACTTCATACTTGGAGCATCCACTTACTCAATTCGTTGACCAATCGCTTATAAGGGTACATAAGATATGCATTTTAAGTGAGATTTTTTTAAAATGATTTATATTACTGTGCTTTGTATGATTTAAATTGATTATTCTAACATCATTTTTTGTCTGTAGAGGTGAAATTTTTAGGATGAGTCGAGGGATGGGTGATGAGGAGTTACAGGATATCTTCGCACGTATGTCTCCAGACCAGATCACCAAATTCAAAGAGATGGCAGACCAGGAGCTGTCTCGTTCTTCGTCCGGGTGCTTTGCTAGATCTACTTCAGCGTGATCGGATGCTTCGACTTCGAGCAAACGATCTCGACGCTCACGACTTGGGCCAGAGGGAGGGAGTGCATCGAGATCAGGGGGATGCTGTAGAGATACAGAGGCAGTGAGCCCACGGTCGACACGGGATACAGGTGCGATTCCTCGCTCTCGTGGCTCAGGTGGATGCTGTGGAGACGCAAACGCGGTGTCTCCGTCTCTTCATTCAGCTGGAGCTACGTCACCCCCAAGATTTTTCACACCTGTGGGGATGTCTACTCCAGTTACTCCGACTTTTGCACAGCCATCAACAGGTGGCACCCCTTTGGGTGCCACTCCGAGAGAGATTACCCCCATCGGTACACCGGATGCAGAGGGGTCTCTTGGATATGCCCAGGAGCGTGGACACAGATGGGAGAGGACCCATCTTAGGTATAGTCCTAGGGGTTATGGAAATCTGGTCATCGATAGTAGGTTAGGAGCCATCATCATGAATGATGAGGGGAGGAGGGTGATGGCTCGCATGAGAGAGTTGTGCCAACAAGTTTTTCGGCACAATGTCTTGGATCATTGGAAGAACATACAAGAGGGGAGCAAGGACTACATAGTAGCATCCTTGCACGAGGAGTTTTCGGTTCGAACCGCAGTAGATAGATTCTCTACAGGCTAGATGATGGATTGCATGTGTGCATACATGTCACATAGATGATCCGACACACACAAGGCAATCAAGAGTGGGGCTGCAAACCCCAAGTGGTTAGATGCAGATGACTGGCGCCGACTGAGGGAGAAGGCTACAGATTCTCCAGGACATTGGAGTCAACAGTGCGAGGTGGCGAGGGCACGACTCAAGGCCGGAGAAGTCCATCATCTTGGGAGTGGCAGCCACAGGACATATTTGGAGGACTTTGTAAGTTTTTCTTTTGTTTTGGTTGTTTATTTTTTTGAAATATTCTTTGTACTCACAATCATGTTTCTAACAGTTAGCATTTTGTTTTCTTTGCAACACTCCATTACAAATTGCGATCCGTCTAGCCTTGAGACTCGATATGTAGAGAAGCACGGTCTCAATGCATTGATCGACCGATTGTATAGACGCGGCGGCCCTATAAGTCACTCATCTTTCTTGTCCGTAGTTACCATTAGATATTTGAATGCATTATTGTATGGTGGACTGATGTGTTTTTCTTTTTCTGCAGAGTCCGTTCGATACTCCTTTGCGGCAGGATGAGCTTTCGGGGGACGAGGATGCATAGCTCACCCTTGGATCCCTAGCGCTCACACACCTTTATTTTTGAGTCGCGTGATCTATGTAGACATGTTCTATGTATTAGTGATATCCTGTCATGATTGTACCAATCGCTTTTTATACGATCATGTATTTATTTCATGTATCAGTTTTATGATTTCAGTATACATTGTTTTTGTTTGCAAGCGCAATGTACATAGTAGTGCAGAAACTATTTTGTATGGCTCTCACAAAGCACACAGTGCTATATGTGGCAGGGTAGCTTGCTGCCCTGCCATAAATTTTTTTTTCCTTGTTACCGTCGCTATTAGCGTCGCAAATGTTACTGCTTGCCTTGCTATTGGCGTCGCTATGCATGTCACAAACTGTCACTATCAACGTCGGTATTGGGGTCAATGCGGATGCCAATACGGATGCTGATAGAGACTGTTTGCGACGTCGATGCCAATACCGACGCTGATAGTGATGGTTTGCGACGTGCATAGCGACGCCAATACCGACGCTGATAGCGATGCCAATACCGACGTTGATAATGACGGTTTGTGACGTGCATAGCGATGCCAATAGCGACGCTGATAGCAATGCCAATACCGACGTTTCTATGGTGTCATTAATAACGACGCTTTTTGCGACGACGGGGGTAAATTTTATTGTTTGTATTTTTGTCGCTTTAAACGTCTGTATAAGGCCTATATCTTGTAGTGTTATAGTGTATGTAAAGCTATGCCAAGAGCTTGTCATGGAGCCGTAGGATTGATTCTATTTATTTTTGCTTGTCAGATTCATTGACTATTCACTTTTATCGATATTTTATCACGTGTTTTTTTTACTAACATCATTCTTTGCAAATATATATTATCATGATTCACCTTCACCCTTATATTGATTATGCTAGCATCTTTAATTTTACTACGCAGATCATTGTAGATGATCTAGAGACCAAGATGAGCTGAGGAATGACAAATGAGAAATTGTAGGAGATCTTCATGTATATGTATCTAGTTCAAATGGTATGTTTTAGAGATATAACAAACCAAGAGTTGTCTCGAGCATTGCCTATGCATTGAACATCTTCTACCTTAGTAGGCTCGGATACTTAATCTTCAATGGAGTCAACACTCCAAGCTAGCCATAGAGGGAGGCTTAGGGGTATCTTGCTCAACGAATGGAGATGGTGGTTGTGAT